>NC_138066.1:17882779-18413016 GCF_964194185.1 Rhinolophus hipposideros | reverse complement strand
GGCCCTGGAGAAACACACTGTTCCCTAAGATTCCCCAATAAAACTTATTAAAAAAACAAACTGTAATTAAATGACCAGATGATAAGTTGTTTAACATCCATCCCTCACACAAGAGGCCAAGCTCCACTGGGGTAGGGAAGGTATCTTTCTTGTAAGCTGTTTTATCCCCTGGGGTTAAGAGTTTTAAAAGGCAATTAATAAATGCTTGCTAAATAAAAGAATCAACTACAGTCATGCATCACTTGATAATGGGGCTACATTCTTCTGAGAAATGCATCATAAGGTGATTCTGTTGTTGTGCAAACATCATAAAGTGCACCTTACACACCTAGAAGGTCCATCGTCCTACACACCGAGGCTACAAACCTTGTATACGGCCTGTTACTGTACTGTATACTGCAGGCAATATAACACAATGGTATTTGTGTATCTACACACACCTAAACATAGAAAAAGTACAATACAAATACGGTATAAAAGATTTTAAAAATACGTGTGTAGGGCACTTACCACGAACGGAGCTGGCAGGACTGGCAATGGCTCTGGGTGAGTCAGTGAGTGAGCGTGAAGGCCTAGGACATACTGTACACTACTGGAGACTGTGTAAACTGTCCCACAAGCCCTCCCCTTGCTTCCTTCTGACAGGGTCAGGAAAAGAACATCGAAGCTGCCAGCGCTGCGCCATGAACAGGACTGGACTGATTGGAATATTGAGGACAAGGTGCTGGGTAAGGAACAGCTCTGCACAATAGTGACTGTCAGCAGGGAGTGAAAGGTGGCCGGGGGCTCGGTAGGAATAAGAAACCAAGATGGAGAGATAAAGGAACGTCGGGGATTGTCGGGGCAATGTGGTTTGGGCTGCGGCATCAACATGGTCAGATTAAGGAACTTTGTGGTATTCAGAGGGAAAAAAAGAGGGTGTCTAACATGGAAAGAGTATAGAACTGAGGACTCAATTTTTTTTAACTATCTGTTAGATATTGTCACATTTCCTATATTTTAATGCACATAGTTCCCCCCATCCCTCCCCTTGGGTAACCATCAGCTTATTCTCCATGTCTATGGGTCCATTAGGGATCAATATTTTGACTACGGAAGTTTGGTTGGGTTCCACTGACCCTATCTGGCACAAAGTGCTCTCTCTGACATTGAATAGATGGAAGAAATAAAACTTACCTGTGCTGTACAGCATTACAACCTGAAAATATTTCCAAAGTACAGGGACAGGCTGGCTCCACATCCCACAGAAAAGCTTTCACTAAAGTGGCCGTGGCACTTACTACTTGTGAAGGGAGCTCCTAAGGACCTGTGCCCTTGTACAGGTCCTTGACAACAAGTTGACAGCGATGTACTCTGAAAAGCATCAAGTGAGACTGGGAAGGAGGATGTAGCACCCTGAGTGTGTAGCACTGGGGGGACAGGCTCCTCTGACTGACTGCGACGTAATCTGCACTCAAAATTGAGGTTCTGGGAGTCAGGGAATCTACTGCCACGCCCCACAGATATTGTTCCCGTCGGAGAAGAAAAAAAATGCCCCTGGCACCACATATTCTTTCATTTCTCACATGATATTCGCTCCACTATAAGCTTGTGGGACCACGGCTGTAGATGTGGTCCGTCGCTGACTGAAACATCCTTACATGGTGCATGACTGTAGTGGGTTGCACGAATTCTCTATCTCCCCTAGCAACAACCTCTTTCTTATCTAATGCAGTGTGTCTCAAACTGTGGTCCAGGAACAGGTGGTCGCTCCTGGTCCATGATCTAGTCTATAGTTTGGTGATTTCAGAGAAAAGAACAATCAACTATTTCCTTCATCTATATTTTATAAACTTGAACCATAAAATAATATTTCCACAATAATCCTATTACTTCCTAACCGAGTGAAAATCTCCACACCGTAAACCACCAGCCTCTTCCCTCCATGTAGCTCTCAGAATCCTGGAACCAGACTAGGACGGTATCTTCCCAAGTCAGCAACTGGGCAGTATTTTCCTGGAGAAACTGAATGCCCAAAGAAAAGACCTACATTTGGAGGGCTTTCAACAATAAAGCCACTTTTCCACCAACTCACCTATAGTAAAGCCCATGCATGTAAGCTTCCAATTCTCTCACATTTAAGAGTAAATGTTTAAAGTGACAACAGACATGCTAGAATCACCAGGCATAAGGAAGGCCTGTTAAAATGAAAGAAAGGGAACCAAGTAAACACACACACACACAAATTAATTCTGAGAAAAAAGACAACGTGAACTCACTCTGGGTGGTGAACACAAAATGTGATATATAGATGATGTATTACAGAATTGTACACCTGAAATCTATGTAACTTTACTAACAATTGTCACACCAATAAACGTTAATTTAAAAAAAAAGAGGGGGGGCAGCCAGATGGTTCAGTTGGTTAGAGCAAGAGCTCTTACCGTGTTTCCCCGAAAATAAGACTTAGCCGGACAATCAGCTCTAATGCGACTTTTGGAGCAAAAATTAATATAAGACCCGATATTATACATATTATATTATATTATATTATATTATATTATATTATATTATATTATAGACTCAGTATTATATGTATTATATCATATTATATTATATAAGACCCGGTCTTATTTTACTATAAGACTTTACTAATTTTACTATAAGACGATCTTATATTAATTTTTGCTCCAAAAGACGCATTAGAGATGATTATCCGGCTAGGTCTTATTTTCAGGGAAACACAGTAACAACAGGTTACTGGTTCAATTCCCACATGGGATGGTGGGCTGTACCCCCCCACAACCAGATTGAAAACAGTGACTGGACGTAGAGCTGAGCTGCGCCCTCCGCAACTAGATTGAAGGACGACAACTTGACTTGGAGCTGATGGGTCCTGGAAAAACACACTGTTCCCTAATATTCCCCAATTTTTAAAAAATCCTTATTTTTTTTTAAAAAGACAATGCAGGAATGAGAAGAAAATGTCACACACACACAATTTTAATTGTTGACATCCTAAATGACATTAAGATTTTAACGAATGCTATTTTAAAAAGAGAGATCAAGTGAGAATAAAGAACAGTAAAGGACATTGGGAAAGTTACTTATGACAGTGTGTCAGGATTCCCCAAGACCACTCCCAGGCTCAGTGGTTTACTAGGACTCACATGACTCGACATGTAGTTATAGTAACAGCTATGATTTATTACAGCAAAAGGATACAAAGCAAAATCAGCAAAAGGATAAAGTGCAAGGTCCAGAGGAAACAAGACACAAGCTTCCAAGAGTCTTCTCCCAGTGGAGTAAGACAGGACACATGCTAAGTATCTCCAGAAATGAGTTGCGAGAACACATGTGAAATATTATCTGTTAAGTTCCTCCAGCAATGAGTTGTGAGAACACATGTGAAATATTATCTACCAGGTAAGTTCACTAGAGACTCAGTGCTCAGGGTTTTTACTGGGGACACCCTCTGCCTAGCACGTACCAAAGTTCCAGACACAGATGGAAATCAGGTGTTCAACATAAATCACATTCATACAGTTTTAGCACAGTGAGCCATTCTTATCGAGGTATGCTGGGAACCCTTCCAAAATCCAAGGTCCCAGAACTAGCCAAAGGTCCACCTTGCAAGCAGAACTTTCTAAGGGTAACACTCTCAGGCCTGCTATGTTAACTCTGCACAGACAGATAAAATAAAACATTAAAGAGCTGGAAGATAAAGTCAAGACCCTCTCCAGGAAAAAGAACAGAAGAAAATACTATGAGATAGAAAAAGTTTTTAAAATTACATGATCAGCGCAATAAAACAAGGTTTA
Source organism: Rhinolophus hipposideros (assembly GCF_964194185.1). Classification (NCBI taxonomy): domain Eukaryota; kingdom Metazoa; phylum Chordata; class Mammalia; order Chiroptera; family Rhinolophidae; genus Rhinolophus; species Rhinolophus hipposideros. The sequence continues at coordinate 18,409,216 of NC_138066.1, read as the reverse complement.
AAAAAATTACACGATCTATCAATTCCAATATGTTAAAAAGGAAGAAAGGAGAAAAAAAAGAAATTAACAAGGAAGAAATTACCAAAGATTTACTATAAGGAATTTCCCAGACCTGCAGAACATGAGTCTCCAAACTAAAAAAGATCCATTAGGCACGCAAGTATGTTATTACTGAACTGCAGAACAGCCAGCACAAAGAAAAGAAATCCCAAGGACTTCTAAAAAAGAAAGAACAAGAAACAGTTTGCTTACAACATCATAGGAACCAGAATGGCATTAGATTTAGCAATAATCTCAGTGACAAACTGGAAGACAATGAAGAAATGCTTTCAAAATGCTGAAAAAAATTTATTTTCATTCTAGAATTCAATACCCACCCAAATTATCAAATAATAAAAAAGTAGAATAAAGATATGCTCAGACACTCAAGGTCTCAAAATATATGTCTTCTGCACCTTTTTATTCAGCAAGATGTGAAGGATATCCTCCAAACTCATGGGACCCACAAAACAGAGACATCAACACAGGACAGAAGCAATGGGAATTTCCGAAGTGACGATGAAGGGAGAACCCAGGCTGACAGCTACACACCTGGCCTAGCAAGCAGCCAACTCGAAACAGGAGAATGGGAGAATGGGAGAATGGGAGGAAGTACTCAGGCAAAATAATTTCAATGAACAGATGAACAGGTTTGACCTGTGTGAAAAACAGTACTGAGGATATGTCAATGGTATGAAGAATTAACAACAGGTACATCAAAAACAAAGCAAATGACAAAACGGAAACAGTTACCAATTTAGGAGACACAGAAAGTTGTACAAGTAAATAACCTTACTCACAGTCCATGATTTGGCTCAGCCAATACTCTACACATCTAATTGTAGTCCCAGAATGAGATTAATAGACAACAGGGAAGAGGCAATATCTGAAAAGGTAATGGCATACCATTTGATCCAGCGATCACACTCGTTGGTATTTAACCAAGGGAATGGAAAACATCTGTCCACACAAAAACCTGCACATGGGTGTTTATAGCAGCTTTATTCATAATTGCCAAAACACGGAAACAACCAAGATGTCCTTTAGTACGTGAATGGATAACTAAAATTGGTACCTCCAGAGAATGAAATATTAATCAGCATTAAAAAGAAATAAGCTACCTATCAAGCCATGAAAAAACATGAAGGAAAGTTAAATGCATGACAGTAAGTGAGAGAAGCCAATCTGAAAAGGCTACATACTGTATGATTCCAACTATATCACATTCTGGAAAAAGCAAAACTATGGAAACAGTGAAAACATCAGTGGTTGCCAGGGGTGGGAGCAAGGGGATGAACAGGCAGAGCAAAGAGGATGTTTAAGACAGTAAAAATACTCTGTATGTTATTATAATAATGAATATGTGTCATTGTACATTTGTCCAAACCCATAGAATGTACAACAGCAAGAGTGAACCCTAAGGTAAACTATGCATTTTGAGCTGAATTATGATGGATTATGGATTGTGATGTATTGATGCAGGTTCATCCTTGGTCAAAAAATAAATGTATATACATATATATATATTACACACACACGCACACACACACACACATATACACACACACAGTATATGCGTGTGATGTTGACAACAGGGGAGGCAGGAAGTATGTGGGAATTCTCTATCTTCCTCTCAATTTTGTTGTAAACCTAAATTTACTCTAAAAAATAAAGTCTTTTTTAAAAAGTCAAGATCAAGTATTAAAAAAAATAATAAATTTTTTAGAACTGTTAGACAATGATAATCCTGAACTCCAGGAGGTCCAAAAATCCAAAGCAGAATAAATAAAAAGAAATCCATACACCCACAACCATTTTGGTGAAACCGCAGAGCAACAGAAAACAAAGAGAAGAACTAAAAAACAACCAGAGAGAAAACATCACCTATAAAGGTAATGATAATTACTACTGACAACTAAATTCTCAACAGCAATGAAAGAGCTCAAAAAGTTAAGTGCGATCTTTAACATATTGAGAGAAAAACACTGCCTAGAATTCTATATATCTAGCAAAACTATCATTCAAGAATAAGAGGAAGAAAAGACACTTTCAAAGAATGGAAAATAGGAACAATAACCATAGCAGACCCTCATTAAAGGAAATTCTAAAGAATATGCTTCTAGTAGAAGAAAAATGAACCCAGAAAGGAAGTCTGAGATTCAAGAAAAAAATTTTAAAAGTTGGACAAATAAAAGGTGCATAATAAAATAGCATAAGTGAATCCAAATATATCAGTGATTACAATGAATATAACGAGCTCAACTCTCCACTTGTAAGAAAAAAATTTAGACTCGTTACACGTGTGCTGTTTATTACATAGACTAACATAAGGGCCAGAAAGATTGATGGCCAAAAAATGGAAAAGGATCTACCAAGCAAATATGAAACAATAGAAAAGTGGAACAAACTTAAGCAAAAAGCACTAGAAATAGAGGACACAGTACTCCAATCACCTGGAAGACATTATTTTAAACCTCTATGCACCTAACAAAACACACATACCCCAAAATTGACACATCTACAAGAAAAAAGTTACAAATCTACCAATACAGTGAAAGATTTTTTAATATAGATCTCTCAGTAAGAAGATCAAACAAAAAAAAATCAGTCAGAATTTAGAAGAGTTGAACTGTTTAATAAACTTAATCACAATGACATTTGTAAAACTTATACCCGAGAATTAGGGTCTACACATTATTTTTAAGCACACATGGAATCTTTGTAAAAACGGGACTGTATGTTTGTAATAATCAGACTCCAAGGTGGTCCCCAATGATCTCTTGACTTTAGTATCCAAGTCCTTGCATAAAGACACAATTTTTACTTTTGTTAATTTTATTGTCTGTTTTCTGTGTCTTTGAAAATACAAATTAAATACACAACAGAAAAAAAAAGCAATCAAAAAAATAAAGGAACAAATAAACATTCATTTGGTCAAATAACAAAACAAAACATTCTAGGGAAAATTCTGACATTTGTTGTACAAGTTATTTATACAATGAGAAAATTATTAAAGGTAACTGAAATTAATTTTTAAAAAATAGAAAACTGTATTATATTCTTAAATAGGAAGTCTCAATATTGTAATATCCATCAATTCTCCCAAACTTGATCCAAAGACTCAGTGCAATACCATTCAAAATCCCACCACCATTTTTCATGAGGATCAAAAAGCTGATTCTAAAACCAACATTAAAAAGCACCACCATGACTTTTCCTAAAGAAAAAATTTGGGGACTTACCATACTTGATATTAAGACTTATTAAAGGCTACAGTAATTAGAATGAATAATCAAGCAGGTTACTGGGACCAGGACAGATAGCAGAACACAGAGGCCAGAATCTAAGCCCACGCATACGAGGAAACTTAATTTTCAACTGAGCAGGCATTGCAGATCACAGTGGAAAGAATGGACTACTCAGTAAACAGGCTGGAACAATCTGTTACTTGTTATCGCATGGAAACAAATAAAAGTGGATCCTTACACAAAAGGAAGTCCATGTGTATTAGACACTGTGAAAGTATGAAAGAGAAAACTTAAAAAAAAAATTTAGAAAATAATAGGGGAATATCTTAATGACGTCAAGGAAGTAAGGAAATGACACATACCAAAAATAAAAAACCACAAGTCTTTTATAAAAGACTGATAAATTCAGCAACATTAAAATTAAGAACTTCAATCACTAAAAAATACATGAAAAGAATCAAAAAGTCCAATCATAAACTGGAAAAGATATTTGCAACACCTACAAATATCAACAACTAAACGTAAACCATATAAAAATTACTATGAATCAATCAGGTAAAGTCAAACACAATTAAAATAGTAAAATAAGCAAAACTATATATAGCTATTTCACAGAATAAGAAACAAACAGTTCATGAATATCTGAAAAGACGCTGAACCCCATTGGTAGTCAAGGAAATACAGATTCAAATGATACACCATTTCTTACCCACCAGATAGATAAAAATTAAAAAGACAGACAATACCAAGCTTTGGTAAGGACAAAGAGCAACAGGAACACTTATATATTGCTGGTAGGAATGCTAACTGGTGGATCCGTTGGAAGAACACAACAATTCGGCATCACCTAGTAAAACTGAAAAGGCCCATATACATCCTTCTTCTTCTCCAGGACATATACTCTAAATTCCTGCACGTGCACAAGAGACATGTATAAGAATGTTCATAAGCATTGTTAGTAATAACAAAAAACTAGAAACAATCCAAATATTCATCATTGATAGCAGGGATAAATTGTGGCATATTTATGTGCTGAAATACTCAACAGCAGTAAAACTGAATGAACTACATACCACGCCATGGATAACACTGGGGGGAAAATGATGCTTACAAAATAAATCAGAAAAATACTTACAGTATTATTCCATTATATAAAGATCAAAAACAGGCAAACAAAACAATTCACTTTTAGGGAGAGATACTATAAAGAAAATGAAACAGAAAAGTTTTAACACAATTCAGGACAGTGGTGGGGGAATGGTTTGAAAGGGAATGTAATTTGGACCATACAGGGGTTTCCAAGGTATTGGTAACATTTTACTTCTTAATCGGAATTTGGATTGACTAGTGTTCACAGTATTATTTTTTAAACTATAAACTGTACAAGCATGTTTCGTATATTCTCCTATGTATAAGTTTTACAACACATTTTAAATCACAGATAAAAACTACTGGAGAATCCATGAAAACACATGCTTCCTGAAGCAATGGTGGAAAAAAAAAAAGTAGGGGAAAAAAAATAAACCTGGAAACAAACTAAGTGTTCCTGTATAGACAAACTGACATTTATACAATGGAATATTATACTTGTAGTTAAACGGAATCAACTAAATGTTCATGTATAAACAGGGATCAAATCTAAAAATGGAAAGGGGTTAAAAAAGCAAGTGTTGAGAATATTCACAGTATAATTTTTATTTAAAAATATTAAACTGAAATTATTTTATGGACATAGATATATATAGTAAAAGTATAAAATAGGGCAGAAAGAGTACAAATCAACTTCAGAATAACAGTAAACACAAGGAAGGAGAAAATTGGATCAGGGAAGAATGCAAAGAGAGCTTCAAGTATAACTGCAATCTTTTGCAAATTAGAAAGATTTATAATTTTTTTAAAAATATCCCCCCAAAAGAAAAACGTGGAAACATTCTTCTCCTTCCCTCCCTCTTTACACACACAGAGAGAGTGAGAAACAAATCATGGAAAAGAAAAACCTTTCTGAAATAAGTACAACCCAACAGAAAAACAGGAAGATACTTGCCAGCGTCTCTCAAGTTGGTACACTCTACGCTTGCTTTAAAATGTACATCAATTTAGCATGTGACAATGAATTAAAAGTGGTTGTCAGTGAAAAATCTCTCCGTAATATTTCAGTTCACATTCAATACAAATATCCAAAGCTACTAAACAGAGCCAAACACTTGTTGCTACTCCTGATAACAAATAATCACAAGTTATGGTTTTCTAATTTAATAGAAATAAAAAGAAAAAATCTAACTACAGAAGTTGATCTACACTAAAATCAAGGTATCCATTGAGCTGGACAGAGATACTTTGATGAAATATTACATGTAATATCATTCCTCTCACTAATATGAACATAATTACTGTTTTATTTTTATTTTAAAATTGTGATGATTTCTCCTAAAACTGTTGATCCAAGAACTTCAAACATCAAATTTTTTAACAAAACAGCCAAATGCCTAGGCTTCACCAACCCAATCTTCAGGGAGATACTTCCCCTACTTTAAGCAAATTTGGCCTGATTCTCATTTTCAATTATTAGCAGATAAATGACTTCTTTGAAGTTTCATGTTTTATCTTAAAAAGGGATACAAATTTTGCATTTCTATTACATAACTGTATTTGTCTAAATCTAAAATCTTTTTCCAAAACAATATTTAAGTAAAATCATGTTCCAAAAAAAAACCTGCCCAAAATATGCTTAAGTGTTGGAGCCCAGCACACCTACGACTTCAGTTACATGTGCCTAAGCATGAGAAACATGGTATGTAATTTATGTGGTTTACAATGCTGAATATTGATTGATTCCCACTTTTGAAACCCAAAGGAGAAAGAAGAAAAAAAAAAGCACCCCTTTAAAAATCACTATTTAAAATAAATCACAGGAAGCTGGTAAAAAAAAACAAAATACATTTTTAAAGTATGTGAATTATTTGGGCAATTGCTACTGACAAAATTTGAATATGGACGATGTGTTAAAGAGAATAATATTGTTATCAACATTAAATGTCCTGACTTCAATAATTATACTGTAGTTAAGTAGGAGAGGTCCTTCTTTATTCTTAAGACACTGAAGTATTTAGAAGCAAAGGAACATACCTACAACTTACTGTCACATACTTCCTCTGCATGCAAAGACACACACACACACACACACACACACACACAGAATAATAAAACATAAAACAAATGGCGCAAAACATAAACAACTAGTAAATCTGGGTAACAAATATAAGGAGCTTTTTTTATACTGTCATTGCAACTTTTCTGTAAGTTTTAAATTATTCAAAAATTTAAAAGTAAATAAGTGGACTTGTCAGCCCTTAAACACCAAGGTACTGTTTATCTACCAAGACAATCTGCCTCTAGGTCATCATTTTAGCTAATATTTAAACGATATTCAATTGTGAAAATTATTTTCCTTCTTTATTTTTTATTTATTTTATTTTATTTTTATTTTATTGTATTTATTTTTTATTTTCACTTCTTTAAAAACACTGTCAAATTTTTGAATCATCCCTTTTCATAGTTACGTGAAGAAATAATGCAGTTGATGTTAAAAATGAAAATAGACATCCAAATAATAGAGTCCAAATAAGCACAGCTAAATGTTTATGATGTTTACTTCCAGGATTCAAATTTTTAAGAACATATTAACAAAATATTCTAGCACAATTCAGAAATTGTAAAGTTTAATAAATTACAAACTGAAGAAGTCAATTCAGCGCCGTCAGTGAAGATTCCAATCCAGGCTTTACCTCCTTCCTGTGGCTGAGACAACAGTTTTTGAATGGCAAAGATTCTGTGTGCTAGTTGTAACGTGACATTTAAAACAACCCTAAACTCATCACGGAAGGAAGTGGCTTTTCATGTAACACAGCTCAAGCACCTGCCACTGTGCTAGTTTACAATTTAGTTCAAGCCATAAGCCTGAGCTATTTAGTCATGTACTAATGGCCATTTGTTACTATCGGGCTGAATGAAAGAGAATTTCATTCATAAAAAAAGGACAAATACAGATCAACATGAACTCGGAATCATCATGAAGGGGATAAAGCCAATAGAAATGTAGCTTCCAGGTTTCTATAGAATTCATGTTGAGATAAACCACTAGTCTACTTTTAACCATTCCCTCCCCATATCAAAATGATTTCATTATAGTCAATCAGAAAGAAAACCACAGTTGATATTATAAAATATACACTTCACATAATACATTAATCTTCAATTAATCTGAAAACTAATAAGCAAATGAAATTAGAGGTGAAAATGCTCTTCAGTTCCTAGACAAGAATTTAAGAACGTAAGGTAAAATTAGGTATTTGAGCCAATAGTCCCCCTTCAAGCAAAATAAAACAAGGAACTCATTTCTCAGCAAAAGAAGTGCAGGAATGGGCTTATGGACCTTGGAATTCAATGGTCTTACCATATACCCTATCACCTGGAAGGAGCTGGTCTAATATTATAGAGTAATAGAACAGCCTGCTGAAGACTCAGTTCCAGTGCTAGCTGGAGACCAAATCCTCAGTACATGCTTTAAGTGAACAACCAATATACACTGTTGTTCTCTCCATCACCAGAATACATGTGTCAGAATCAAAGGGTGTGTAGAGGTGGTTTCTCTCACTATTATACCTAAAAACCCCATTAGCAGAATTTTTGATTCCAGCACCAAAATTTTGATATCTGCTGGTTTTGAGGCTTCGGTTCCCAAGGAAAGAATGATGTCTCCAGGATCCACTGAATTAAAAGTTGAAACCGTTTCATGGTCACCTGGGCTCTGTGCCACTAAACCAAGATTTCTCAACCTCAGCACTGCTGGCTAGTTCTTTGCTGTTGGGGGCTGTCCTGTGCATTGTAGGATGCTTGGCAGCATCTCTGATCTCTGCCCACTAGGTGCCAACAGCACCAGCCCACCCCGAATGTCATGTAAATTAAAAATACCTCTAGACATTGCCAAATGTCCCCTGGGAGGCAAAACTGCTCTCCGTTGAGAACCACTGCACTAAATCAGCAGGCGAAGAAGGGGGTCATTCTACTAGCTGATGTCGTTCATCTGGATTATCCAGGAGATTCTGGACTACTGCTACCTAAGGGGACAGGAAGGACTATCTGGAACCCTGAGGATTCTCTGAGTATCTCCTATACATGTGCAATAGAAGAAGTTACGGAAAATACACACACACAAAGCAGGACCACTGAGGACCGTATTCTTCATTAACAAAGTTTTGGGTTACCCCACCCTCTGAGGGCCTGAATGAGAGCAAAGGAAACATCGAATGGGCAGTAGAAAAAAGTAGTCATAAAGATGAACTACAATTTCTCATCTAGTTAACAGAAGCAAGAAATTGATCTCAAAAAAGACCTGTTAAAGAGGCAATCCTCCCAAAACTGGTCTACAGATTGAACACAATCCCTATTAAAATAGGCCTTTTCATAGAAATTGAAAAAACTGATCCTAACTGGTACATGGACAGGCAAAGGATCTACACTAGCTAAAACAATCTTAAGAAAGAACAAAGTTGGAGAACTTACAATATCTGATTTCAGATTTTACTATAAAGCTACAGTAATCATGACTGTATGGATTGATAAGACAACAGACATAGAATCAGACCAAGTACAAAAATTAACCAAGGATGACCTAAGTTGTAAAACCTAAATAAAAATTTCTAGAAGAAAACACAAGAGAAAAAATCTTTGTGAACCTGTGTTAGACAAAGGGTTCCTAGATATACCATCAATAACATTATACTTTTTTAAAGAAAAATTGATAAATTGGAGTTCGGCAAAATTAAGAACATCTGCTTTCAAAAAGACTTTGAGAACAAAAAACAAGCCAGAAACTAGGAGAAAATATTTGCATATCATATCTTATAAAGGACTTGTATTCAGCATATATTATAAACTCTCAAAACTTAACAGTAAAAAAAAAAACCCCAATTTTTAAAACGTGGGCAAAAATTTGAAAATACCAAAGAAAATATTCAGATGGTAGATAAGCACATGAGAAGATGCTCGATATCATTAATCGTTACGGATACGCAAATCAAAACCATGATGATATACTCATACCATTTCACACCCACTAGGATTGCAATAATTAAAATTTTTAAAAAGGAAAGTAAGTCTTGGCAAGGACGTGGAGCAACTAGAACTCTCATATACTGCTGTAAAATGGTACCCTCACTCTGGAAAACAATGATTGGCAGCTTCTTAAAAAGTTAAACAGGAGGCTTCTGCAAGGACTCAGAGGCCTGAGAAGCACAGACCCAGGTTCTCAGCTCCCCTGGGGAGATGAGAATTTGGATCAGACCCCCAGGATAGACCCCAAATCACTCCCTGTAGGCTGGGACAATGGGGTCCTGTCCAGAGGAGCTGGGAACTTTGTGTTGCCCCCTTACTTCCCAAAGCCAGAAAGAGAGGTTGCTGGGGGTGGGCCACCTGTGCAGTTGTGGGGGCCTCCTAGAGGTGGGAGGCCAGCATCCGGGTCTTAGCTCTACTCTGCGTGGCCTTGGACAAAGCCCTTGCCCCCTCTCTGGGCAACTTTCTGCCCGTGTCAGGTTCTAATGTGGAGTATGAGACCCTCTCCTACCTCCCCCACTGACCACCATGGGTCTCTTCTCCCTAAGACTGGATGCCTTCAGCCACCACCCTTCGCTGGGGGGAGTCAAATACCTGGGGGTCTGGTGTTCACTTCCCCACCTCCTCCTGAAACTTGTGGGTTATTTCTGTGCAAACTACCCAGGGTTTGGGGGACTCTGATAGGAACAAAACAAACCATCAGCTGTTTCCTTAGCCCCTCCACTCAGATCCATTAGATGGATTCTTAAAGTGCCAGGCCCCCTTTTCTGCCATCCAGCAGCGAGGCTTTTCACCTGTTGGAGCAGCCTTTAGGACTTATAAAGGGAGGAGCCCAGCCAAACTGGAGTTTCATACATGCCCTTTGTCTGCAGCTGCTGCAATCGTCCAAGGGATTCCCCTCAGCTAGGAGTGGGAAAGGTCTAGGGTGGGCCATGAGCTGTGTCACGTGGGTTCTGTCCCCTCACTCTACATCAAGCACTTTATTGCTGGGTCTCAGTGGGGTAGGTTTACCCCCTGCTCTTCCAGAGCGAAGAGTGAAGGGCTTCCTGGAAAAGGCTGTGGAATGGGAAGGCTCAGTGGAGGAGGAGACGGCCAGCAGCAAGCCATTGCACATTGGGGTCGGGGGCGGAGACTGGTAACTACCCCAGACTTGGTTTTGTAATGATTTGTACAGGAATAAATGCACCTAAGCTCTGAGAAAACAAAAACAAAAAGCAGTTAAACATATACCCACCATATGACCCAGCCATTCCATTCCTTTGTATTTACTCCAGAGAAAGTATATGTCCACACAAAGCTGTATACATGAATCTGTAGGAGAGCTTTATTTGTAATAGCTAAAAACTTGGAACAACACAAATATCTATCAACAGGTGAATGAAAAAACTATTTGCATATGTACATTAAGCAAACTAGCTCCGTGGTTACCTAGGAATGGGATGGAGGTTAAGAATGGATTATGGGGGTTGGAGGAAACTATTGTAGGTGATATATGTGCATTACCTTGACTGTGGTGATATGATCACAGGATTATATCAAAATTCATCAAACTGCACATTTTAAATGTGTGCAGTTTTTTGTTGTATGGCAAATTTATGTTAATAAAACTGTAGAAACTCTATTATGTTAGAATAATACAAAATAAAATTCCTTAAGTTCTTTAAAAGTTCCTAAGAGTGGGGGGAGAGCAATATTTTTGTGTAATTATTCTTTCTTTTTTCTTTTTTTTTTTTAAAGGAAGGCACAGCTCAGTGGTCCATGCAGGGATTGAACTGGAAACCTTGGTGTTATCAGTACCACGCTCTAACCAGCTGAGCTAACCGGCCACGCCTGGAATTATTTTTAGTGGGTGTATATTTACTCATACCTAATTGGGTGCTCTTCATTATTTCCTATAGTTTTATCCTTCCACTTGAGACATTTCCCTTCTGCCTAAAGAACTTCCCTTTGGTAATTCTTATAGAACATGTCTGCTGGTGATTAAGTCTCTCAGCTTCTGTCTAAAAATGTATTATTTCTGAAGGATATTTCTACTGGAAATAGAATTCTAACTTAGCAGTTTTTTCTTTCAATACTGTAAAAATATCTTTTCATTATTTCCCGGTTTCCATAGTTGTGTTCAAACATCAGTTATATTATTGTTCCTTGAAAATAATGCATCATTTTTTTCCATCTGGTTCTTTTAGAGTTTCTTTTTGTCTCTAGTTTTCAACAATTCAATTAAAATATGAATAAGTATACTTTTCTTTGTATTTATCCTGCTTTGGGTTTGCTAAGCTACTTAAATCTATGAGTTAATGTCTTTTATCAGTTTTAGAAAATGTCCTAACATTATCACTTCAAATATTTGTTTCCATGCTAATCTCTCTTCTCTACTTTTGAGTCTCCAATTACACATGTACTTTTTACTAGGGTTCCACATATGTCTTAGGTTCTGTAACACTTTTTCCATTTTTTTATCTTCTTGTGCTTCAAACTAGATGTTTTCTGTTTACTTGTCTACAAGTTCTTTAACCTTGTCTTTTGTTGTGTATAATCTGTTATTAAATCCATCCAATGAAAAATTAATTTCAGATAATGTGGGTTTTGTTGTTGTGGGGTGTGTTTTTGCTTTTTTTTTTTTTTTCTTTTTAAGTGCCAGGAACTGTACTAAGGCCTGGTAGTAAAGCAATGAACAACACAAACATAGTCCCTGCTCTCATTGAATTTAAATAGTATATATTCAATTGACCTGTTTTCCTTTTTTTAAAAAATAATGAAAATTAGTACATGAGGGGGAATGAGGTCCTAGAGTCCTGCACCAAAGTTTTCTAATTAACATATAAATGAAATTAAGCAACCGTGTTTTTGTTTTTGTTTTTTTAAGGAGGGTGCAGCTCACAGTGGCCCATGTGGGGATCAAACCAGTAACCTTGGTGCTATTAGCACCATTCTCTAACCAACTGAGCTAACTGGCCACCTGATTGTGTTCTTTATTCCTAGAATATCCATTTGATTCCTTTCAATGGATTCCAATTCTACATAGAAATTCTCCAACTTTTCATCTATTTTGTCAATTATTTCCTATAGTTCTTTTAGCATATTAAAGTCCCTACCTGTCAATTTCAATTACCTGTGGGTCTACTTCTATAGTTTATTTTTCTTCTTGATTATGCGTCAGTTTTCCACCTTTTCAAATTTTTAGAGATTCGTTATATGCTAGATATTATAAGTGAGAGAACCCCAGAAACCCCAGAATATGTCTTCCCAGAGAGAATTCTCCATTTACTCTTTTAGGCAAAAGGGATGAGAGAGGTTGATCATTTCAATCCATTCAGGAATTGTACTGTGTCAGAGCTATGTTGCAGTTTCAGCAAGACTCAGTTCACCTCTGGTTCATCATTTCTCTTTCAGTCTGTGTCCAGAATCAGCAAATGTCAGCAATCTGCTTCTCACCTAACAAAGGGCTCTTCTATCTCAAAATTTTATTCATCTAGTCCTCATTACTACTATAGTCCTCCAATATTTTTAAAAATATGACTGTAAAAGTGTATCCAGTTTTTTTCTACTTGTCACAGTGGTATAGATGACTGTACTGTGACCTACTAAATACTACACAGAAACTAAAGTTTCCCTGTGTATCATACAGAAGTGATTCACAAACCCAGCTTTATATCAAAATGACCTGAGGAGATTTTTAAAACTTCAACCCATTGTCCATACCTGTACAACTCATAGATGTTCAGCAGTCAGGAAATCTGTACTTTTAACAAGAGTCTTAAGTGATTTGTAAAGCTGGCACTTCTAAAGAAACTAATGTGCTTAAACCAGTTGTTCCTCCTCTCCCCTTCCCCAGAGCTCAGTATTTATAAGGACATTTAAGAAAGAACATATGCTACACAAAATGGACAAATTGATAGAACAGTATAAAAATAGTTGGAAGTTCAGAATAACTAGACTTTAAAGATAAAATGTTAAAATACTTAAAGGCTAGTACCACTAGTTAGAGTATATGGTATAATACCAAAAGGAGATTAAAAGCAGAATTATTCGGTTTAATTTTACTCCTAATGGTTTTTAACAGAAAACAAAATGATCTTCAAATTTGAAAAAGAGCATTGCTGAGAGCCATCAGAACTCTTAGATGAAGCATAAAGACCCAACCTACTAGCTTTATCTGAATTCAAGTCTACATGAATTAATCCAAGGGTATAGGAGAAATTTTAGAAATTTTAGAAATGTGGTAAGAAATTTTAGAAATGTGACCTCACCTGTCAGTGAACTTTGAGAAGTCATAAAAAATAGAAAGTTGCCACAATGGGAATGGAAAATGTTCCCCCAATTGTCAAAACACAGGGATGGGAACTTTGAGAAGTCATAAAAAATAGAAAGTTGCCACAATAGGAATGGAAAATGTTCCCCCAATTGTCAAAACACAGGGATGGGTAAAGGTGAAAAGGTGATTCCAGGACTATGGACTTCATTTGATGTCAACATCCAGATAATTTTAAGACTGATTATGCAGATGACTTATAAGCACGTATACAAGGAACATCTACTAACAATAACGAAATCTGACCTGTGTAAAATGCTTTTGCTTTAAGCTTAGAAGTTACAAACATACTTTCACATATATTACCTCATATCTTTGATTTACACAGGGCCCTGTGAAAAAGGGCAGGTAATATTACGTCCCCTCCCAACCCACATATGCACTTTTCAAAATATTAGGAATCTAGGTCTCAGAATAGCTTGACTTGCCCAGCTTAACTCATTCTTCAGTAGCAAATTAGAACTCAAACTCAAGTCTTCTGATTCCTAACTGAGTACAGTTTTCATATCACACAGCTCTTAAAGTCAGCATGAGTTGAGAATAAGTCATGCTGAAATGATGAGACTGGGATTGCTTCAAAATAATGGAGAGATGCTGAGCAGGGAATGGTTCAGAGCATGGATCACATAAAACTGAGCAGAAGCCTGGTCATGGGTACATGGGAATTTATTTGCAATCATCTCTCTACTTTTTGTATGGTTGAAATTTTTCATACTAAAACATTAAAAAACAAAACAAAACAGACATGCACACAGACAGCAATTAACCAATTAACATTCTTTGATAGGTTTACTGTTCTGGTAATCAGATGACTACCAAAAATATAGTGTACCTGAAGGTCAGCATTTTTTAAGGCATTTTTTTAAGTCTTACATAAACCTTCAAATACAAAAATATTGAGAGAAAGGATGAAAAATGGCATGCCTGACTACTGAGCACTAGAATGCTGAGATGTCTTGAAAATATGTCCTATAAGAAATAATTGAATGTATATTTTTCTGGGGAAAAAAAATCTAGGGAGAATTTAAGATTTGTTTTCAAATATTATTAAGTAAAGGGACAAACTTACTCTGAGGAGTTATAGAGGACAGAAATAGGAACCAGGGACAGAGTTAGAAACAGAACTAAGACCTTGAGGAGGCCATATTCTACTTTTCGACTCTTCCCACTGTTTCTTAAGGCTCATGACTCATGTACTACTTACAACAAACCTGTCACAGTCACCTATCAATTTTCTAGATATTTCCTGCATCATCAAAATAATTGGGCTCCTTGCTCAGTTTCTCTTCTCTACTTCACATCCCCGACCACCTGGGTATCACTTAGGTGTTGCCTGATAAAATACAGGACTTCCAATGAAATTTGAATTTCAAATACACATATCTTTTTTTTAGTATAAATATATTCCATGCAATATTTGGGAAACGCTTACATTAAATATGTATTCGTTGTCTGTCTGAAATTCATGTTTAACAGGGCATCTTATATTTCTATTTGCTAAATCTGGCAACCCCAACCTTAGGTGACTCCAATGTCAAGGTGGACTACCTATCCAACATCTGCTCTTCAACTTGTCTTGATCTCCTCAACTCTAGTGGCTGTGACCATGACAAAGACATGGTCTCCAAATTCAGTTGTGATCTTAATACTGCCCAACAATGCTAGTGTCATTAAACTGCCTGCTCTCTCGCTCATTTACCCCAACAGCTGTTATCAATCAAACCCATTCTTTCCTTCTCTACCATCTCAGTCTCTAATTCCGCCACCTGAATTTAGATCCCTATCTTATTCTACCTCCTATGACATCTCATACCATCATTTCCCTTTATTATATTCTTCAACCTCTCCCACTAAAGGATAAACCATTAAATGAAATTATATTTGCCCAAAGCCTTCAAAAGAGAGTTTAAACATTTCCGTTTGGCATACAAGACCCTATAAGATTCACAACTTAGTTCAGGCTTCACTTTCTCTCACAAGCTCTCCCTGACTGCCCAGTCTAAATTCAGCGCTCCTCTTACATACTCCCATTGTGCTCTATATATCTGTACTCATATTGTCCTTCTCCCTTACTAGACTTCAGGTTCCTTGAGACCAAGAACCATGTGCTGTCTTTATTTCCCCAACATTTACCACAAGGCTCATTCAGCATCTACTACAAATTGTAGACACTTAAATGTTTACTGATCTAATAAGATGAATGAGACTCAATTTAAGGGAAAAGTTTCTAACAACTACAATTCTACTAATTGAATGAGATGCAGTGTTCCTGGTCATCCTGAGAGCAAAATAGATTATGTACCATAGTATTATTTATAACAGACAAGAAAAACAAGGATTTAACCCAATGGAACTGGTTAAATTTGTGTCGCACAACCATACAATCACCCTCGAAAACTCTAAAATCAATAGACCTGTCAGAGACTGCTCTTGTGAGCATGTCCCCGTCCTCTCTCCCCTAGACAGCAGAAGGCACCTTAACAAGCTCTTGTACTTTAATCACCTTATACTCATCTCATACAGATCCTACTCTTATGTTAACCTTACACTGCTAGAAATTGAAATTATCTTTTTTTTTTTAAATTGGGGAATATTGGGGAACAGTGTGTTTCTCCAGGACCCATCAGCTCCAAGTCATTGTCCTTCAATCTAGTTGTGAAGGGCACAGTTTAGCTCCAAGTCCAGTCGCCATTTTCAATCTTTAGTTTCAGGGGGTGCAGCCCACCATCCCATGCGGGAATTGAACTGGCAACCTTGTTGTTGAGAGATCAAGCGCTCTAACCAACTGAGCCATCCAGCTGCCCCTCTGGAAGCTCAGCAGCAACTCATTGTCTTCAATCTAGTTGTGGAGGGCACAGCTCACTGGCCCATGTGGGAAATGAACCGGCAACCTTGTTGTTCAGAGCTCATGCTCTAACCAACTGAGCAATCCAGCAGCTCCAAACTTATAATTTCTTACATCAATACATCCTAGTCACATTTCATAAAGTAACATTTATTTACTTTGTTAATGATTGTTTTTTCTGATTATAAAAATATATGTTCAGTATATTCAAATTTTATTTTTTTAAATATTAAGGAAAAGTAAAAATATATCTAATCCCTTAAAACTCTTAAATAATGTGAAAGAAAATGTAATCATGGGCAAATCTTCACATTTCATTGTTATGCTAAAATAGCAGATTCTAAAACAATGTATGCCATTCAATTCCAACAATATAACAGTAGTAAGAGTAGCTAACATTTATTGAGCTCCTTCCATGTGCCAGAAACTGTGCCACGTTTTACATCTATTTCCTAATTTAAATCTCACAACCACCTCTGCATTTAAAGTTCAAAACCACCTCTGTGAAGTTTGCACTAGTATTATTGACCCTATTTTACAAGTGGAGAAACTGAAGCTTGAAGAAGTATCTCAGCCAAAGTCTAGTAAGCACTGGTAGAACCTGAGCCTGAGAATTCAAACCCAGGTGGTCTGATTTCAGAATCAGCACACCTAATTACATACACCAAAATTTTAACTGTGGTTATCTCTGAGTCTTGGTATTATAAGTGACTTTTATTTATTTTTTGAGATTTTGCTCATTTTCATATTTCTACCATAAACATGAATTACCACTGTTTTGTGTTTTTTTTTAAATAAATGTCCCAGTAGAGGTTGGACAGTCATCTGGCAGGACTGTTGCAGAAGTGGATTTAAATAATCTCAAATTCCTTCTAACTAAGGATTTATGACTATCAGTTAGTGACTAGAATTATTTTTTCCTAAAAAAAATAAACAACAATCAATCCATTTTAAGAATTATAAAAGTTTTGAGCTGTCTGGTCATATTTCTCCTGTTTTGTAGATAATGAAACAGCTCAAAATTTAGGAGATTTACATAACATCGCAAAGGTAGTTCGTATCAGGGCAGAAACCAGAGCTCAGGTCTTCATCTTTGTTACCAACATCTGACTGAAACAAAATCCCGTCTCTCCCATTCCCGACTGCAAATTCAGTTATTGGAGGCCAGAAACTGAAACATAACAGGAAATACAAGAGCTTCTCCCCCATCCTCAGTTCATTACCCAAAAGGAAGATCTGCCTAGAGCATAAAGACAAAACTTTTTTTTTCCCAGCCCTGAGCTGGGGCAGAAGTAAAAGGCACTGGTATAGATAGAAGAGTTGGAAAGATACTCCAAAAGACAAAATGAATGATTTGAGAGTTGTGTGTGTGTGGGGGGGGGGGGGGTGAGGGGAGTAGTTGTAGAGAGGCACTGAAAAAGTAGATATAACAAGTAAAAAAGAAAACCAGAAGTACCTAGAAATCCAATAGGACAAAGCACTCAAATACTACCAAAATTTAAAAGGTTGCCTCACATTTAATCAAATCCTAAGTGGAATGTTCTTAGAGTATGAAAACCAACTTTACAAAAACAGGATTGTGAAACGCCAAGATAAAAGAATAAAACAAATACATAATCTCATATTTATAATTGTACATTCCTATTGGTATGCTCACAAATTTTATTCTCTCACTTTCACAATTCGGCTCTCTTCACTAAAAGTCTACAGTGAATAAAACGCAATGTTATAAAACTAAATAAAAGGGGAACAATGTTACAACTCCTAACCAGAGAAACTTTGATAAGGTGCAAAGAAAAATGATATAATGAGATCAAGAATATAATGTTTAAAACTCATGTCTATTTCTAATACATGACCGATCAAAAAAGATTTCTAGATACTCTTATATAAACATAAAAGGTAAAAAATGCAACATGTCATCTTTGAGTGAAGAATCAATAATACATTCTTCACTTTACATATTTGTGCTATCTGTTTAGGAAACTTAGATCTTTTTTGTAAAGCTCTGTTTATTGAAAAGTTTCTGTTCTAAGAATTATGACACCCACACTCTAAACTCAATTAATTACATATGATTGTGAACAAGTTATTTTGCCTCTCTAGTTTTATTTTTTCTCATGCAGAGTAAAAATAATAATAAGCACCAAACTACAAAGAGTGGATTTTAAAAAATACTACACAGGATGATAATTATGGTAATACATTTTTGTAACTCTGTACAGCTTCCTTTCATGTAAAAGTTTCACACCTAAGACATTAAACAAGCCCACAATGGGAGTAGGAGAGGAATTATCCCCATTTTACAGATGATAACATAGGAAACAAGTTCAGAGAGGTTAAATGACTTGCCCAAGGCCACACTGTACAATCAAAAGCTCTTTTTCTTACTACTATATAATATACTGCCATCACAAATTTGAGGTGGTTAAGAGTCGTTTTCTCATGCCCAAGCTATAATACTATGAAGATGACCCAAGGAAAGCTGTCAATGATTTAAGAGAAAGAGGTCACTTGAGATTGTTATGAGCCAAAATTACCCACCAGGTCATTATCTGGGTATAAAACTATGATTAATCATAAATTAAATAAAAGTCCTTTAAAGTAAATTTCTACAAGTCCTGCTCTGTCCTAAATTAACTCTATGCCTCTTGCACTAGATACACCACCCTTCTTGGGGGATATGAAGTGGAGAGGGGAAAGATTTCATCAGGAAAAGTTTAAGTTCTCTGAAATTCAATAGGATAAGACCCTCAAAGCTATAAAATATGAATAGGGGCAGGCAACAGCTTGTAGACTATAGTGGCAACCCTAAGCCAAACCAAAGGACTGCCAGGCTGTGGTTTAAGGAAAATATGCAATCTGGAAGTTTGCACCGCAAGTTATGCTATTGCAAAGTAATTAGTACCATTTATAGTAAAAATATGTAAAGTTTTAAAGGATAATTCCAATTCTTCATTATAATTGGATGGGATTCCCTAGTAGCTTGGGGCTTTCCTGTCTCAACACAAGCTCCTTGGATGATACATATAGTGATTGGCTCAAAAGTCACTCTCAGAGAACCAAAGAATACAACTATCTATCACAGGCATGTAATATGTAAAGTGCTCATATATGCAGTCACCTATAGAGATATATTTCTATATCTCTATAGCTCACCTATAGGGGCACTATCAATTCCAGGTATTTATATTCTCAATGTTAAAACTTTCTTCAGCACTACCTCTGAGAGTGCTGTTTACTGAAAGCTCTACCACATAGTAGGATAGAGATGTGTTCAAATTACTGAAAACTTAATTCACAGTCACTAAAATGTAAAAGACCTTTCCTATTCTTCAAGGTCAAAACAAACGTTGCCTCATCGTTCCCTCTCCACCTCCAAGAAAATGGGTTACTCTAAAAGATGTCAGGTGAAATAGTCAATGCTTTTATAAATACAAGTCAAGCCTCCGCAAAGAAAGAGCTTAAGATGCCTATATTCTACTTCAGTATTGATTCCAAGCCTTTTAACAGTTTAAACTGACCACAAACCTCCCCTTCTACTTCTATACAACAATCTAACTTCCTTTTAAAAATGAGCCTTCCTCTACCTCCTGCCCCTTGTCTACACACACACACACACACACACTCCCAGGGAAAAACAGACTGAGGCCTAAAGAACACATGTGCAAAATACACGTTTTTAATTAATACATGCCCACCCTTAAAAGCATGTTATAATGCAACAATAATCTCCCCATAACACCAGATTTGAAAGCTAAAACAGAAATGCCCCATAGCAGGCTGAGTAAAGAACAAAGATGAAAAATATAAGCATTTTAGCTACTGTTTTATAATATATCACTAACCTTTCTTTAAGGACAAAATTCTCCATGCTAAACACAATCAAAAAAAAAAAAAAAAAGAGGAGGAGGAGGAGGAGGAGGAGAGTTTAGAATCTAATTTCCTATTGGTCATAAAGTCAAATAAATACAATAGCCAAGATATGGAAGCAACCTAAGTGCCCACAATTGACGATTTGATAAAGAAGATGTGGTACATGTACACACTGGAGTATTACTCAGCCATAAAAAAAGAATGAAATCTTACCATTTTTGCCAACATGGATGGACCTAGAGGGTATTATCCTAAGTGAAGTAAGTCAGACTGAGAAAGACAAATACCATATGATCTCACTTATGTGTGGAATCTATAAAAAACAAAATAAACGAACAAAGAAACAGACTCATAGATACAGAGAACTACTGATGGTTGCCAAGAGGGCAGGGGATTTGGGGGCTGGGCGAAAAAGGTGAAGGAATTAAGAAGTACAAATTGGTAGTTACGAAATAGTCATGGGGATGTAAAATACAGTATAGGGAATATAGTCAACAGTGTTACAACTATGTAGAATGCCACGTGGGTACCAAACTAATCAGGGGATCACTGCATAAATTAGATAAATGTCTAACCACTATGCCGTATACCTGAAACTAATATAAAATAATATTGAATGTCAGCTGTAACCCAAAAAATAAATAATTAAAATTTTTTTAAGTCAAATAAAAAGCACAGTAATATTTAAAATCAAATGTAACAATATTGCTGGCCCAATTCACAGAACACCTTATAACATTTTTTCTATTACAATTCCCAAATTTGAAGAGCCTTTTACAACACATGCCACAAATCAGATGATAAAACAAGAAAATTCTATTATGGACATCCATGATATGCTACAAAAGGATGCTCTCAGTACGCTAAGTATTTGTCAGGGAATGCTAACATAAGATATATACCAGCCAAGGTACATATAGCGGGAATATCCAAAGACTAGTCAATCTCCCTTATTTATTGAAAAAACAATAACCAGTAAACTGTAAAAAAAAAAAAAAAAAGTATAATTCTTATACTTGAATAATTTTAAACTTTTCAAAGTGTTTCACATTATCCTGTCAGACCATGGCCAAATAAAAATTCCTTATGGAGAGACTTGCCACAAAAGTAACAAATCCAAGATCACAAAGACAGATAATCAAATCTGAAACTTGATTCAAAAAATATATTAGCTCTGGGGCGGTCTGATGGCTCAGTTGGTTAGAGCGCAAGCTCTGAACAACAGGGTTGCCGGTTCGATTCCCACATGGGCCAGTGAGCTGCGCCCTCCACAACTAGATTAAGGACAACGAGCTGCCTGCCGGAGGGGCGGGAGGATGGCTCAGTTGGGTAGGGCGCAGGCTCTTAACAATAAGGTTGCCAGTTGAAGGACAACGACTTGGATCTGATGGACCCTGGAGAAAAACACTGTTCCCCAATTAAAAAAAAATTGTTTTAAACATATATTTTATTTTAAAATATATATTTTTATATATAAATATAAACATGTTTATATTTATATATATATAAACACACACATATATAAGCTCAGTGGAAGAAAATATAAACATATACAAGTTCTTCCTTAAAGTGCTCTTTAAAAAAAAAAAAAACTATTCCTAGTTAAAATATCACTTAACTTATAAGACCTAGGTTAACATAAAAACTAAATTAAAATTTGATTACTTACATTTATAACAAAGCCAAAATTACCCCTTCTTTTAGCCAGTCTACCTTTCCACTAAGACTCCTATGAGAAACGTCCCATCAGTGACACAGTGTAGGCTCATAGGGGTGCTGGCACTGGGGTGAGTACAAGCGAATTCTAACAGAGGCTTCTTGCTTTTCAGAAAGTTGACACTCTTTTGGATAAAAAGATAAAAGAAAACAATGCTAAGCTGTGTTCAGCCAACCCTCCAGAGGGGAGAAACCTTACAGGGTGGTTCTGCAGAACCCCAGGTAACAAGCACACTGAGAAGTGAAATTGCAATGAGTTTAGTCTAAAAAACTCTTCACAGGAAAAAAAATGAAGCTTGACCTGCACATTGAAGAATGGACAGGAGTTAGAAAAGCACAAAGGGGGAATGAAAGCATTCAGGGGCCTGCATCAACAAAGGCTGAGACGCAGGAATAAGCATGAAACATACAGACGAGACTGAGCCAACCTGCCTGGAATACAGGTGCGTGATGAGGCATAACGAGAAACAGTTTGGTAAATTAAGTGGGGTCAGCTCCCACGAGACTGCTGTGGCACATGGAGATGCTGTTAAAATATTAAAATCATCGAATATTTAAACTAGAAAGAGAACCTTAGAGATTTTCTAGTCAATTCTCACAACAGATGAGGAAATCTAGGATCCATAGAGGTCTAATGGCTAGCTAGCATAAAGGCAGTGTGGGAAAGAGCAGAGCAAAACTCCGACTCCCGTGTGGGAACCCCAGTTCAGCGATGGGCAACATAGTACACTAGAGAAAGCACATTTGTCCAAGGGTCAATGAGAACATGAATATATAAAGACCTGCAAGCGTACATACAAGACAACGTTGTCTTGGGAATTAGCGGAAACTGGTTTCCAGGGGAATGGACCACCACAGTGACATTACAGTTGAGCAAAACCCACTGTTTTGCCAGAAGGAATCACTTTCAAGAAAGCAGCAATCCAGAAAGAAAGCTGAGGCAGAAAGTCATTTTCGGAGTTATAGAGAAATGGGTGGATAAACGTTAGAGGCAGCAGGTATCAGGCAACAAAAGGAAGATTAGTCCATAGAGAGAAAGCTATAGGACCAAGCAAATGTGTAAGACAAAAGAAATCTTAGTAACTGTGAAGGTGAAGAGGAAGGAGATCACATAAAGACTAAATTAGATGCTAGATAAGGTGGAGGAGTGAGGGAGCACAGAGCACCAGTTGGAAGAATTTTCTTTCTTTCTTTTTTTTTTTTTTTTGGTTAAGATAAGTTCCAGGATAAAGAATAAGCATTTTTCTCACCATATAATACCATCTGCCAAAAAAGTATTCATTTTCAACTACTTATAAATAAAGCCTTATAAAAATGGCAGACCAGGTTTTAAGAGCAAGGCTAGGAGATACCTTTTTTTTTTTTTAAATCCAAAACAGCTTCAAAGTTTTACAAATCTGTTTGGCCAATTAACATGTAGCATGTAACTCCAAAGAAACTTGCCAATCATTTTATACTGTGGATTTTACACCACATATTGAAAGAACATCTGATTAGCATTCAATTTACAACCAGTATGCTATTATTACAAATCAAAAATCAGAGTTTATTCTCTAATATGTTCTTTAAAATGTTATGCTTTGAGGGCTTTTAATATACTATTTTTATTTGACCAGATATGGAAAATGTAAGTGATTAAATGAAAATATTTGCAACAAATCATTTGAGAATACTTTCTGTTCAATTTCTTAAGAAGAAAAAATTTTTTTCAAATAACCAGTTTTCCTTTATTCCCTTTTAGAAATAAAGTCCTACAGAAACTAGGTGGGGCATGTAAGAAGGTCCTCTCTAATTGGTTAATTACCTGGCTAATGAACCACAATTGAAAGCTACACACCTAAAATTTGCCAATTTCAATTTAAAAACTTACTGTTGAGCACCATAAAAGTAGGTTACATAGAAGCAGAAGATATTCACTGATACATTCAGCTTTCTGTCATCTACCTTTGCAACTGCCATCTCCCTAATCAAGGTGGTAATTTTTAAAATTCCTAAGAATCATTCAATTTAGCCCATAAATATCAGGTTTATGTGCAGTCCCAGCAGGTTACAGGAATTTTATTTTACCCACTTGGAAACAAGTAGACAAAAATGTCTTGAGCTCAAAATGTCAAGATGGAACACTACCACTTCTTTTACTGGGTCTGCTGCACCAAGTTACTGAGCAATAACCCATCAGAGTACAATATGTAATCAGCAGTGGCTAGTGATGCATTTCTGCTTTAATCACCACAAATGTTACAAGTTCAACCAAAACATTCATTCAACCATAAACAGAGTTGCCATCTTTTGATATGCACATACTCTCTGGCTCCACATACTATGTATCTTCTCTGCAATAAAAAGAAGCAGCTTGACTCCCTCTGGACCCATTGAAACAAAGTATGGACAATGTATGCAAAATTTAAAATTTTTAGAAATAGTTGAAACAGTTTAACACTCTAACACAAATAACTCATTACATACAGGACTTTATCCTCCCATCAAGAAAAATGTAAACTCTTCCTTCCTAACTATACTTAATGGATTTTTTTAATCCTATGAGATACTTATTAGTAAAAACATCCCTGATTTTCCAGCATTCATATTGAGGCTCTTGTTATTAGGTATGCTATACGACCTTGGAAAGTCATTTAGCCCTTCTGTGCCTCAGTTTTCTCACTTTCCCACCTCAAGGTAAACTCCAATTTGAATTAAACATTTATTACTTCTATAGTAAATTAATGTATATAAATACCTTATGTTAAACACTAAAAACCCTTATACTTTTGCATCTCAAAGTCAGTGGACTTTAACCTTGTAAGAGAAAAATATGAGGAATAATTTGTCCTATGTATCTTTCCCTTAATTACAACATAAGGAATATATAAAGAATGCTTCTGTTTAAAACTCTTATGTCCTTAATTTTTAACAGATGGTGGTGAGTTTGATTCCACAATATTCATAACAAAGCAAACAACAAAGCCTAAGGTCTTTTAACACTGGGGACAAAAAGAAGGAAACATTTTTTTTTACATTACTGGCCATACAATCAAAATCACTCCTCTTTTAAAATTTAGAAAACTATATTTTTCATATGTGGCATGTAAGCCTAGAAATCAACAGGTTAAAGTTTAAAAACGGGGGGGGGGGGGAAATTTAATCAAAAAAACTGGGGAACAAGTGTGGTGTGAACCCTTCAATTTCCTGCATCCAGATTATGCTGTCTACAAGGTTCAGTTTTGGAGTTCTTCTGTGTGTCTTTTTAAAAATTACACAGGGAAAGTCTTTTCTATTAAGTTTTAAATGTAATGCTCTATCAATAATATCCAATATATGCGGTAACATTTTGCTTCCTCAAATAAATCAGTAGTGCAGTGGTTTACATGCTTTTTGGTCTGGAAGCAGAAGGATGGATGAAACGACTCCTTCAAGTCTGACAGCTTCATAATTCTATTTTATCTATGTAGTTTCTTCTCAAATTTCTTTTCAATTCCTCTGCCTATTCCCAAATATCTTTTAGGTAGGTCAGAAACACTATGCGTTCTGTAAGGAAATGTTTATGGATCAAATGAAAGTGGAGCCCTCCTTCCCCCTCCATTCAGCACCCATAACCAGTTTTATAATTATATCCAGTAAACAAAAAAGATTAAGTCAATCTTAAACAGCTCCGTGCTCGCTTCGGCAGCACATGTACTAAAATCTTAAACAGTTCCCTCATCGCAGGAAGCCCGCAGTAGACTTGCAGCTGCAAAAACAAAAAAGCATCCCTTTAACCCATCCCCAATTACCTACAGCCACACAAAGTTAAGCTAATTCCCATTGACAAAAGGCTCCGTGCGCATTCATTCTGCTTAGCCCTAGGATTTACTGTGTAAAGCTATGGTAATAAAATGGCACCTCCCCAAGCGATGAAACTTTTTTTTTTCCATCCCAAATATTCTCAATGAAAGTTCTGTCAACCAAGAGGTGAGAGTTAAAAACAATAACAAAACGCTAGCAGAATTATCCGGCTCCAGGAGCACATCCCAGCTGTCTTTGCCCCCGGTTGTCAGTGGCTCAGATGCAGTTTCCCACTTTCCCACTCTCCTCCCACTTCCCTGACTCCCCAAGAAGCTCCCTCAAGAAGGCAGCATTCGCATTCTCAGACCGCTGGCAAAAAATAAAGGGAGAAATGGCAATGATCAAGGAAGGAAAAACGGGAAAAACATTTCAGAAGCAGAAGGGAACAAGAGCCATGGTGTCCACGGCAAATAGCAATGTAAAGCCAGTCTTGTCACGTCAGATGTGAGGGGACGCCCGAGTGGGGCATCAAGAAAACCGGGCAGAGTGTGAGTGTGTGAGTGTGAGTGTGTGAGTGTGTGTGTGAAGTCGGACCTCTAAAGACAGGCGGAGACGACGGAGCAGAAAGTAAGAAAACCTGTGCTTTCCCTGCTTTCTTCCACTCTTCCCCCTCCGAGAGAGGAAGCTGAAGACACTGGGGGAGGGGCGGGACGTTACCGTTCTGCTATCGGGGTACACGGGACGGGCGTTGGGGTGCCTGCAGTTACTCACCCCCAGTGAGGAGACCAGTGAGAGAAGAAGAAACCCCTAAATGGTACCCACCAAGGTTCAAAAAAAAAAAAAAAAGTAAGGGGGGTCATGATGAAATCCAGATGGAGAGCCCCAGGTCACTCATCCCTATTAGCCAGGATGGACTGGGATAAAGCGGAAGGAGGGTCGGTCAAGGAGCAGGCCCGACTCCCGGCTTGGGAGGGAAGGGGCGTCCGAGCGCCCAGCCGTCCCTCGGCCCCGCGCCTCCCCTAGGCCACCCCCACTTGTCCCCCTCCTTCCCTCCCGAGCCCGAGGCGGCCGCGGGGGAGGCGGCGGCGCCCTCCTCCCCTCACCCACTCCGTCCCCACCCCCATCCCGTTCCCACCTCCCGCTCGCCACGGGCCCGTTACCTGCTCGTCGAAGCGGCTGACCACGGCCTGGACCCATTCCACCGGCCTGTGCGCGGCCATGTCCTCCCCGCGGCCGGGGGACGGCGGAGGGACGGGTCGGCCGGCGCCCGGAGCCGGGAAGAGGGCGGGGAGCGGGGGCTGAGGTGAGGGAAGAGCCGGGGAGAGGGTCTGCGGAGGGCAGGCTCCGAGCGTTCCCACGGGGGTGGGGATGGGGGGCCTGCGCCGAGCGGGGGGGGGAGAGGGGAAGGGGGCGTTGGCGCGGAGGCCGGGGGAGGGGCGGGGAGGGGGACCCGGGGAGGGGAGGGGGCCTCTGGATCGCTCTCCCCACTAGCGCCGTCTCCCCACAGCCATCGCAGCCCGAGACGCCGCCATGACACCCCACCGGAAGTGGGATCCTTTCCACGGCCCGGAGCGAGGGAGAGCCAGCGAGCTGGAGCCGGAGCGCGGCTGGGAGAGGGGAGGGGGAAGCGAGGGGAGAGGGGGCCTGCCGCGCATGCGCCCGCGCCGGCCCGTTTCATTAATGAAAAAGCGTGTCGTCCTGGCGGTGACGTCAGCCGGCTCCTCCGGGCCCCGGGCGCGCGTCCCTCCTCGCCGCGGGGCTCGCCCGGCCTCTGCCTCCGGGGGCGGCGGGAGACAGTCGGACCTGACCCGGGGACCGTCGCTCTGTCCCCGACGCCGCAGCGGGCTCCCCTCCCCCCGCCGGCCTCCGGGGTTGGGGCGCTCCCGGGGCTGGAAGTTGGGGCGCCCCGAGGCTAGCAGTTCTCCCGGCACGCAGATCTCGGGCTGCTCCGGGGAGACTGTGCCGAGCCCCCGGCTGCCGGAAAACCCTCACACACACACACACGACAAGGCACACCACCTCAGCTTGCCAGGTCTTTTGTGGCCACTGTGTGGACTGCTGAGAAACCGGAAAAAGTAAGGCCAAGGAGAAAGTCAGTGCTTTTTTTTTTTTTTTTTAACGGTCTCTTAAATCCCAATGCCAGACCTAAGGGCAGTCCAAGGAGTCAGACTCCAGAATCCCAGTGCAGGCGTCCTCTGCTGAACGGACAGACACACACCTTAATAAAAACTTTGACACCGTTGTTAATAGAAAGATTCAAGTTTCACCAGCCTCAAAAAGCCTGGAAGAGTTTCGCGTGCAGGAATTCAACACATGCGTGACCCCATTTAAATCTTTCAATAGGCGTTTGAACCTTTCCGGTAGGTATCACCCTCATCTCACTGAGGAGGTGAGGTCACAAGACGTTCCTTAATTTGCCAGAAATCACAGAGTTGGGAGGTGGCAGAGTCGGGTTGCAGACCCAGCGGGTGTGACTCCAAGGAGACTAGAAACAGACTGCAGCTCTCCTGCAACAGCGGTGTCCCCTATGCCAATACCAGATTTGAGATGATTCCATGTGGAATTGGCCACGCCAGTTTTCCAGGAAAAGGATTACATCCCAAACACTGGATGATCGATTTATTTCCCACATGAACTTTGGAAAGGGTTACTTTTAAGTTTCTCTTCTTCGGTAGACTTTCCTTAGGCTGATGTTAAAGTGAGTTGACACGTTCTGAGCACACACTAATTAACAGCCAGGTAGGCCCCATAGAACGAAGCTGAGTGACAAGGCAGGGCAAACCCAGAATTGTAATTGTACCACAGACAATCCCAAAAGCCAATAATCCGGGTACAGAGTGATATATCCACAAGAGAAGTTTCTGCCGGATGGTGATGGTCCAAAATACATATTAAATTAATATTTCATTCCACTAGAACAGGAGGACAGGGTCTGGATAGTTCTTTAGTCCATTGTTTAAGGATGCGATATGAACGCTAATTTCTTTTAGCAGAGGTCAGAAATGATGGCAATGCTGAAGAAAAGGATGAATAGTAGATGAATGTTCATCCGTGCCTTCCCCAACGAGGACCCCTGGGAAAAGCTCACCCCAGAGAACATCCGTCGCCTCTATTTCACTGCTGAGCTTCCAGACCCCCAATCTTCCTTTCTTTTTCTCATACTTCCTCTGAAAGTCCCTAATTACTTTCCTGTTGCGGTGGCTTTTTGCCTGGGGAAGAAGAGGGGAATACCTCATCTTCTTTGCTAGATGGGATGCAGCTGCCTAAACTCTCTGCTCCTTTGACTCCAGTGGTATTCCATGGCCGTGGTTCCTCTGTGCTTCTCTTTCTTCTCTGGTTCCTTCTCTGACTCCCCATTCCTCTCTAACTCTAAGGTAAGACATCCAAACTTCAGGCCTTGGCCCTCAGCTCTTCCAGCTTTACTCAGGCTCCAGCCACCATGTCATTAATTCATCCTCATCTGCACTTGCCCCCCCAGATACCAATCCCCTCATTACACCTGAAGATCTACACTTCACTCCAGCTTCCTCCCCAATTAAATCCATTCAGTTCCACTGAACCAATATCCAGCGCCCAAACTCCTATTATATGTAACATGCGCTGTGTTAGGCAGTGCAGAGTATATAGCAGGAATTCTAACCAAAAATGCCAAAGAAGGTAATGCATAGAGACTCTGGTGAACTAAGGAGCACATCCCCCCATTTAAAGGGACAGGCGGTTAGAGCTCCGTGCTCCTAACTCCGAAGGCTGCCAGTCCATTCCCACATGGGCCAGTGGGCCTCTTAACCACAAGGTTGCCAGGATGGTGGGCTGCGCCCCCTGCAACTAAGATTGAACATGGCACGTTGAGCTGAGCTGCCTCTGGGATGGCTCAGTTAGCTGGAGAACAGGCTCTCAACCACAAGGTTGCCGGTTTGACTCCCACAAGGGATGGTGGGCTGTGCCCCCTGCAACTAGAAATGGCAACAGGACCTGGAGCTGAGCTGCGCGCCCTCCACTACTAAGACTGAAAGGACAACAACTTGAAGCTGAACGGCACCCTCCACACCTAAGATTGAAAGGACAACTCGACTTGGCAAAAAGGCCTAGAAGTACACACTGTTCCCCAATAAAAAGTCCTGTTCTCCTTCCCCAATAAAATCTTAAAAAAAAAAAAAAAAAAAAAGGGACAACTGTCACTCAACTCTAGTCAATCACTGCCATGTAGGAATATTGACACAGTGTTGCTGGATCTTCCCCTATTCAACAGAAGCTGGAGATCTGAACTTACATTTAAACTCTTCCAATTTTTACACAGTGGCAGCCAATTTGCATTTTTTTTAAAACATTGTAGCCAAACAAAATGTGTGTGCTATCTGAATTTCCGCCCATGGAGCACCAGTTTGGCTACCTCTGGCCTAATGGAAAGACATACAATGTTTCTGAGTAGAATGGAATTGGGTTTGTATCTTAACATCCCCCATTCTTCACTGTCTAACACAAGAGTGTTCAGGGCAACTACTAGTGTTTGATGTCATTTTAAAATGCATCTCTCTCATTCATTCTCTGTTTTTTGGTCATGCAACACTCTCTGCCAATTTTTTCTTCATCTCATTCTGGTAGCATTCCCTCCATTCTACTTGCTCCCCCCTCCTCCAGCATAGGAAGGAACATACGACTCCCCAGGACTGAGGTGCCCATTTCCCCAGTTGCTGGGAATGTCAGTGGCCAACAGCTCTTAACCAAATCCTTTTACAGGAATTGCCCTCAGCAAGAGAGCTGCCTCGAGCCAGGTCCCACCAAGCCCCAGGAAAGTGTGCACAAATGACTGGTAGATGCAGGCCTCAAGGTCGGACCAACCTGAAGGGCTGTTCCTTAAGGGATCAGGTCCTAAGGGGTTGGCTGAGGCCTTTGCTGTGACTGCATCTAGCTCAGCTTCTCTTTCTGCTCAGTCCTACGCCTTTCACTCCTGCACAGCGTTGATCCCAAAGGTGTTACCTAATACATTTTCCTGCTTGCAAATCTCCATCTCAGACTTGATTTTCCAGAGAATCTGAATCAAACCAATTAGTCCCATGAGTGTGGTCTGATCCAGTGCGGAATCACCTGCTTCCCAGGTGGCAGCGAGACACCCCCCCCAAGTGAATCCCTGATAGGCCCTGGTTGGCACGCTGGGGCAGTACATCTGTTAAAACTTTCAGCAGCAGTGATGGGATACCAAGTTTCCCCGAAAATAAGGCCGGGTCTTAGATTAATTTTTGCTCCAAAAGACACGTTAGGGCTTATGTTCAGGGGATGTCATCCTGAAAAATCATGCTAGGGCTTATTTTCCAGTTAGGTCTTATTATCGGGGAAACACAGTAGGTGAGTAGGACATAACACCGGTGCAAGAATACACTGGTAGATGCTCTATCAAGCATTTTTAAAACATGGAAAATGGCAATTCAAGAAGTATGGGCTTGGATAGCTATTGATGGAGTAAATCTATGCTTCGGAGAAAAACAATGAAAAATTGAGGTGATTTAATCACCGATTAAAGGCTAAGAATGAAAACTAGAGTGTTTCCTTAGTGGCACATATAAACGGAGGGGGGAACAGAAAAGTTTGAGGAGCAAACCCACGACTTAATCATAAGAGCAGTAGAACTCCAAAGAGGTTAAATTCTCAGCTCTGGCAAGTCTGCTATGCCAAGGTCAGGGCCATGGTTGGAAGAAGTGGGATTCTGACACTTTGGGTGCGGCATCTGCATTGATGCACTTAAAATCTGAAAACCCCACATCGCTCAGAACTCTGGGTTTGTATCCGTGCCCCACCCCACCCCTTGCTTGAAAACAAAGTATCTACCCTGCAAGGCAACACATGCGGGCCTTGGGATCTACCTGTACCTTTCCAAGGTCAAGTCACAAAATAACCCTGCTGAGGAAATGCTGGACCTGCCAACAGTGGAGAGACGGAGAGGCAGAGAGTCACTATATATCCTGAGGGAACTAAAGGACCTAGCATATATATATGGCCAAAAATATACACACATTTTAAGAAAGGAAAAAAACTATTAAAATTGTAATAATACATAACCGATAAAAAAAGATGAATACAAGTCACGTTTGACTTCTGCAATTACAAGAGATGCTCAAAGTGGTTACCATCAGCATCCAGACACTTCTGATTATAGAGAACTACTGCTTGAGCATAGATAACATCTCCTAAAATATTATATATTTTTGGGTATATATATATATATATATATACATATATATATATATATACACAT
Organism: Rhinolophus hipposideros; assembly: GCF_964194185.1. Taxonomy (NCBI): domain Eukaryota; kingdom Metazoa; phylum Chordata; class Mammalia; order Chiroptera; family Rhinolophidae; genus Rhinolophus; species Rhinolophus hipposideros. The sequence continues at coordinate 18,377,057 of NC_138066.1, read as the reverse complement.
ATATATATACACACACATACACATATATCTGCAGAAGTTGGGAACATACATATGCATGTATGGAATTGGGTCCCAGGGTGCTAAACTGGGGAGGGTGGCTGGAGGAGAGCATAACGCTAGACAAAGCAGAGTTTGTTGCTATGCGCATGTCCCTGTACTACAGTATTTACATCCTGGAAAGACCCCCAGGATACACTCACTGCTAACAGGTTGTTAAGAGGGTTCATGGAAGCTTGGAGAAAGCAATGGCTCACCTTCGGCAGAATAGTAAGGCCAGAGCCGTCATGGCAGACAGTGGAAGAGGGGAAGCAAAAGACTCAGAGAAGGGGACATGCTAGAGTGGATATACTATGTACATCCCACCAGCAGACTCCACCCTGCCAAATGTCCCAAGGAACAAGGAATGTGCTAGGGAAAGGTTCAGTACCATCACTCAGAAGCTCAGTGGTGGCTCCCCTCTATAGACCAGGGCTGGTAGTAGAAGATATTTTTACAGAGTGAGGTTCCCTGATAGCAACAGGCCTGACAATATCTTGAAGAAACAGAGACCCGGTGGCAGGACTTAACCAGCAGAAGCAAAATTAAATGCCATTGCTATTAGTGGCAACAATCGAGCGGCAACCAAAGGGACATAACCGTTTGGAGAGGGTTAATGGAAACTGAGCTGGGCAGGCCCCAGGGTTGATGTGCATACCTTTGAAAACTCAAGGATGGATGACGAGGAAGCTGAAGGAACCTCCCCCAATAAAAAGCCACAATCCCTTGCCTGGTTTCCAGACCGGAGCCAGTTTTCAGACCCCAAACCATTGATGACTAAAGATGACTGGGTTTCCAGCAGGTATGGATGTAATCATGAGTCCTCTAGTCCTCCCTGAATATCATGAGTATAGACATACGTGGTCACTGGCAGAAGCCCTGCGGCAGTTCCTAGGCCTGCGGAGTGAGAGCTGTCACAGTGGGGAAAGCCAAGTGGAAGCTTCCAAGATTGCCCCCACCAACCTGGCTAAGATTCTACATTTTTAAAAATCTGAAACAGAGATTAGGGTGCATGAAAGAACGTCAGAGACTAGGGAGAACGTGAGAGATTCGAGAGAACGTCAGAGATTATTAGGGTACATGTAGAGAGCAGCTACTGTAGCAGGGATGGAGACGATGCGTGGGCCCGACAGCATGGGCTCCCACTCAGCAAGGCTGATTTAACTACTGATGCCACTTAGAGCCCAATCTGCCAGCAACAGAGAGCAACACTGAGTCCCTGCCACCCTCATCCCTCAAATAAACCAACCAGCCAATTGACAGCAGGGTAACTTCTTCACCGTGGAAGGAAGAGTAATTTGTCTTGACTAGAATGGACACACATTCTGGGTCCAGATTTGGTTTTCCTGCCCACAGAGTTTTTTTGTTTCTTTGGGGGGTTTTGTTTGTTTGTTTGTTTAGACCAGCTCCACGATCTAAAGGCCTACAGAATATTTGATCCACTGACACGGAATCCTGTACAACATAGCACTGAACCAAAGAAACCTCCTTACAGCAAAAGAGGTGTGTGCAGCAGTGGCTACATACATGGCCATGATTTCTATCGGTTCTATCACACACCACAATATCTAGAAACTGCTGGCCCAGTAGTGATGGAATGGCCATTTGAAATCCCAACAGAAGATCAACTTAAAGATAGTACCCCAGGAGGATGGGCGCACTGGCCTGTAGGACAAAGAATGCACCCTAACCAATGACCATTATGTAGTGCTATGTCCCCAAGAGGTAGAATTCATGGATCTAGGAGCTGAAGGGTGAAAGGAGTGACCCTGCTTAACATCCTCCCCAGTGATCCACTTGGGGAATTTGTGCTTCCCAACTCTGGGCTCTGCAGACTTAGAAACCCCGGTTCTCAACCAGGAAACACTTCCACCAGGGGACACAGCAATAGTCCCATTAAGTTATGGCTGCCTCCCCATCAGTTTGGGCTGCTGGTACTAAGACACCAGCAGACAAGGAAAGGAGTCACCATTTCAGCAGGGATCACTGACCCTGATCGTCAGGAAGTGGTAGAGCTGCTATTACCCAATGAGGGGCAGAGAAGGATATGTTTGGTGATCCACGGGCCATCTCTTGGTACTCACTTGTTCAATTATGATGGTAAATAAACAAGTGTAGCAGCCAAATCTGAAAAGGGCATGGTTACTACAGACTCAGACCCTCTCAGGGATGTGGGTTTGGAGCATCCTACGTGAAAGCCATGAAGACCACCAGAGATGCTAAGACCACCAGGGGAATCTAGAAAGGGTAGAAAAGGGATATGATCAATTGTGGTCTGAGGACCAGTGGCAGTGGTGAGAGCTCTAAGTCATCCTACTAATCTTACTCTGATAAGTTTCTCCAAGAAGAGACCAACCAGAATCTTATAGGAGCTGTTACCAGAACTTATCATATGAAGAAAGTGGATCTGAGCAGTACAAGAGTTGGACAACCGTAGATAAATGGTGTCCACATGGGGACTGAAACCCTCACCCCCCACCCTGACCCCTCCTGCTGAGAGGGTAAGCAGCTAATCATGTGACTATAGAAATTGTCATTAGTTGAAGAGAACCACCTCACCCAAGGTCATACCCCCGCCCCATGAGAGCCCACTTCTAGTCCAGGGGACCCCCACTTATGCAGGGGTCTAAAGGCTTGGCCCCTTTGCCTCAAGGTGGGTCTACTCTGAAGGGCCTTGTCAGCTCCAAAGCTCCTTCAGTGATTGGCTAAAGCCTTCGTTGCAACAATGTCTTAGTTTAAGTTCTCCCTCTGGCCAATCCTGCTTTCTTGCTCCCCCACAGGTGTTAATCCTGAAGGCACTTCACAATGAACTTCCTGTCTACAAATCTCCACCTTAGAGTCATTTTCCACCCAAGATATCTGGGTTCAAAGGACAGCACTACCTCTTACTAGCTATGTGACCTTGGCAAATTAACTCACCACACTAAGCCTCACTTTCCACATCTATAAGTGTGACAATAATAAAAATACCTGTTTCGTGGGCTGTCATTGAGCTAAACGAAATGATACTTATAAGGGGGCTTGACACAGTGCATGGAGTCCACAGTGCTTTCTCAGGTGGGGAGATGAACACCAGAAAAGCTGGAATAGAAAAGGTCCACTTTGACTCCTGAAAGAAAAAAAGCAATAGCAGTAGAAAGAGAGGGGAGTTTACACGTGTTAGAAGAGGTACAGGGAGCATTTTTGGTAGAGAGATATACAACACACACCACCAGTCGCTCAGCCATCATTCTTTCTTTTCTCTCCCAATTTTGTTGAGGGAACAATATGCCCACTTTCAAAAAATAAACAAACATCCTTACCTTCCCAGACTCTCTTTCTGCTGAAGATGGCCAATTGACCCAATTCTGCCACAAGGAGAAATAAACAGGACTCCACTGGGTGGTATTTCCACAAAACTATTACATCCCTGATATGAAAAAAAAGCTCAGCTGGTATGCACAAAGCTTTTGTCATTTGCTTTTCATTCTTCTCCTTCTTCCCCCTGAGGAGACAGGTGAAGCAGTCAGTTTGCAAAAGATGGAAACTAGAGAAAGCCTGGGTCCCTGACACTTCCTCAAGCAGAGATATCGGCCCTGACCTGCCCACCCCTGGAGTTCTGGTTGCACAAGGAAAATGAAACCTCCATTTTGTTACACATGTGCATACAGGTTTCCGTTATATGCAGCTAAATGCAACCCTAACTGATACCGGTGGAGAGTAAGAAATGGAAAGACAGCCGCTGCTGAAGGGAGACCTGGGGAAATGGAAGGAGAGGTGACTCTCCAAAGTGGTACTGTGGGTTGTAAATTGAATAATGTGCATAGGAATTACCTTCATTTTTGGTTGCTATGTTCCTTTTCGGGATGCCACATCACCCTAAAACGGCACATGAGGCCTAGGACTTAGTAGGGTTTATTGTTAAATAAGTAAGTCCTCAGGAGGAGGAGGAGGAGCATTAGAACTACTAAGACACTGTAATAGGAATGGGGGGGCAGGGCACAAAGAGAAATGAAAGAGAAAAATGGATAGTATCATGCCTTCACTCTTTTTATCTGGGCTTAAAATAATTTTTCTCCTGTCAATCCTTTAAAGCCCATCTGAGCCAGAGAGAGAAAGACAAATACTGTACTTACAGTTGCCAGGGGCTGGGGGAAGAGGGAAGTGGGAAGACGTTGGTCAAAGGGTACAAACTTTCGGTTATAAGATGAATGAGTTCTAAGAATCTAATGTCCAGCATGATGACTATATTAATCATACTGGATTAGGGACTTGAAATTTGGTAAGAGTAGATCTTAAATGGTCTCACCAAAAAACGACAACAAAGTAGCTGTGAGGTGATGGATGTGTTAATGAACTTGATTGTAATCATCATTTCACAATGTGTACGTATATTAAATCATCACGTTATACACTTTCAAAATATATTACAATTTTATGTGTCAATTCTACCTCAATAACGCTGGGGGAGGAGGGAAGCCTACCTTATCCTTCCATGGCTGAACTTTCCCTGGCCACTCCAGTCCTCATTCCCCTGACCTTTAAAGCACTCATAGGGCGGCTGGTTGGCCCAGTGGTTAGAGCACAGTGTTCATAACACCAAGGTCACCGGTTCAATTCCCACATGGGCCAGTGACCTGTGCCCTCCAAAACAATGGCTTGACATGGAGCTGATGGGTCCTGGAAAAACACATTATGCTCCAATAAAAATTTTTAAAAAATAAAATAAAAATAAATAAAAATAAAGCACTCATCGACATCTTGCCTTCATCTCAGGTGTGCTAGGCTTCTAGCTCCTAGCAATACCAAACCACAGGAGGACCATCATACATTTGTTTTGAATGATTATTCAAAGGGGAGCAGCTGGAAACAATTAATTGTCGGCTAATTGTTATCAACTGCCTACGTAACAAAAGCTACTCCTATGTGAGTATTCTGGTCTAGTCATGAAAATGTGAGTTATAAACAATTGAGAAAGTAATGTTTTTCCTTCAGTCTGGTGATACAATTCATCTCCCATACTTTAGCTTCAGAGAATTCTGCTTCTATCATTCATTTCTTTATTCATTCATGAATGTGTCTTGCAGCTACATGTTAGATGGGACTTGTAATAGAAGTATAAACGCTCACCCTGCAGAAGTACAGTTATGAAAGATAAGACCGGTCTCTAAATAACTATCATCGGTGACAATAATAGAAGATTTCTTTCAAGAAGTGCTTACAAGATGTCAAGCACACAGCTATGCACTTAGAGATAGTGTCATTTTTAAAGTTCATAAGAGCATCTGAGGTGGACATTACTAGCCCTATTTTACAGGTAAGGCATCAGAAGTTCAAAATGATTTGGTAATACCTAGCTAGTAGTTGATGTGGCTGGTAACTAAATCTAGTTCTGTCTGACTGCAGGTTCACGCTCTTAACCATCACACAGCCTTGTCCAAAGATGGTTTCTTGGAACGCTCACATCTCCTAATGTTTCACGGTCAAATGAGTTTGACAAATGCTATGCACTCCTTATTGGCAATTTATAGCGTCATTTTGCTTTAATATAACAGTTTAGGCCAGTGGCACCCAAATTTTTTTGAAGGCATATTCCTATCAGTAAAAATGTTTAAGCCCCCATGCCCCAGTACAGGTCTATTTGCTTAAACATTCTACACGTGTTTTAAACTATTCTTTGTTTTATTTAATATATTATTTGTTGTTGTCACTCATAAGTCTAGTATTAGCAATACTATTAATGGTATGCAATATATGATAAAACAAAATATTATTAATGATGTTTATAATAATATTTTTACTAAGAGCATTGTGATTGGACTTCTTTTACTATTTTCCAGCATCTTGATTTATTGATCTTGTCAAAGTTCTGGTTCCAAAGTTCAGTTTATTTTGCTACTTCTTTAAGGACTACCATCCCTGAAAATTTCCCTCTAAAAGACATACGTGTAGACACACAAATGAATGAAGTTGTCGTTGGCGGTGCTTTCTATGTAATGAAATTCATTGTTCAGCCCTATTCACGGATTCTGCAAGGGGGCAGCTGGTCTTGTAATGCAGTCGGTGCATATCCATGTTCCCTGAGGTCAATCAGTTGTTTTTTCTAAACTAACAAATGGGTTCGAAAGCCATTGAAACATTTTCTTCTAACTTTAAATGGGTTAGAAGTTTTGGCTTCCAAGTTTTCCAAGGGTGCAGCTATGAGAGTTTTTATTGGTGCACACTTATGTTTTCAGCAATAAACCACATAACTATGAAGTATTTAAAGGTCTGTTTTCAAAATGCCCTTTCCGTAGCAGGAAAGGAATTAGTCACTCTCTCCATCATTGTCAAATGAATTTGTGTGTATGTGTGTGTGTGTGTGTGTGTGTTTGTGTGCATGTGTGTATTTTAATAGTTAGAGCCCTACTGACAGCTTCTGGCCTTCACAGAAAAGCTCAGCAAATTTATTTTAATTTGAAGCTAGATAGTATAATCTATAGCTTCACTTCGTTAGGCACAGGCAAACTGCACAAGTGGATAAATGAAAAAGGGCATCACTGACAACACCTCTATTTTGTGGATCCCACTCTTGGAGAAGTGAGAGGAGCACAAGAACAGACATCACAAAGACTTGGCTACCTCCCCTTCCTGTTCTGACTATATCTTCCTGCCAAGACTAAGTTGTTAACAAGTGATCGGCCAACCAGGAGTTCTTCCTGAGGTAAGACAGACAGCAACCATGATTGAAAGGTAACTACTGGTACTGCCATAAAGACAGACATATGGAAAAATAGAATAGAATTGACAGTCTAAAAATAAACCTTCACACTTACAGTCAATTGATTGTAGACAAAGATGCCAAGACAATTCAACGTGGAAAGAATAGTCCTTTCAACAAATGACACTGGGACAACTGGGTATCCACATGCAAATGAGTGATGTTGGACATCTACCTTACACCATATACAAACATTAATTTAAAATATATCAAAGATCTACATGTAAGAGTAAAACTCGAGAACTCCTAGAATAAAACAAAGGAGTAAATCTCCATGACTTTGGTCTAGGCGAAGGTTTCTTAGATATGACACTAAAGCAATTAAGGGGGAAAAACAGAAAAATTGGACTTAATCAAAAACTTTTTTAAATGTTTGTGTTTCAAAGGATACATCAATAAAGTGACAAGACAACTCACAGAATGGGAGAAAACATTTTCAAATCATACATCTGATAAGACATTTGTATCTAGACAATATAAAGACCTCTTACAACTCAACAACAACAACAATACAACCCAATTAAAAACTGGGCAAAGAATTTGAATAGACATTTCTCCAAAGAAGATACACAAATGGCCAATGAGCACTAGAAAAGATGTTCACCACCTTTCAAGCCATCAGAGAAACACAAATGAAAACTACAATGAGGTATCACTTCATGTCTATTAGGATGGCTATAATACAAAAGACAGATAAAAACACTGGCAAGGATCTGGAGAAATTGAAACCTTTGTGCACGGCTGGTGGGAATGTAAAATAGTGCGGCCATCTGAGAAAACATTTTGGCAGTTTTTCAAAATATTCCACTCCCGGGTATACATATACGCAAGAGAAATGAAAAAAAAAACTGGAGATCTGTACACGAATGTTTATAGCAGAATTATTCATAATAGTAAAAAAGTGGAAACAAACTAAAGATCCGTAAACTGAAGAATGGATCAACAAAATGTGGCATATTCAGACCATGGACTAGTATTCAGTCATAATAAGGAATGAGGTACTGATATGCTACGACGTGGATGAAACTTGAAAACATTATGCTAAGTGAAAGAAACCAGTCACAAACTACCATTTATGTGAAATGTCTCCAAAAGGCAAATCTGTAGAGATATAAAGTAGGTCAGTGGTTGCCTAAGACTAGGGAGAAATGAGGAGTGGCTAATAGAGGTGAGGTTTCATTTTAAGGTGATAAAACTATTCTAAAATCGATTGTGGTGATGGTTGTACAATTCCATTACACTGTACACTTTAAATGGGCAAATTGTGCCGTACATGAATTACGTATCAACAAAACTGTGATTTTAAAAAGTAACTCTCCATTGTTCTGACAGGCAAAATGAGAAAGGGACTAAACCCTACTGTGCATTATAATGGACCCTAGGGACTTCAAGGAAATGGGGAAGCACCTAGTGAAGTTTCCTCTTTAATTAATGACTACTTTGGGAGATATTATTGCATCTGACCTAACAAGTGCCAATGTTACTCACACAGTCATGTCTACTGTAGCTCACATGGAAGGGAATAACAGAAACATAATCTGACACAGATGACCCACACCCATCCTCCGCCACAGGCCTGGAGAGCCACACAGCCCCTCCCCAACTCCTCCTACCTCTGCCTTGTCTACAGGATGTGGTTGTCTCAGAGGCTGAGAGTCCTGCTGAGTTTCCCAGTCTGATTGAGGAATTGTCTGGAGAGAGAAAGGGGTTGGTTTCCAGTGAAGAGGTTTCCCCGTGAGTCTAGTAGAACATGCTTAAGAGAACGGAACACTTAGGGCCAGACCTCAGGAGAACCCTCCACCTCCACCCACTGAAGGCCTAATCCTGTGCTATCTCCCCTTAGGACTCTGGGAGAATCAAATTCACCAAGAGCTTTAACCTTTCCTCTACTGACTTTCAATTCCCTTTCCAATTGTCCCAACATGCCCGTAAAGCAAGTTGTTTCTATCTGCAAAGTCTGTGGTGGCTGTGGCGACGGGGAAGGAGACCTGCCCCCTCTTGCACTTCCCAATGAGGTCTGTGAAGAGAGGACTAGACTCTTCTCCTGTCAAGAGGACAAAATCAGGCCTAGAGTTGGAGTTAGCAGACTGCCATAGAGCAAACCATGGTCCTCCTCAGAGCTGGGAGCAGTGGGAAACAAGCTCGTGACTATAAGAAGTACTCACATGTGGGCAACTCAAGATACATACAAAAGTCTGACAATTAAGTTTGTGAACTCATCCTAGAAAAAGTGCTACATACCTCATTGCTGAATATCACTATGGTCACCTTCGAAGTGCTCCCCTTGGGAAGCTATGCACCAATGCCAGTGCCTAGTCCACCCTTCAAAGCAATTTTGGAACTCTTTCTGGAATGGCAATCAGAGCTGTTGTCGTATTACCCTTGGTGTCCCAAATGTCACCAAAATGTCTTCCTTTCATTATTTCCTTTATCTTTACGTAAAGAATTCATTGGGGGCCAGGTAAGGTGAGTAGGGAGGGTGTTCCAGTACATTTATATGTTTACTGGCTAAAAACTCCCCCACAGACAGTGCTGTGTGAGCTGGTGCGTTGTCGTGATGCAAGAGCCATGAATTGTTGATGAAAAGTTCAGGTCGTCTAACTTTTTCACACAGCTTTTTCAGCACTTCCAAATAGTAAACTTGGTTAACTGTTTGTCCAGTTGGTACAAATTCATAACGAATAATCCCTCTGATGTCAAAAAAGGTTAGCAACATCGTTGCAACAAGTTTGCAAACTTACTTGCCAGACCTCATAAGACCAAGCTTTCCACTTATCCCTCTGTGTTAGAAGAAGCTGACCTCTGGAGGGCAGGTGAATATTTGGGTCCAAAAATGCAAAACATGGCACCAGGAGACCAGGTTGGCTGGCATGCAGGCCTAGTCTAAAAGAGCAGTGGGAAATATAGCATGCATATGGCTATTCTGGTCAAGGTCGTGGAGGCCTGGTTGAGAAACTGGAACTCACTGTTCATGGTCCAGATGTACAAGAGATGGTTGTTACCCAAGTACAAAGCCACCCCTATGCCATTAGCCTTGGATCTCAGAAAGGAATACTTTTTTTTTTTTTTTTGTCATCTGTAGACGTCTAAGACAAAGGTTTATCTTTGGCTCCAACTATATAATTCCAAATGTGTGAATCATTTTGTACATGTCCGGTTCTTGGTTGCACACATCAGAAGCCACTTGCAATTTACCTAAACAGAAAGGCAGTGTACTGCACTGGAAGGATATTAGTGGGTCACAGAATGGGTGGGGAAGCTGGGTGACCGGCCCCAGGAAACAGGCAGAAACCAGCGGAGGTGAGTCAGCAGGAAACCCAGCCAAAGAAGTGACACAGGAATATTACTTACAGCCACAGCCACTGGTCAGTCCACTCCACAGTCACTGCTGTGAATGCTCTCTGAAGGGTCTTGTGTCTTTGTATCATCACTTCCTCCATAATCATCATTCCCAGCTGGAAGCTTCCCATTGGCTGGGCCGGGAGGCGGGACAGGGAATGCCTGGCCTCTTTTAGCTTCTGAAGGCAGACGCTATGGCATCAAGACCTTCCAAAAATAGATTTCCCACTAAATAGGAATGAGATTTAGGTGTTGCATAGGCAATAAATAAGTAATCAAATGTTCACAATTTTGAAATATCTGGGAAAAAGGACTAATTTTTATATCCTCTTCCAGTTTTAATTGAGATGTGGTAGGTTTTAAAAGGACATATTTAATAGCCGGACTATTCAATAGGTCTTATACAGGACTTTGGGGGGCAGTATGAGAGTGGATTAATGTGTAAGGGTTTGAACTCAGACATGGGTTTGAAGGCCAGGTCTGCTGTTTCCTAGCTGTGTGGCCATGAACAAGCAAGTGAGCCTCTCTGAGACTATGCTTATCTGTAAAATAGGGTCATTATTGTACCTGCCTCAGACCTTTGGAGTTTGAGATTCAAGCGAGATAATGCTTGTGAGGGTCTTAACAATGCTTGCAACCTGGGAAACACTCAATAAGTATCAGCTATTATCACTCAGTGACCTACCCTAAGGTATGAGAAGTGAATACGATCACTTTGGGTCACACACCTTGGGGCTCTGGCCTGCTTTAAGTCCAGGCAGCTAGAGCCACACAACATAGAGGGATATTTAATTGTCCATTTAGAAATACTTGTATTTTCCCCTTATTCCTTTTATTGTTTAAGGCCATGAGCTTTGGTGCAAGAGATTTGGATTTGAATCCAGACCTGCCAGATAATTGCTGGTCACCTCAACTGAGTTACTTAACTTTCTCTAAACCTCTTTTTATTTTTTTATTAATTGAAAAATGGGAATAATGACATCTACCACATAACACTGCTGTGAGAATTGAGATAACTTATGGAAGGTGCTTAGCACAGTGCCTCATAGAGGAGAAGAGCCCTCCTTATTATTTATTGTCCTCATGGGCTAGGAGAGTAGTAGCACCTCCCAAGAAGATTCCCCTCTTTTTATAACACCCTATACCATTTCTATAACACGTAAGTTTCTCTCTCTGATGCTTAATTCCTCTGGCAGGGGTTCTATGGATTTCTACCAACAACAAAATTCATGATCTTTTTCTTCCCCCAGTTTTATTGAAATATAATCGACACACAGCCCTAAGTGGAAAATATATCGCATAATGATTTGACATACATATATTGTGAAAGGATGACCGCAACAAGTATAATTAACATCCATCTCTCAAACAGTTACCAAAAAAATTTTTTTCTTGTGATGAGAACTTTCAGGTTTTTAAAAAATTATCTTGAGAATACGAAGTCACCCATGTGGAAGATGCTCGCGTCCACATAACAAAAGAGAAACCAGAACACTGGCAGCATGCAGGTGCAAGAGAAAAGCAGGTTAGCATTTCTCAGAGTGTGTCCCACAGAATTCTCGTTCAAGAGGTGCTCCTTAGGAAAAGGTACTTCGGTCAACTACTTGTAAGTTTGGCAAACACAACTCCACCCTCTTTTAGGGAATTACAATGCACATCATCAGCCTATGAGAGACTCTGGAAAGTGCTACAACCATCCACCACCACAAGGAAGAAAAAGAACCAGCATTACAATATTATCCTAACAGCGTTAATGAAGAAAACCCTTCACTAGGAAATGTGAATAACATACTTTGCTAAATGCTGAGGTCGCCACTTCTGAAGTAAATGGCTCGTTTTTTGTCCCCATGGAGCAAAAGTTCAGTCCCATGCGGTAGGGTCCCAAAGTGGTAAGAACAAGTTCATGACCCTCATGTCTTTCTAAGCAAAGCACCTTTCTCATGGGTATGGTAGCTATACATTAGAACTAAATAAACATTGAGACTATTTTAAAGCAGTAGAGTATAAAATTCAGGATACATAATTCTCTAGCACAGTCCTAGGCATATAGGAGGGGTTCAATAATTGACCTGAGGTGAATTTCTTAGGAAAATCAGTCTGTGTATACTTCTCCTTCCCCCACCCCCACACCTCCCATTTTACTTGCCTGTCTCATTGACATGGACATTCTAAGTCTACAGGGCCTGAAACTTCGTATCATTAACTTACTAAATAAATTATTATAAAACACCCCATCATTATATAAAGTGTGAGGGTGAGTGATAATGATCAAACGACTAAAAAGGCAAGTAATAAAATAAATGCTCAGAACGAGAGGAAGAAAGGTGTGAGTCACAGGGAGAGAAAAGAGTTAAAGAAGAGAAGAGAAACTAGGAAGTGGGAAATTCTCATCACCATAAATATCATCATCAATAGCATCATTCCACTTACTAGGCACTGCCAAGCACTATGCTGAGTAGTTTACAGGCAACATAGGAATCGCCCTGGGAGTTAACTATTAGTAACTCTATTTTATAGGTCAGGAGAGTGAGATTTACAGAGGGAAAGGTTTATAGTAGTAAGTCAGAACCAACAATTGAACCCAACCTTTTTAACCATAAAGCCTGGCATTTAACTATTGTGCCAAAAGGTCATGGGGTAAGACATTTTCTCATTGAAATAGTTTAATAATTGGAAGTCGTGTTCTTGACTCAGGACTATGAAACTAATACATTTTTGATATGATCAGCAATGTGTCAGAAAACCAGATACAGCAACTATAAATTTCTGTATCTTTTAAAACGTAAAATTATGTGGCCGGCCCGGTGGCTCAGGGGGTTGGAGCAACGTGCTTCTAATGTCGCCAGTTCGATTCCCACATGGGCCAGTTAGCCCAATCGATGTTGCCAGTTCGATTCCCACATGGGCCAGTGACCTGCACCCTCTACAACTAAGATTGTGAGCAACAGCTCTCCCTGGAGCTGGGCTGCTGTGAGCTGCTGGAGGTTGGCATGAGCTGCCTTGGGCTGCTGTGTGCTGCCACAGGTTGCTGTGAGCTGCCGTCGGGGCAGCCAGGGTGAGTGGCCGGCAGCCAGAGTAAGCGGCTGGCAGCCGGCAACTGGCAACCGACTGCCTCAGTCTGGGGGAGCGCAAGGCTCATAACACCAACATGGGCCAGTGAGCTGTGTCCTACACAACTAGACTGAGAAGCTGCAGCTTGAACCAGAGTGGGGGGTGGGGGAAGTAAACTTATGCTCCATAGCACAAATATGCACTCAAGGGGCTTCAAAGCATTTAACAATGTACAGCCAGCATAGTAATATATATAGCTCTACTCACAATCTACTGTCTTATAAGTGTGACTTAACATTAATATGTAAGCTATACTAAACATTTAATTAAAGGCAATGTTGTCCCTTTAGACTTTTGAAAAACTTTTAGGAGGCTTGAACAGGCCAGTTGTATTTAAAAGCTACCCAAAGAAATTTTGCAACTTGCCTTCTTTTTTTGTCATTATATTCAAGATTACATCGTTTGGTTCAGAACCACATTTGGCACTCTGTTGACAGCCATCAGAGTCCTCATACTCTGCTGGGAAGCTATTCTAGCAAACAGAAGTATCCGGAAATTCCTCAAAGGACTGGTTAGGCAGGCAGAAGACTGTATCCTAGCTATGGTCCATGTATGTGTGTAAGTATGTGTGTGTACGTGTGTATGTATACATGTCCATGATCTGTGGGTGCACACATGTAACTGTTTATGTACATGTGTGTGTGTCTGCACATGTGTATGTGCAGACATGTGCGTAAGTGCATGTATTGGGGAGAAAGAACAACTTGAGATGCTCTTTCCTGAAAGGTGGTGGAAGATTGGGGGCAACACAAAAATCTTAACCCCTATTTAAAGCAATCCTTACCAGTTAGCTCCTAGAGAGAGGCAGAATTGCAGAAACTTTCCAAAGAAATGAAAGAGCAACAGAAAGATTGGGTACCATTAACTCTTAAAAAGATGACTGAGAGTTTAAATAAAATGCTAAACTGAGCATTAAATCCTTCCGGATGCTAAGAAGGAACAGGCCTGACTCTATAACATTACACTGAAACCAGGGGTGACTATTGTTTTTAACCTTTTAAGGTGTATTTCTTTTTTTAAACTCTTTTTCTGGGTTGGGTTTCCCAGAATCAAAGGTATGGAATTGTGTGTAGGTGATTTATTAAGGAAAGGCTCCCAGGAGAAATTAGTAAAGGGGGTGGGGGGAGTGGGAAAGGGAAGAAACCAGCAAGGCTGCATTCAGCCTTATGCTGCAGGTGACCCTAGAACACAAGTCACACCTGAGTCTGTTTCAACTGAAGGCAAGGAAATTGTACTTCCCACCCAGCGGGCATCTATCTGCTAAAAGCCAACCAGGGGGATAAACATTACCAGGCACTTCCAGAACTTTACCCTTGAGGGAAGAGTAGCTCCAGCAGCCCCTGGGCAGCTCCCCAGGGAAGAGTCACAGGTACAGGCCATTGTCAACAAAAGCACACTTGAAACTGTGGAGAAATGACCAAAATGATCACAAGATCTGGGAAGATATGGGCAGAGTACCAGTCTCTACCCTGTGTAATTGTGGTCTACAAAAGACCCCTGCCCTGGGGGATATGTGGGAGGCACTAGAAGGAAGAGAGAATCTGCAGCCCAGCAGCACAAACCAGCAGGCAATGTGACAAAAGGCATTTGAAAGTCCTCAAGTACCATAAAGAATTAAGATGACTTCCAACTTTGGACCTTCTCTTGTTGGAACTTTTTTGGTAACCCCTTATTTGTTGGGAAACATCAACACACAGTGAGAGGCGGCTGGGCATTGGAGGTAGGCAATCCTGGTTTTGAATATAAGACCTGTCATTTATTAGTCAAGGGACATTTTGGCAAGTTCTCTCACCTCTCTGTACCTCCGTTCCCTCATCTGTACAACAGGGATAATGATAGTACTTACCTCACAGGGTTGTTATAAGGAATCAATGAATTTATTCATTGGAAAGCACTTGGAGCGGTGTTGGGTAACAAGGCAAGCATTTTATTAAGGATTATTCAATAAAAAGGATGATTAGCATTCTCCCTCCATGGTTACTAGTAGAAACAAAATTTTGGAAATCTCAAAGGGGGTTCTCTGATACCACCACCACCACCATCCCTACCCACCCACACCGCCCTGGCCAGGCAGTAGAATGGGGGAGGCCTGGAACGAGAGAAGAAAAATTGTGTTCCAATGAGTCACAGGTCTGGGGAAAAAAGGAAACCAAGTGAGAACAGGAGCAGGGATGTGACTGTGGATCATAAAGTAGGTCCTCAGGATATAAAGCAGGGAGCTGGACTGAGAACCCAGAATGTTTTCAGAACGTGAGTAACTGCAATGAGTCCCCACACAGATGAACCCTCACAACAAAGACTATACCATGAAACAGAAATCACTCATGGTTTGGCCAAAAACAGCATGCCTGTAGCCCAACTGCCGAATAACAGATGAATGGGTAGAGTCTTGGGAAATTGGGTCATGAATGCAAGGTAGCTGGGAAGGTGCAGTGCAGATGTATGTGAAATTAAGATGATTGGGACCACCTGTGCTGGTCTATTGCTGGAGATCTCCAACCCTTAGGATACCAGATCCTCAGACTAGGGCACCTTGCACTCCCCTCCCAGGAGGAAACATAACAGTACAAAGGTTTGGAGTCATACTGCCTGGGTTTTTATCCTGACCATGAACAAAATGGGTGACCTGAGCCAAGCGCACAACCTCTCTGAGCCTGGGTTCTCATCTATCAAATGGAATTTATCAGAAACCCTAACTCATGGTGGTGATTTTGTTTTGTTATCAATTTTGGTTTTTTCAAGGTTCATTGGGATATATACTGGGGGGTGCCAAAAAATGTATACATATGACTTGTATTCATCTTTTGTTATTGGTATATATTGAGTATTACAATTTTAATAACAGTGTTTTTCCTTTCTTAAAATGTGTATACATTTTTTGGCACCCTCTGTATATATATTGCACAGTGCCTGGTATATAGAACACAACCAAAACACGTCTTCTGTTATTATTTGGCCAAAATTCCTGAAACAAGCCTCACTCTGGTTGAGCTTATTTAAATATCACTAGCTGTCTGGTTAGTTATGGTTTATAAAAGCGAAATATAAAAATATTATCTTTTCAGGCTGAGAGGGACATTTTCAGACTTTTTAGGAAAATCAGTAAACTCTATTTGCAAAACAACTTCTTTTAGAAGCTTGATATGTAAAACCAATGAAAGCTGCTCTGGCTGAAGCTTCGAGGGCAAGAGTCTGCACAGCTGGCCTCGCCCTTCTTCCTCAGCCAGCGTGAGACACCTGGGGGTCCCTTGGGCTCCTGGAACAAGAACGTCCCCCACTTTCCAACACTATCGCCTATTATTTTACAGTCTGAAGTTCACCAGGGGAAGGGACTGGTTCAAAATCGCCCAGCTCCACAATAACAGAGCAGGCCCTTCAATCCAGCACTGTTCACTGTGACACTTTCCCATATTTCCATCACTCGAGGACCACCTGAACAATCTTTGTTTTGCCTTCTAGAGTACCATTTTATTTAACAACTACTTAGCGAATATAGTTCCTTACAGGGATTCTCCTCTCTCTCTCTCTCTCTCTCTCTCTCTCTCTCTCTCTCTCTCTCTCTCACACACACACACACACACACACACACACACTCTTAAACTTGTTATAAGGAATAACACCCATGAATCTCACATTTGAGGTTATATATTTTTCTTAGTATACATTTAAACTAACAAGGATGAAAATAAAAACTACATTTGTTCATAAACCATTTAAAGTCCATTTATGTGGCTTCCATACTTCACATCGGAAAATACTGCTCTGTGTGCAAAAGAAAAAGAAAAAAGCTTTAAGGAAGTCAGTTCAGGACAAGTACTGTGTCTATACCAGGTAGCAGGAATTCCAGGGATTTGCTGGGCCCTGTTCCCTGTGGGTCTCAATTCAACAGGATGCCACAAGTTTAGAATGAGATGAAAGCATGACTACAGTGGAGTGGGTTTGAGTCAGTGTTTTCTTTTTTCTTTTTCTTTTTTTAATTTAGAAACCAGAGGTGGAAGACACGGAACCACAAGCTCTTTTGAAACTGTCTCGGTCCTGTATAGTTCAATGGGTTCTACGCACTATGCAATGTTTGGATTTATAACTTTTAAGAACGTTTCTGAACCTCTTTAAGGTGTACACTTTCCATTAAGAGAGCCGCAGTCCGTCCAGCCTTTGTAGTCACAATAAGATGCTGCAGGGCGCGTGTGGTGGGGAAATGATTCGCACCTTAGAATGCTAATTGCACTGGCTCCTCAGCCTGCAGGCTCACAAGCAGCAGGATCCTTGTGCAATGGCACACACCCCGTCTTGCACACGCCCCGTCTTGTCTGGCTGGCTCTGGCTTCAGCAACTACGAAAGAGAAGAAAATCATTTACATTTTGCCGAGAGGTAAGGTTAGTCTTTTCAAGGAACCCCCACCTGCACCCCACTTCAGATAAAGCAACCTGGATAGACTGTACCAAATATAGACATGTAATGCTTTTTCCATCCTCTTCAAAGATAAATTCTTTTAGCTGACTTTTTCCATTTGGTACATCTCCTATCATTGGCTGGTCACCTTAGATCTGACCTAAAGGTAATATAACCCAGGACAGGTCAGATGTACCTCTTCCTTGGTATTTCACATGTAGAATATCTAATATTTTTTCCAGTTACACAAGTGTCAGAGTCCCAATGTTTGCAAAAGCCTTCCAGAATCTTGGGAAACACAGATTAGCTAGTCAAGCTGGCCTTCCCAGGGGAACTAAAAAGATTAAAAAAAAAAAAAAGTCTCAACACACGAGTTAAAAACACAGACTTTCATTTCAGACAGACCTGAGTTTGAATCCTGACTGTACTTACCATGAAACTTGGGGCAAATTCATTAACTCTCTGTGTTTCAATATCTTCACTTCCAAGGCAAGGACACAAATAGTACCTACCTCATAGGTTTGCTTTGAGGGTTAAATGAGATCATGCATAGAAAGTGTCTAGAACGGTGGCGTACGCATAAAAAGCACTCCAAAACGTGCCAGCTGGTATTCTCATTATGACCACCATTCTGTCACACAGATTTGCGGAAGTAGATATGGTCATTGCGACAGATTCCATAGATTGACTCACACAATATCCACTCCAACCCTTTCAAAGACGCACCAGGCCTAGACTGTTTTGTAGCAAGGGTTCTGCGTAGGACCCAGGTTCAGCCAAGCAGATGCACATGTGCCCCAGAACGGGGAAAGGGATTCAAATCAAGTGGCAGCTGCATGGGGGTGGGCGCATCTTTTTGCAAGAGTGATGGTGGAGCAGCTTTGGTGGGAGCTGCAGTATCCATTCCTGGCATCAGAGGGGTTGAGTGGCGAGCAGCGGCAGTGGGGTTTCCAGGACAGCGGTCCTGTTTATGGTTGGGCATTTCTCCTGGGATTGTTCTGGCTGTGTGGTATCCTAGCCTCTTTCCCTGCCACTGCTGGAAAAACCTCTAAGCTACCTAGTACCCTGCTCTAATCCGGTTCTGTTAAAAGTAGCTACAGTGGCTACTAAGAACACAGTAATTATCAACATGATCAATACAGTAATTATCAGAATAATCCTAATTACTACAGTCAAAAAGATTTCTTCACTAAGTCTATTCAGGCTACTAAGGGATAAAGAACAGCATGTATAAAATCCTTGTCCTTGCCTTCAGAAAGGCATTCATCCTAAAAGACACCACACGAAGGGAAGGGAAACTTTTTTTTTTTTTTTTTTTTTTTTTTTTTTTTAGGGCTAATTTTCCTCGGCGGGAGAAAGCCTTTTGTGAGGAAGCAGCAGAACACACTGATTAAACAATATGAAGTTTTACGGAAGAGAATTCTCATTTGAGTCTTTATGGAGAATGACAGGTGAGTCTACCTGGCACAGTGTTCTCTAAAAATTATAATGGGAGAGTTGAAAGGTGTGCCGGAAAGCCAGTTAATGTGTATAAGTACTTGGCTCAGCACGTTGTATACGGTCGTGAACGTACTTCTAGGATGGCACCCAGGAGTGTGCTCAGTTACAAAATGAGAATGCCTTGAAAGAAGTGATGAACAAAAGCACTGAGATCTAGCTCCAGACAGATTTGGAATTAATGAAAAATGACTGTGTGAGGGGAACAAGCCTGGGTGAAGTGTGGTGTCAGTTTTACCAGGGTTCTCACCTGTTTTTGTTCGTGTTGTTTTTTAAACATGATGTCAAATTCTCCCTACTATGGCAAGTTCTCTAAGTAACTATAGCCCTTTGAACACCTCTTTTGTCATTTTAATTTAGTACCTAATCCCCTATTTCCCCCCTTATAGCCTCCTGGCAAAACGAAATGATTTGCTCTGAGAAGATCAGGGAACTTCCCACAACACTAAACTAAAAGGTAGAGCTGTCAAGCGCTTAAGTCACTTATTTTCTGTCTTCCTCAAGAAAAGAGCACTAAATGAGGGGAAAAGAGATCAAATATATGGTGATGGAAGGAGAACTGACTCTGGGTGGTGAACACACAGTGTGACATATAGATGATGTAATACAGAATTGTACACCTGAAACCTATGTAACTCCACTAACCATTGTCACCCCAATAAACTTTAATTTAAAAATAAAGAGATAAAAGAAAAGAGTACTATCTTGTATCTTACAGTTCTGAAGGCCACAAGTCTGAAATCAGTTTCACTAGGATTTAGCCAAGTGTCTGTGGGACTGGTTCCTTCTGGAGGCTTCAGGGGAGAATCCATTTCTTTACCTTTTTCAGCTTTTCCAGGCAACCTGCAATCCTTACCTCCTGGCTCCTTCCTCACATCTCGTTTCCGTGGTCACCACTCCTACTACCGTGTTTCCCTGAAAATAAGACCTAGCCAGACCATCAGCTCTAATGCGTCTTTTGGAGCAAAAATTAATATAAGACCAGGTCTATAATGTAATAATATAATATAATATAATATAATATAATATAATATAATATAATATAATATAATACTGGGTCTTATATAAATTTTTGTTCCAAAAGACGCATTAGAGCTGATTGTCTGGGTAGGTCTTATTTTGGGGGAAATAGGGTACTGATTCTTGACCATCCTGCTTCCTTCTTATAAGGACTTTCGGGATTACATTGGGCCCACCTGGATAATCCAGGGTAGTCCCTCCATCTCAAAATCTTTAATTTAATCACATCTTCAAAGTCCATTTTGCCCTATAAAGTAACACACAGGTTCTCTGTATTAGAATATGGGCATATGGCGGGACGGGGCCTATTCAGCTTACCACAGGTGGGAAGAAATAGAGTGCTCGTCATGTTTCCTCAGTTAGTGGGGGCTTCCCATATGGTTACAAGGAGAAATAAGTGAGAGAATGGAAAATCAAGAAAACCAACTGGTATTTGAGATACAACACAGATACCTGGTTATCTTGCTGGCCTCTCAGAAGCAGGTATCTTTTGTTTGAGACTCTGGACTCCAACCTGTATCATGATTGCCTCCACTTCCTCTTTCTTCTGACTGATTACCTCAATATATCTAGCAGTCCAACTGAATCAACCAGACACCATCCTGCAAAAGGTGCTCCTTTTCTGCCAAGCTCTTATCTCAGGGCATCTCATTGGCTGCTGTCTAGCTAAGACAGGGCAGCTCTTGAATCAGGTGCCAATCCTTGGTCCAATCAGCTTTGGCCAGGGAAGCATGGCCACAGGACACGAAACAGGACCCTTGATACACAGGAACCACAGACATGTTTCTCTGAAGGGCTGAGAGGTGGCAAGAGAGTTCAGAGATTGCTGGACGTCTCTCCAAAAACAACGTCAGTGACCTCAGAGTTTGGGTAATAATTTTTTGCTTCATGATTTGAAAATTTGGTATGTTTACAGATGCTTGCTCAAATAGGTTTTAGTTATAATTTACAAAGTATTCTTAAGAGAAAAAAAATTGGGCCGGCCCGGTGGCTCAGGCGGTTAGAGCTCCATGCTCCTAACTCCGAAGGCTGGCAGTCCGATTCCCACATGGGCCAGTGGGCTCTCAACCACAAGGTTGCCAGTTCAACTCCTCGAGTCCCGCAAGGGATGGTGGGCATCACCCCCTGCAACTAAGACTGAACACGGCACCCTGAGCTGAGCTGCGCTGAGCTCCCAGATGGCTCAGTTGGTTGGAGCGCATCCTCTCAACCACAAGGTTACTGGTTCGACTCCCGCACGGGATGGTGGGCTGCGCCCCCTGCAACTAGCAATGGCAACTGGACCTGGAGCTGAGCTGCGCCCTCCACAACTAAGACTGAAAGGACAACAACTTGAAGTTAAACAGCACCCTCCACGGCTAGGATTGAAGGGACAACAACTTGACTTGGAAAGGAGGCCTGGAAGTGCACACTGTTCCCCAATAAAGTCCTGTTCCCCTGCCCCAATAAAAAAATCTTTAAAAAAAAAAGAGAAAAAAATTATAAAATGTCTAAAAATAAATAAGGAATGCTTCAGGAAGTTACAGGCTTATTATGATGGCCTGTAGTCTGATCATAGATAATAAGTCCAGGCAAGGAGATGCAAATCATGAAAGGGAAGGCTCAAAGGTCAAAGGGTCAAAGGCTTTTATGACACTTCCAATTACATAAAGCAACACACTGGAATTCCCAAGCCATTTTATGAAAAATAGCCCATATAACTTCCAGGACACTGCGTTTAATTCGGAAACCATTTGATACATGTTTGCTCCCTTTCATAGAGCGAAGAAATCTAGGAAAGGAGAGGTCATCTGTAGTATTGCCCAGACACAAACTGACTTCTCTTTAACAGGAGGCAAAGAGCCGTCACAATATATATATTCTTGGATTATGTCAGCTAATCATAGGTTCAGCCACTGGATTAGTCATATCATGCATTTCATAATTACCATGTAATTGACACAGACCTTTAAACAGTCCTTTCTCCCTGGAAGCCGATTCATTGCTGGAAATAAATGAACTGTCACTCTCTGGGGAAAATGGAACCAACGTTTCACTTGGCTCACCGTGGCTGTAAGTAGGAACTTTCCAGGAGTTAGAGCTCTTCCTCGCCAAGTTGTCCAAGTGGAAACAAGCAGATCGTCCTTAAGGAAGCCAAGGCGCTCTCTCCAAGTGGGAGACCAGTAAAAGTCAAGAAGAAAGTATTTAATGCCCAGACTGTTAAGAGAAAAAATTAACTGATTGTGCTTTGTGTGATTCCACTGCACAGACAGAAGCATTTAATTCAGCTTTCATGGAGCACAGGTACATCTATTCTATCCTGGATTCTGGGGCCAGAAGGAGCATTCAGGTCCCAGTATGGCCATTTGTCAGCAGTGTGACCTTTGGTGGATGGGACAAACACGTTCCATAGAAATCTTGTGATGATGAAAAGTAGGTAAGATACACATTGCAGTCTGTGTGAGTAGAAGCCCTCAAGAAGCCTATCTACTTTTGCAATTCACTGTCCACTCCCACCACTCCAAATCCCCAAGCCCTGTCCAGAGTGATGTCACATTTCTCAAACCACTAAGCTATCTCTACCTTCTTTAAAACTCAGTTCTGGAGTCTGTTGGTGCTTATGTGGGCTCTCCAACCTCCCAGTAACACTTTCTAACACCTAAACGTAAGTCTGGGTACTGCTTGCAAACATTCCGTTTGGCTTCTGATGACTTCTCCTCCCTTATGTTCTAAGCAATTTTCTATTATTTAAGAGCCTCCTCACTGTCCCTCTAATTCATCATTTCTGGTCTTCTCTTTCTCTAATCTTCTCTCTCCAAAGATCAAGTCTAGATCGGAGAGGAAATTTCCATCAAGTTTAGAAAATATGAAATGTGGTCAGGTTGGGGGAAGAAGGAAGGGAAGGTTTCGTGTTTGTTCCTTTATTTTTTTCTCACAGAAATCCAGCCAGCCCTTGTAAGTTACTCCCTATCCTTAAGCAGCTTCTCAACCTTCTTTTAACTCCCTTTGAACAATATAAATATCTCCTCCAACACCCCATCCCAATTTTATTTAAAATTTCAAAATAAATGGAACCACATGACTAAAAATATATTTTTAAAATGATCATCTTAGGGGCCAGCCCGGTGGCTCAGGCCTTTGGAGCTCCGTGCTCCTAACTCCGAAGGCTGCAGGTTCGATTCCCACTTGGGCCAGTGGGCTCTCAACCACAAGGTTGCTGGTTTGATTCCTTGAGTCCCACAAGGGATGATGGGCAGTACCCCCTGCAACTAAGATTGAACACGGCACCTTGAACTGAGCTGCCGCTGAGCTCCCGGATGGGAGCGTGTTCTCTCAACCACAAGGTTGCTGGTTCGACTCCCGCAAAGGATGGTGGGCTGTGCCCCCTGCAACTAGCAATGGCAACTAGACCTGGAGCTGAGCTGCGCCCTCCACAACTAAGACTGAAAGGACAACTTGAAGCTGAATGG
This sequence comes from Rhinolophus hipposideros, assembly GCF_964194185.1. Lineage (NCBI taxonomy): Eukaryota > Metazoa > Chordata > Mammalia > Chiroptera > Rhinolophidae > Rhinolophus > Rhinolophus hipposideros. The sequence goes on along the minus strand of NC_138066.1, from coordinate 18,353,473 downwards.
CACCCTCCACAACTAAGATTGAAAGGACAACAACTTGACTTGGAAAAAAGTCCTGGAAGTACACACTGTTCTCCAATAAAGTCCTGTTCCCCTTCCCCAATTAAAAAAAAAAAAAGATCATCTTAGAGTAATCTTATCAAACTACACAATCATGCTCAGAGATTTGAAATCTCTTCCCTGGCCCCCTTTTGGCCCCCAGGCAATTGATGATCTCTGTTTGGATTTAATGGTCCTTTTCAACAGAATGTGCTCTGTTTGTGAGTGTTTAGGCCAAGGTTGGCTCTTGAAGCATAAACCCCCAAATCTGGTGACCATGTCTAATTCTGTTAGTGCTTCATCCAGAATAGTACTCTGCAAACAAGCATTCTTGGTAAAGATTTACTTATATGCCACTTATAAGCCTGGTTCCAAAAAGTCTCACGCAGCCTTCCACACTCTTTTCACTAGTTGGTGAATAGTGTAGAAAAGATCTAAGGAAGAATTTTGAGGAGGCCCTGAGGGGTTGTGGAGCTACAAGATAGAAGGAGCCTGGATCCCTGAGTCACCAATTGGAGAGGATTCCCTAAGAGAGCTCCCCAACTCACTGTGAGGTAAGGGAGAAATGGATCTTTGTTGTGTTAATAGAGATTTGGGAGTTCTATGCCAAAGCAGCTAGTGTTAATCAAGTTGAGCAATATATTCTGAAGTTCCTAGAACGTAGTATGGGCTTAATAATGATTAGTTTTTATTAATATTATTATTTGTTCAGTCAGCTAATATTTATTGAAGACTACAGGTATTATATGTTTCTAACATACCTGAGGAGGTAGGTACTTAAGCCTTGTTCTTTCCCACCATGGGGCCTTTATGTCCTCTGCCTAACCTGCTCCTTCCTCCCTTCTTCACAAGATCAACCACTACTCATCCGTAAGGTCACAGCTCAAGCGGGATCTTACTCATGAAAACCTTCCTGGATCCCCTAGATTGGTCAGTGCCCCCTAGTATATGACCTTATTGATCTTCACACTTGTCCTAAGAAGTACATGTCACAATTTGTCAGTGCATGATTATTTATGTCATTTTTGGGTGAATGTCTCTCTTCCCTGCTGTAGACTAAGTATCAAGAGAGCAGGGGCCATCGTATTTCATTCACTGTTGCATTCCCTGTGCCTAGCCCCGTGCCTGGCACACAGAATGAGCTCAAAAAATCGTTGGGTTGTGTATGTATCTGCACAGGGTGGGTCTCACAGGCTGTCTGCTTCTTAGTAGGGTCAAATATCAGTGTTGGATCTGTTTTTCATCTTTACAAGTTTAGAAATGTAATTTTTCATGGAAACCCAGAATCTGGGAAATGATTCACAATAACCACACTTAACAGGATATCTACTTCCTGCCTTTAAAGTCCTTGGGAAAGTAAGCTAGTTAATATTCAGAAGTGCATGTGAAAGAAAGAGGATGGTTTTGAAAGGAATTGACTTCTGGCAAGAGAATTAACCCTGCTCTCTTAAAGAGTGTGTGTTTCTTTCCAGATACATCTTGTTTCCTCCATTAAATACCAATGAAGCCAGGCTCAGTGAACACCATGGCACATAATAGGAGCTCAATAAATATCTGAAATAAATATCTATGAATCTTATTGGTTCGATGACTGGCAAACGTACTTATGCTTTGGTTCTCTAGATCTCACGTAAATGATTACCTTTTGTTATGAAGTCACTTGTCCCTGTATCTCTAACATGGAAGTTTGGGAAGAACTAGTGACTACGAGCCAGACTTACAGACTACAAATTCCTTGAAGTTAAGAGTCATTACTATCAAAAAAAAAAAAAAAGAGTCATCATTATCATTGTTTCCTCCAAAAAAATCATCATCATCATCATCATCATCATCATCATCATTATGGACAACTTTTATCACGTACTTTTCCATATCAGGTACTGTGCAGTCTTTTACAACTATTAGTTCATTTAATCCTGGTAACAATCTTGTGATTAGTATTCTCATGTTTTTATTTTATTTTATTGGGGAATATTGGGGAACAGTGTGTTTCTCCAGGGCCCATCAGCTCCAAGTTGCTGTCCTTCAATCTAGCTGTGGAGGGCGCAGCTCAGCTCCAAGTCCAGTCGCCGTTTTCAGTCTTTAGTTGCAGGGGGCACAGCCCACCATCCTATGTGGGAATTGAACCAGCAACCTTGTTGTTGAGAGCTCGCGCTCTAACCAACTGAGCCCTCCAGCCGCCCTACTAGTGTTCTCATTTGAACTCAATCCTGTCTCGATTGACAGGAGAATGCAGAGCCTGTATTCTCATTTACCGTGTGCAGTGCATTTCAGACCGTAGTCATTTAGGTCTCCCTACAACACTTGGAAAAGGACTTGGGACTGTGCCTTCCAAACATGTATGTATAGTCGATTCTTGGTTGTGAGCAGCAGAAAACAACTCTGGTTATTGTAAACACAGAAGAGATTATAGCCCTAATTGGGCTACCAAGAATTTACAAGAATCGGGAGAACCGGACAAAATTAAAATAGAAACAGGGGCCTAAGGAGCAGAATACAAGATAAGTATCTTTTGGCAGGAACAATCCAATCAGGATGCCTCAGCCAGATCTTTCTAATGCACCTGAATCCTAACTTTCCATTCATTTTTACCTCACTTATTCACAATTGAAGGCCCGGGATGAGAGTGTCTGATTGGCCAGCCTAAGTCATTTGCCATTGTCCTAACTAAGGACATTTGCCCTTGTCCTAAAAGGTTAGTCTCTAGACCTTTCTACTTCCCTAGTGGGAGGTGAGGCTTGCGTTGACTCACATGGTGGGAAGTTCCCCCAAACAGAAGGCAGGCCTGGATGCTAGGCAGTCACAAACATTGACAACTGTCCTTTAAACCACGGGCGAATTATTTAAGGCCTGTTATAATGACTGAATCACTGTTTCTGTTATGTAGTAATTCCCTTGCTGATATTACAGAAATCCCAGAAACACATTTACAAGTTATCATTTAGCACAGTTTACACACATGAGTCCATTACACTTTGGTTTTAGAAGGTGACATTTTCTGACTGACATGGGGTGTGGGGGGGGCCGTCCCTAATTGGGAGCCTATAGCTTCCTGCACCTCATTGAAGTTGCCCATTCATGAAACTGCCCAGGCTCAGTTGGAGAGAACCATCCACATCTAGTGGTAAAGAATTGCCTTTTGATTGTTGTGAGGTAAACTATCATCTTAACAGTAAACTATCATCATGACATAGCACAGCATGGGTACTTCCTGTGTCTATGGAATGCCAGCACACCTGGCCTCCTGCTGCTTACCTGCCATACCTGTGTTTACCTTCTGCTTAAATCATGTAAAGGCCGATAGGGGTGACATGAGTGCTGCTGGGCCAGCTGTGTCTGGGGACAATGGTAGTGCACGTTTCGAGTCACAGTAGAGGCTGTAATGACTTGGGAGGTGGGGAAGGAGAGGGGACCCACTGGTTGCTGTAGGCCTGCCCCATGGGTCTGGAAGTAGAAGTAGAGGCCGACTAGCAGACCAGTTTGATCAAAAAGTACACTGCCCCATCCCCACAGCCTGCTTCCAACATCCTCATCAGACTCTCTTCATTTCTTTTTTTAAGGAAACCTTTTGAGGTTTCAGAAAAAGTTGAAAATGGCTATAATAAGACACCTACGTTACAACTATCCCAGCAATCTGTGACACATGCGACCATGTTTAAAAAGATACTCAAGGTCAGAAGATACCGCAGACTTGGCAACACCACGTTGGGTTCACCTGCCCTCACGGTGGCGGCTCAAAATGACACGGGCACTTTTCTCAAATACTTGCCTGCCATTTCTGAGCACACTGTAATGGAACCTCTTTCTCAGAATTATGCATGTCTAAAAATCATGTCTAAAAACAACTTTTCCATCTGAGAGGGATCCCTGAGTTTTGAGAGTGATGACCCCAGTTCTAGAAAAATCTGTGGGGGAAAAAAAGTAGAGGGAGTCTCCATCAAATAAATGCCCTCAGGTGCTTTAGGAACCATCCATGGTGTTTCCTGCCTTCTTCTTTTTGGGGGTTGACATTAAGACAGAAGCCTATGGGCTGTGACACCAGAGTTTTCGTGAGAATTTGGACTGCTTATTACACATATAACCTGAGATTCAGCATCTTTGAACCTCCGTTTCCTCATCAGCAATGTGGAAGGTGATGATAATACCTGCCCCATAAAGTTGTGAGCATTGCAAGAGTCAGGTTTTCTGTGTGCCCGGCATACTGTAGGCATTTGCCCTGGATGTGCCCTGTTCCTTGGACGGCTCATTGCTACTGGTATCACTTCTACAAAGGAGTTGAGGTGGCTTGGCTATCGAACTGATTTGTTTTTCAGTTTATCGCTGGTACCCAAGCCTAAGAAGCTGGCTGACCATTTGCAGGAGACTGAGCATGTTGGAGACCTTGGACAATCTTCATCTTATGAACTTGAATGTTTGTGAGGCCAACGGCTCAGAAGGAATCTGCACATTCATGTCACATCCTGCTGAGAGCATCACAGCTCTGCAAGAAGGAGAAATTGGGTCTCTACACCCTGTACAAAGCCCCAGGAGCTCTCCTAAGATACTGGCAGCCAGTTCCTAAGCAATCACACGGGATGCAAAGGACCTGTCCATCTTCAAGGAGTTCCTTTGTCCCCGACACCGCTGGACTACAGAGCCGGTTCCCCAAATATGAGTTGTCTTCTCATATTTCTGTAAAGGAGGATTCTTTTGCCTGGATATCCTTCCTGTGCATAATGTATCAGTAAGAGTAGGGCCATCCCTGGAGTTGTGCAGTGTACAACATGCACAACCATACACAGCAGTAAAGAGTCTGAGAAACCTAAGTCCAAATCTCACTTCTCCCATTTATTGCCAGTAAAACCATGAGCAAATTGACCTTTCTAAATCTCACTTTCCTCATTTGTGAAGTTGAAATAATTATAGCAACTATCTCTTAGGGTGGCTGTTGTTAGAATGAAAATAAAATCATATGTCTGTAAAGATTTTAACACAGTGCCTGGCACATAGAAGATGTTTAATAAAAGCTATAATAATAATTATTATTCTCCATGGCTAACTTTTACTCTATCTTTAAGATCAGCCTACACGTCTCCTCTCCTGGAAAACTTCTGATTCGTCCCAAAGCTGGGTCCAATGTCTCTTATATGTGCTTCCATCTGCCCTTGTGCTGCCTGTAATATTGCTGAGCTTCCTCCAAGAGCGGTGATCTCTTCATGTCAGGCACTCTGTCTTTCACATTAGGATCTCTAGCACCTGGAACAATGCCTGGCACATAGTAGGTGCTCAATTAGTGCTAGTTGAATGAATGAATGATTGAATGTCTAAATGCTGCCTTTGATGGGAACACAGGGGAAGCTTGCTCTTCTTTTCTGTTAGAAGCCGGCGACAGGGGAAAGAGGCAGAGAAATGGAGAAGGAGATCATGAACTGGACACTTGCCAAAGGCAGGTCAGCTCTTTCCTGTGGTCATTTTTTTTTTTTTTTTGGATGAAGAAAAACTGAGTGAAACCTTGTACCAAGCTAGGCCTAAGAAGATAAACAAGCCAAGCGTTCCACTAGACAATGGCCCAATTCTCCCTGACAGGGGAAGGTGGGAGCTGTGGGGAACCAGGCAAACATCCCCTTCCAATTTCCTTCCATCTGTGCTCAGCTCCTGCAAAGCATCACAGCCCACACGCCCCTCGTGGCCTTTCCTTCATAGAGGGCGGCTTCAAACCCAAGACAGCCACTTATCCGGTAAGATCTTTGAAGGCTGGTTGGAGCTCCAGTGAGTCTGAATCACTCCTCACCACAATGGCCTTAGAATGAAAGAGGGTTTCTGTGTCCAGGGTGTGTTCTAATGTGGGTTTTTTGTGGCACAGTTTGTTTACACGTAGTTCCTGCCAACTGGGAGCTGAGATTAGCAGTTTGTGTAGGATCAAATTATTGAACTTCAAAACACCCATGAAAAATTGTAAAAACAAAACAACAGCAGAAGTACAAAGCTGGGCGAGATGTGGTTTAACAGGAGCACGTGTGACAAATGACTTAGCTGTCCAGACGCCTGTAAGCCCAGCATGAGTCAGCCAAAGGATGTGGGTGCCAAAAAAACCTCAGGCAGGCCTGGACCCAGTGGAGCTTCCAGAAAAAGAAATGTGACGGCTGACTCTACTCCATGCCAGTCAGACCACCCTGGAAGAGGTTTGGCCTCCTCGTGGGAGAGGAAAGGGTGTGTCCTGAATGGAGTTACCAAGATAGGGGGTGAAAGCGAGGCAGTGGAGGGACTCCAAACTGTTTCAAGTTGGACAAAGGGAAGAGATGAGGGACCTGGAGAAGAAAGAGCTGAGGTGGAAGGGGTGGGTGGTGGGGAGCCTGTTGCTTCTAACTTCTTGGAAGGCTTTCTCCTCCTGTCTGCCTGGTAAACTCCTATTCATCCCTCAGCTCCCTCAGCCTCAGCTCCTGCCACCTCTTCCAGGAAGCCTTCCCTCACCTCTCTAAGTAGAGTCAGTCACGCCTCCAATGGGACCCTCTCCTCTTGCAGCTGGGGAGTCAGGTCCCTTCATCACAGCACCTCTGACATGGAGTGGTGTTGCCTGAGCAGAGTCCAATGGGGACTATACTGTTTATCTTTGCAACCCTAGTGTCTGCCTCAGGGACTGTTCCTCAGCTAATGTCTGACTAACTAAATTGTTGGCATGAAAAATGTCACTAAACATTTTGACCACGAGGAAGAGAGATTATATTTTTTCTGTGTGGTTCAGAAAGGCGGAACTGGAACAGAGGGTGGAGATTATGAGAAGGTGGATTTCAGCTGAAAATTAGGAAGTGCTTTATAATACTAATGAAGATAGCTTTGTTGAGCATTTTGGTCATCTGTTGCTGCATAACTCCAAAGCTTAGCGGCCTAACACAATACATACATATTGCCTCACAGATTGTATGTGGGTCAGGAATTCAGGAGCAGCTTAGAAGACTGGTTCTGGCTCGGGATCTCTTATGAGTTGTAGTCAAGATCCCAGCTGAGGCTGCAGATATCTGAAGGCTTCGATGGGGCTGGAGGATGGTCTACCAGATGGCTCATTCACCTGGCTGCTGGCAAGAGGCCTCGGTTCTCCCCACCTACCCTCCCACCATGGGCTTCCCCACGGAGTATTTGAGTGACCTCACAACATGGTAGCCGGCTTCCACCAGAGCAAGTGATCCAAGAAAGAGAACAAGCAGGAGGCTGCAACATCTTCCAGGACCTACCCTCAGAAGTCACAGCCTGTCATGTCTATAATGCTCAAGTGTGGGAAGTGACTGCACATAGGCATGAATACTGCTAGGCGGTGAGAATCATTGTGGGCACCTTGGAAATTGGCTACCACACTGAGTACTAGCAATGTACCAGGAATCAGGCAAAGTGTTTCACACCAGTTCTCTCTCGTGTAACCCTCACAACCACCCGAAGAGGATGGCATTTTTGTTATCTCCATTTTGTTTTATTTATTTAGTTTAAAACATTTTTTTTTGTTTTAAAACTATTCTAATCTTCATCGCAGAAACAATACATGCAGTAGTATACAGACTGTAAATTGTGTAAGCAATTTCCTATGCATTTCTAAGTTTACTGAATGGAAGTCTGGATGTCCAGGTAAACTCTATGGTTAGATCTGATGGTGTATTTTCAAATCCCCATTTTATAGGTAAGGAAACCAAAGCACAGAGATGTCAATTAACGTGTCCATGGTCACATACCTGGAAAGTCTCTGAGCTTTGGTTTGAACCTAAAAACCCAAAGTCATTCTACTTTGTGCTATGTTACACTGCGTTATGCTGCCTCTTGAATAACCACTGGTCAGGGAGGGATGCTGGAGGAGTGGTGTCTAATTCTGGCTTCACATAAACGTCAGCTGGGAAGCTTTTACAAATTCCTGATGGCTGAGCCCGACCACCATGGATTCTGATCTAACTGGTCTGGAGTTGGATTATATTATGCAGGGTTGAGAAACTGCAGCACTGCTTGGGGATCAGATCAGGCCTTCCCTGAGATCCTTTCCAAATATTACATATTGTCACCTGGGTGAAATGGACCATATTTTATTACCAAGCAGGTAGAGACTCAAATGTAATGTGTAGATGAGTTTCTAATTGTTATCTTAGGCCCCACGGAGGTAATACCTGAGCTGAATCTTGAAAGGCAAGTAGATATTGAACAGGCTAAGAAGGAGGGTGTATTTCAACTAGAGGGAAATACTCAGGAGACACCTAACCAGGGTAGAATTTCAGGAATATAAATCATTAACTAGAAGGATTTTACAGAAGTCCTTCCTCAGATTCTTTAACTGTCGGCCTAATTTCTGCCTCTCTCATCTACTTCCCCACCTCCTACTCACTGTCCACTTTGGCCAGACACCTTTCTTGACGCAGATACAGAGAATAAGCAGAAAAGACCAGAGGGGAAGGAGTTGCTGGAATGATAAGTCCCTGTGGAAGAAGGAGGGAGAGGAAGAGAGTTCCTTAAAAATAAATTCTTGGCTTGTATCTCTGCTTCTTGAACATGACATTGCCCTGAAGTTGAACCATTGGGCCATGCTGTCAATTGATCATTATAAGCACTAGGAAGACTAGTCGGGGCTTCTATGTGGCTTTCCTGTCAAATCACACCACACGTGCCTACCCCGCTCATCAGTGTGAACACACAACTTCCAATAACGCTGACCCTAGAGGCAGAATGGCATAACATTCATCCAGCCAGTCAGCAAATGCTGACTGAGGGACTGGGCTGGGCACTGGTCTAGGCATTAAAGGAGAAGCCGTGAACAAAGCAAAGACTTATTTTCATGGAGCTTTCCAGAGAAAAAAGTAGATAATTTCTAATGGAAGAAGAACTAGGCTGATGTCAGAATCCTCAGTGGGACTCAAGAAGAGCGATTAATGGTAAAGCTACCACTAATCATAGTATTGGAGGTCTTTGCCGTCATTATAAGGCAAGAAAATGAATCAGAGGTGTAAAAATTGTTAGGGAAGAGAAAAATTTACTGCTGAGAGAGTTCATTAAGATTGTCAGGTAAATGATCACTTCAAAAAATTAATAATGTTCCTCCTCACTAGAGAGAGATGTTTTCAAAGTGTTGAAAGAAAGGAATTTTGACCCTAGAATTTTGCATACAGCTAAGGTATCTTTTAAACGAGGGAGTGAATTAAAGATAGTGTCGGGTACTCTAGAACATTTACCACACAAAAACCTGCTTTGAAAGACATTGTTGGAAGAAGTTCTCCAGCAAGGAGAAAGATAAAGCCAGAAAATGTTTTCAGATATATGACATGGAAATAAGTCAGTCAAGTTCTTTGCTATCTAAATAAATGATGACTAAAAAAGAAAAAGAATATAATAAGCCATTATCCAAACTCTAGACAATAGCAATAACAGAAAGAAAAAAGCCAGAGCTAGTGAAACATACTTGGTACATGTCTCTTTGGGAGAAAACAGAAATTGATAAGTTTAAATTAAATAGAGATAAGTATACATACTAATGTGTGAGGAGTAAACACCAAAACAATAAAAATAAAATGTACAACTTTTCAAAACAGTGGGAGAACATTTGTTCTATACAATAAAAGGTGGGAAAGAGTAAAAAAGAAAAAAGTTGAAAGTATGAAACAGAAAACATGAAAGTAAATAGCAGAAATAATTCTAACATGCTGGTGATTAGAGTTTATGTAAATGGGTTAAATTCACCAATAAAATGATTCTCAAACTGGATTTTAAAAATAATCTGAGATTATATTTTCTGTCAGAGAGGCATTTAAAGCAGAAGGATTTGAAAGGTTGAAAGAAATAGAGATGACAAAAATACACTAGGTAAACAGGGGCTGAAAGGAAGCCAGTGAAGGAAGTTCAATAGCTGACAAAATATATGAAAGCATCCCAAGAGACAAAGAGAAGTAGTAAAAGGAACAGAATAAACATAAATATCACATAAACATGAGCATGTACCCAATAATATAGTTTCAAAAAACAAAATTAACAATTGGCAGAATTATGGGGAGAAAAAGATAAATTAGCATTTCTAGATATTAAAACACCTGTTTTAGAAACTATATATCAAACCAAAAAAATTAAGAAAAAATAAAGAAGATTTGAATAATACATCTGATCTCGTAAATATAAATAGAATTGCTCACTCATCAGAAACTGTGTATTCTTTTTTAAAGTACATGTAAAATAGTCACAGAAATAGACCCTGAACTAGACTACAAAAACAACCTTGGTGAGGCCCAAAGAACTGAAATCATGCAGACTTTCTGACTATAATGTAAAAAAATTAAAAATCAATTCAAAAAGTTAGCTTAAAAAATCCCGTATGATTGTAAACTAAAACACATGTCTAAAAACCTCTCCCAATAAAGAGAAAAGTCATAAGGGAAATTCTTAAATATTTAGAACTAAATGAAAATGAAACCACTTTCTGTCTAAAGGTATCTAAAGTTATAATTAGAGGGAAATTTACAGATATAAATACATTAATAAAAAAATGAGCTCAGTGTTTAACTGAAAATTTAGAAACAAAACAATATAGTTAGCCTAAAGAAACAAGGTGGAACAGAATAACAATCAATGAAATAGAGAACGAAATATAAGATATTAATAAAACCAAACGCAATTAATTCTTTGAAAGACTGGTGATGGGAAAAAAGAGAGAAACCAACGAAACTCAAAGCATTACTTCACAGAATGAAAAAGAGATAGTGTACAGACGAAAAAGAGACCTAAAAATTAACAAAAAATACTATAAACTATATACCAGTACAGTAAAATCTTGATAATGATAAATTTCTAAAAGAGTGTAAAATACCAAAATTGCTATAAGAAGAAATAAAAAAGTTGAATGTACCAATAAAATGATAAAAAGTAACTTGGTAATCAAGAGGTCTTCTTTCAAGCAGGCCCGGTGGCTCAGGTGGTTGGAGCACTGGGCTCCTAACCCGAGGTCACCAGTTCAATTCCACATGGGCCAGTAAGCTGCACCCTCTACAGCTAAGATTGTGAACAACAGCTCTCCCCAGAGATGGGTTGCCATGAGCAGCCAGAGGCCGGAGGTCAGCATGAGCTGCCCTGGGCTGCTGTGTGCTGCCATGGGTGCAGCCATCATGAGAGGCCAGCAGCCGGCGACCAACTGCCTCAGCCAGGGGGAGTGCAAGGCTCATCATACCAGCATGGGCCAGGGAGCTGTGTCCTACACAACTAGACTGAGAAACAACGGCTTGGATGAGTGGGGGCTGGGGATTGAAGAAAGGGGAAAAAAAACAGGTCTTCCTTCAACCCCCTAAATTCTCTGGTCTTGATAAATTCCATAGGTTAAGTTTTACTAGACTCTCAAAGAGTATAACACCTATCTTGTGCAAGTTATTCCAGAAAACGAAAACAGAAAGTAAGTTACTCAAATCATTTTGTGAAACCGGTACAAACTTGGTTCTAAAATCACATAGAACAGTAAAATAAAAATTATGGGCTCATTTTACTTATGAGCAAAGATGAGAAAATTCTGCATAAAACATTAGTAAAGAAATACAAAAGAGGACAAAAAGTGGGGACTATCAAGGTAATTTAGAATAGTCTGACATCAGAAAATTAATCAATATAAAGGAAAACATACAATTATCTCAGTAGATGAAGGACAAGCATTTGGTAAATGCTTTTCAATAGCTATTTATGATTTAAAAAAAAAACTATCAGAAAATTAGGAATAGACTAGCCTTAACTTGATAGCTACCAAACCCTACAGAAAGACAGCATATTTAGTGGAGAAATTTCAGACTCATTTGTTTCAAGAGGGGCAAAAAAGACAAGGACGCCCACTGTCAAAGCTACCATTAATCATAGTATTGGAGGTCTTTGCCGTCATTATAAGGCAGGAAAATGAATCAGAGGTGTAAGGATTGTTAGGGAAGAGAAAAATTTACTGCTGAGAGAGTTCATTAAGATTGTCAGGTAAATGATCACTTCAAAAAATTAATAATGTTCCTCCTCACTAGTATTATAAAGTATATAAAACGGAATCATGCGTTTCTGGTTCCATCTCTTGGCAATGTAATTTTGCCTCTCCTGCCATCACCAAGGCCTCAGACATGTGAATGAAGCCATCTTGAATCTTCCAAACCATTGTCATCATGTGGGACAGTTCCTACCAAGTACTGCCTGAAACTCTGACTCCCAGAATCATGAGTAGTAAAGTGGTTGTGTTTATTCACTACGTTTTGGGGTGGTTAATTATGTCGCCACACATAACTTATACAAAGAATGAGGAAATATGAACTAAGATATGTCACAATAACAACGGGAATTACCATGTATCTTGGAATCAACCTAACAAAAATGTACAAAATCTTTATGAGGAAAAATTACAAACTAAATAAAAGATGTTAAAAAAAGACCCAGATAATCAGAGACATGCCATCTTTAAAACAGTTTTACTAAAGTATAATAGGACATACAATTGACTGCACATTTTAAAGTGTATAATTTCACAAGTTTTAATATATGTATGCCTGTGAAACCATCACTACAAAAAGATAATAAACATATCCATCACCCCTAAAAGTTTCCTTACATCCTTTTGCAATCCTTCGCTCTAACCCCTCCCTATACCCTTGCCACCATCTCCAGGGCAACTTTTGTCACTATAGATGAATTTGCATTTCTAGAATTTTATGTAAATAGCGTCATACAGTAATCTTTTGGTCTGGCTTTTTTAACTCAGCACAATAATTTTAAGATTCATCCATATTGTTACATGTATCAATAGTTTATTCCTTTTTATTGCAGTGTAGTATTCCACTGTACAGATTTCTGATTTCTTTATCCATTCACTAATTGATGAACATTTGAATTGTCTCCAGTTTTGGGTTCATATAAACAAAGCCTCTATGAACTTTCATATGTAAGTCTTTGTGTGGATTTATACTTTCATTTCTTTTGAATAAATACCTAGCAAGGGAATGGTTGGATCATATGGTAGGGGTATGTGTAACTCTTTAAGAAACTGTCACACTGTTTTTCATTTTCCTGTTTTCACCATTTTACCTGCCCACCATCAGCATATGAGAGTTTCAGTTGCGCTACCACCTCGCCAACACTTGGTATGATTCGTGTTTTTAATTTTAGCTATTCTAGTAGATTTGTAGTGATATTTTTCATTGAGGGTCCAATTTGCATTTCCCTGATGACTAATGATATTGAGCATCTTTTTATAGGCTTATTGCCCCCCCCACATGATGCCTTCTTAGGTAAAGTATGTGTTCAAATATTTGTTCATTTTTTTAAAATTCAATTGTTTCTTTTCTTATTACTGAGTTTTGAGAGTTCTGGATATATTCTAGGTACAAGAAATTTATCAAATATATAATTCGCAAAATTTTCTCCCAGTCTCTGGTGTGTGTGTGTTTTCATTCTCTTAACAAGGTCATTCAAAGAGCAGACGTTTTTAATTTTTCTGAAGCCCAATTTATCAATTTCTCCTTCCATTGATTATGATTTTGGTATAGCTAAGAAATCTTTGACTAATGCAAGGTCACAAATATTTCCTCTTTTGTTATCTTCTAGAAATTTTAGTGATTTAGGTTTTACATTTAGGTCTATGATACATTTGAGTTAATTTTTATATATGTTGTGAGACATGGACCAAAATTCTTGTTCTTCTTGTTCTTCCTCTTCTTCTTCCTCTACTTGTATATGATATCTAACTGTTCTAACACTATTTGTTAAAAAGACTATCCTTTTTCCACTGAGTTGTTTTTACACTTTTATAAAAAATCAATTATACAAATATGTGCAGGTCTGTTTCTGGACTCTGTTCCAGTCCACTGACTACCTCATATCAATGTCCTTGGCTTCCACCTTAAGATTCTAGAAAAAAGCAGAGCAAATTAAACCCAAAGTAATCTGGAGAAAGGAAATAATAAAAATCAGAATGAATATCGATAAACTAGAAAAAAGGAAAACAATCGGAAAAATTCAGTGAAACCAAAAGCTGTTCTTTGAGATCAGTAAAATTGAAAAACCTCTGGCCACACTGATCAGCAAAAGAAAGAAGACAAAAATTAACTGTATCAGGGATGAGAGAGATGACATCCCGATAGCTTCTATAGATATTAAGGGGATAATAAAGGAATTCTTTGAATAATTTTATGCCAACAAATTTGACAACTTAGATGACATGGACAAATTACTTGAAAGACACAAACTACCAAAGCTCACTCAAGAAGAAAAAGATAACCTGAATAGCCCTATATCTATTAAAAAAATAGAATCTGAAGTTAAAAATCACCCATAGAGAAAGCTCGAGGCCCAGGTAGCTTCATTGGTGAATTCTCCAATACTTAAGGAAGATATAATACAATTCTTCATAAACTCTTTCAGGAAATGAAAAGCAGACCAGCATTATCTAATACAATGTCCAGACATTGTAAGAAAAACAACAAAATCACCGACCTACATCCCTCATAACAAATATCTATCTTAACAAAAATTTAGCACAATGTTCATGGATAAGATGACTTAGCAATTCTTACATATCAGTTCTCTCCAAATTAATCTATACATTTATGCAATTCCATTACACATTGCAGCAGGATTTTCTAAAATAAAATTTTATCGAAGTGAAACATATACATAGAGAAAACACCAATCATAAGAATATAACAAAATGATTTTTTTCAAAATGAATAACTATAAAACCATGACACTGATTTAAAAAACTAAAGCATTGCCAATACCTCAGGAACACCACTGGTTGCCCCAAACCCTGGTAACTAAAAAATAGCTTTGCCTGTTTTGAACTCTATATAAATGGAGTTGGGATGGGGTATGAAAGAAAAGACATAATTGAATAGTGTAATTCCTTGATGATGACGATGAACCATGAATTAAGGGATGTGGTTAACTCAACTCTCTCCACCTGAGGCCTCCAAATACTATAAAACAAACCAAAAGAAGACAAAGACTTCTGGTGAACCTAGCTTACCAAGTTTAGACCTGTCTGAATTCCAATGATAGACACAATTCAGGGTCAAACTGCTTTCATCTCCCCACCCCCACCAGCTCCAAATAGAACCAGGTCCCTTTGGGAACAAAACGTACCCTCGACTGGAGGTTAGACTTCCAGTTTTTACAGCTGAGCTCTTCTCTCCCCCTTTGTTTCCTCATCTGCTAAATAGTTTATTTGTCTTACCTAACTCACAAGGATTTGAGGAAGAAGATCAAAGTTGGGTAAGGTCGGTGAAAGCAACTCATAACGTATTACTCAAATAAAAGCCATCATCATTCTTATTTTAAAGGCAAAATTTCCAAGTGATTTCCAGCCTAGATTTGTTTTGATTTGTTTTTTTAAATCTTTATTTTATTATTTTTGATGCAAAATGTTTAATAAAATCTAAATGTTTTGATTTGTGGGAAAGGATGAGCCCCCAGATTGTACCCTTAAGTGCCATGGTTTGTGTCGATTGCTTACTTATTTATGTGTTAAACTTCAGATTATGTGTAATAAAGTGTCTGTGGTGCAATGTTATTGATTTCCCTGCATTAGAAGCTGAATTAAATGTGCATTACTCTGGGGTTGGTCACCATGAAGGAAGCTTAAAAAGTTTTGAGGAAGGATAAGTGAAAACCATTATGGCGCTCGAGGTTTCATCTCCCGTTGATCCCTGTTCCCCTAGGGAAGTTTTCCTGCAATTCAGTCGCATGTACATCCTTGCATTAATGCTTCCTCTAATGGTACCTAATGGCTTGGCTGCATCACTTTCCTTATAAAGAAACAGCTGCCTTGTCCAACTGTGTCTCAGACATATTCTAGAAAAGAGTGGTACTCTTGGGTATGTCCCAGGTGAAATACAAAATCCCTTAGTGAGCCTTTTTTTGTTGTTTCATGTTTTCATTAGTTCATGCATTCATTCATCTAACATTTATTGACTATTTACACAGTTCTATGTAGCCACTTAGCCAGTTGTAATTTTTATCACCAAAGTACAATACTTATCTCTGTGATCAGTACTCAGAAGTGAATTACTATCCACTTATTGTCCTTGGAGACTATTAAGATATTGGGAGAAATGAAGAGGTGGCGCTCTGGATTAAATGCCCCACCTCTATTACCATCCAGCGAGGCAACTTTGGTCAAATTATTTTTCAGAAATAATTGAGCTTCTCTTTGTGACCTAGTATATGAGCAACACGTATGAATGTAATATGTCTGTTTGAAGAAAATAATATTTACTGTGTGTAGGCTAAAGAGTTTCATATGGAGACATTAAGTCAGTGCAATAAATCATTTACTAGAATTTTCTATATTTGTATTGATTTTCCCATTATCATTCAAATTAAAAATGTGACCAGCCTGCATTTAGGTCTTGTCTAAATTAATTTTACCTTTTGAGCTTCAAAGTTTTACTCTCTTTAGCTCTTGAACGTTTTCCTTCCTTGATTCTTTGGCTATTACTCCTATCTCATCAGTTCTGTGCTCTCCGTCAGGGATGCCTAATAGAGGCCCATATAGTCACAATTTCAAAATTCTAAAATCTCTGACACTCAAAAATTTTGTCACAAACTGGCAACACTTATTTGGCAGTAAACCCCCATCTGAGATGATGCAAGAGACTATTTATCATCTTTATTTATTTCCCTCAATGTTTTATCGCAGAAATGCAATCGTTTTGATTACAGCATGCTAACCTAGACCGTGCTGGGGAAGTTGTGGGGGGGTGTATATAATATCAGTGTGTACATCACAGCATCTCTCTAAAATCCCCCAAATGTTGGATCCTGAAGCACATCTGACTCTGAGGGTTCTGAATAAGGGATTGCTGGCCTGAATGTCTATCCTGGCTCTCTCATGTACGTCCTCTCCATTGCTCTTGGTTTTATTGTTTTCATATTTATCCTGCATTCGAGGTGATTTTCTTCAGTTTGTCTTCTTCACTACATTAATTTTGGGCAGCTCTGCCTCCATGTGGTTTTTCATTTGGCATTTGTAGTTTCCTTCTCCATTAAAATATTTCCTGATCTCCGAGGGATCCCTCCTATGACTTCTTGCTCTGTATCTGCCAATGTTCCCCTTCAGTTTGGCTGGATAAGAACGGGAAGCAGAAGATCTGTTTGCCAGAGCCCTTTCACATGCAAGAAACAGAAATCCAGCTGCAAGTGGCTTGAGGGAAAGGGGGGACTTTATTGGAAAGAAACTGGGGAAGCTGACAGACTTAAGGGAGAGTCTCAGGAACTCGGATATCTTCAGGGACCTCAGAAAGAGACTGGGACCTGGAGTTTCATGCTGTCGGCTCACACTAGTAACACCAAATTCATACCCTTTCAGCTCTGTAACCCAAGAAGCCACAGAATTTCTCTCTCTGGCTTCAGGGAAACATTTCCAGGATAAACTTATTAGTCTAGCACGGGTCTCATTCCCAGACTTGTGTCCATTGGATGAGGCCAATTATCAAAGGGGAGGAACGCTGAGCAGATTAAACAATAACACCCACTCCATAAATCTTATAAAATGTTGTACAAATTTACTTCAATTTGGAGAATTGCTCCTGATTGTCCAGGGGGGTTCTCTTCCTTTGATTTGCAGCATCTTTGCACAGATGCAATGATGTCTCCCTG
The DNA here is from genome assembly GCF_964194185.1 of Rhinolophus hipposideros. NCBI lineage: Eukaryota > Metazoa > Chordata > Mammalia > Chiroptera > Rhinolophidae > Rhinolophus > Rhinolophus hipposideros. The sequence goes on along the minus strand of NC_138066.1, from coordinate 18,335,842 downwards.
TTTGCTCATTTGGGAGAAAGCCCCACTGGGTGGATGGACTGCCGGGTGCAGCTGTGCTCAGGGAGAAAGCCCCTGTGCAGCTTTCCTATTAGTTGTGTGCCATCCCTCACCCTCCACAGCAGAAGAGGAAAAGGATTCTATCAGAGTTTGCCTAGCACCAATTCTAGGAGCATTTTAATGGTGCCCTTTAGAGTGTGTCTGTTAGGTTTCTGGTAGTTACAATTAACTGAAATCCCACTCAAACTAGTTTTAAAAAAATAAAGAGGACTTATTGGATCCCATAACTGGAAAAGTCCAGCACCAGGGGGTGGTCTGATGTGATGCAACCAGGGCTCCAGCTTTGGTTCTGGGGATCCCAGAACCAAATGAGTCCAATTTCTGTGGAATTGGACTCATCTTATGGCGGTAGCAAGAGGGCCATCAGGATTCTAAGCCTCACCTGACGCCATCCAGAGGAAGACAGATGGTCTCTTCTGGCAGGTATCTCTTAAACAGAAAAAGTTCCCAGCAAACTTCTCTTTACGTCTTATGGGCTCCAACTGGTTACCAAATCTCTTGTGAACCCATCCTCTTGTCCAGGGGAGTGCTATGTGTTAATTGACTGCATTCCTGAACCAACCAATGGCAGGGAGATAAAATCCCCTTAGGCCAAGCAGGCCAATGCCCGGTACTGGGCATGAGGTCAGTTTTTCTTGAAGCACAAGGGCTATGTAAGGAAAGATGGGAAAGGGAATAAAAGCTGGGATGCTGCTAGGAAGAGGGAAATGGGTGCTGGGTCAGAAAGCCACAAAGGGAACTCCTCTGGTTTCCATATCTGATACAAGTCCTCACCATTTTAAACTCTATTGGAAATTCCCAATGAGACTCAGGGAAGGGGATAAATTTGATGCTTACACTCACTTTGCTATTTTACACCCAAACCGTTAGAGACCACCCAACTCCAACTCCTCATCTTGCAAATAAAGAAACTGAAGCTTACAGAGGAAAGTGGCTGTCCAAGGTCACAGCCCGGCTACAGCTAGCTGTAAAAGCATTTCAATTTTCCCAGCTCTTTTTCTGAAACCCGTCTGTGGTCGTTAATTGCATGCGTCAGGTCGAGATACCCAGATATTTGGTCAAACATTATTCTACATAATTCTGTGAAGGGATTTTTTAGATAAGATTAACATTTATATCAGTCAACTTTGAGTTAAAGCAGATTACCCTGGTGGTAATGATATGGGTGGGCCTCATCCAAGTTGAAGGCCTTAATAGAACAAAGACTGACTTCCCCAGAAGAGGGAATTCTGCTAGCAGACCGCATTCGGCTCTCCCTGAAACTCTTCCCTGGGTCTCTGGCCTGCTGGCCTATCCTACAGATTTGGGATTTACTAGCCTCCATAATCACATGACCTAATTTCTTATAATCCCTCTGTCTGTGTATATAGACATCCTACTGGTTCTGTTTCTCTGGAGAGCCCTGACTGATACCCCTGACCTGACCTGCTCTTTATCCTGACCTTGGACTCACACCTCCTTTTTAAGAAATACTATTCTAAAAGAGCTGTTGTTAGGACATGTGGTCTTCCCCATCTTGCCCGGCTTCTGGTGCTTCAGACTGCAGGCCCCAAGATCGGGTCCTTTTTCTGGGTAGCATATGGCTCAATAAACCCTGTCTTTTAGAGAGAAGAAAAAGAAAGAGCTGTTCAGCAATGGATATATAGAATTAGTTTATAGTATTATAAAATACAGTATTATTTATAGAATTAGAAAAGTAATTAGTTCAGTTGATGATGAGTTGATGGAGTGAACAGAGATTACTGTCAGAAGTTTTCCCAACCGTTGCAAGGATGTCACAGCAGAAAAGAGGCTTATGCTGTGGAAGACCAGAGCCAGGTTTACTATCAACCGGGATCTCTTTCTCCCTGCGGTGTCTCCTTCTGTTTGGGGCAATTTATCCATGTGGTCAGGATCTGCTAGTATATGCCATCAGGCTTCCTGCAGTTGCCCCGGGGGCTGCCCACATACATCCCCCTAAAGAGTATTCCAAGTTTCCTTTTGGGGTATTATCCCGCCCTGATTGTGGGTGAGTAAATGTGGTGATGTCCTCAGATAGGAGCCCAAGGGGTTAGACGGGTCTGTCCTGGCTCTAGTTCAGCCACAGCATGAGTGTGTCACTTCAGCTCAGCCAATCAGACACTCTCTCCTGGGAGTTTGAATCTTGGGCAAGTGACAGGAGACTAAAAGGCGGTGCCATCCATTGCAGCTGAGGTGGAAGAGGCAGCAATATTTTGAACAGGCTCCTCTGGTTATAAGATGATTTCTGGACTGTCTGTGAACTTTGTCCAGCTTCTTGGCTCTCTACAGCACTCTTGGTTCCTGCCATTTCCACGTCTGACTCTCAGGTTCCCATCCATTCTGACAGCTCCTGTGAGCCTTTGCTTAAGTTATCCAGAATTGGTTTCTATAACTGGCAACCAAGACCCTTGACTGACACAGATGCCTGGTTACTATTTTTGGCTCTGCTTCCAACTTAGTGATGTGTCATTTCACTTCCCTGAGCCTCAGTTTCCTCCTATGTAAAATTAGTGACAGAGACTAGATCTGTGTTCTGTAAATATTATTCATCCACAAAAAAAACCCTTTGACCTAACAAAATCTTCCTACGAGAGCAGACAAATCAGCAAACTGACCAATGCAGCACTGCTCTGGCTAAAGGGTTTCAAAGCCCCAGAATTCTGTCCTTAGTTCTTTCTCAATAGAACCCCCATTGTGACTTCTGCTCTATATGATATGGGAAAGGATGACACGTCCCCTCTCTCATAAAACGAAAGATAGCCTGGGTTGACTTCATTAATTCAGGGAGGCATCACTTTGGCAGTTTCTCATTGACAAAGAGACGTTTGTTTTTAAAGAAATGTGCTAAGCAAATGCCTGTGAGATATTCACACACACACAAACACACACACACATCAATCAATTTAGTTGCCAAGTTTTAAGAGCACTTCTTGTTGTGAAGAAGGCACAACAAAACCACAAAAAGCAAATGACAACAAAATACTGGTGTGAGAATGTTTTGCCTCTCTCTTTAAAGAATTTGTGAATGTATGTCTTGACCACGTTTGATTATTTTATTTGGTCTTTGAGGGATAAAATTGACACTTCATGATAAATACATAAATTAGTACTTTTGTGGGTAAAGCAAAACTATTATAACTTCCACCACTAAGATCTAGTATTTTATTATCTTGTGAGAAGCTAAACACTATTCATCCCTTTGGCCTGCTGAAGTAGGTACTGTGTAAAGATTTGCACACACAGCCTCATTTATTCTCAAACAACTCTCTAGGAAGGTATCATTTATGATTCCTGCTTTATAGCCAAAGACATTGAGGCTCAGAGAGGTTAAGTAACTTCCCTAAGCTCACACAGCTAGTAAGTAACTATACGGTTCTAAAAGCTTATGTTCTTTCAAATATGATACTCTACAAATCTAGATAACGTACATATTTAGGCCTTTTAAAATGTGGAATAAGTTGACTGGATATTTCAATGGTCATTCAGTTTTCTGACCTAGATATGCCTCAAAGAAGGGACCTGGAATTCCTAACTGAAAAAGCACTAAAGACCTCTTGGTCCCAAGTGCCTTTGCAGGGACACTAGAAAGTTAGTTCTTAAAAAGAGCAATCCTTTTAACCCCAGGAAGTCTTCTCTCCTACAATCAGTTGAAATTTCCTCTGAGAATGCAAACTAATTTTAACAAACCATAATCAGGAAAGGGAATTTGCAACTAAAAAAAAGCTTTTGTGAAAATAAATTCTCTGAATGTCCTCCTTGTTATTCTACATATATCATCAAGCTGTGAGTAAAGATAATGATGAGATTACAGGATATGGGAGATGAAGATAATTATGACCTTGCTCAAATAATCCTAATTTTTATGCTTGGCTACCAACCACTTTGTCTATGTTAGCTGTTTCCGTTTCTTATAATGATGGTTTTCTATAGATAATCTAACCAATGGAGTTGATTGATGTTTGCATATCTGTGTTTAATAGGGAGATAATACATTTCTAGGTGTTAGTCCTGAATAGGCCACTGTGTAACTGAGTGACCTTGGATAAGTCACATAAACTGATTGGGCTTTACTTTCTTCATCTCTGAAATGAGGGATTTAGGTGACACTCTCTGTAAACTTCAACTCTAAAATTCTAATTTTGCTGGTGGCTTTGAAGGACCCGAGGGCCCTGCAATCTCAAGTGTGCCCAGCAGAGGTCAGAAGAAATCACTAAAATCTCAGGTCTACATTAATCCGTTACTGGTGTAAACACAGTTTTGTAGTACTTCCAATTCTCCGTGTTATCTGATTTTTAAGGTTGGGCCAGGCATAAAGACAGGTATTTTTCTTGAAAAATTAAAGCAGAGATGCATTATCGGCTTTGGGCCTGTTCGTCAAATGGAAACCAGTTCCCAATTCTAGATCCTAATTCTGGTTAATGCCTGGTGAGCAAAAGGTAAAATGCCAGACAGAAGGTGATACCAAGGGTTAGGGATGGTTTTATACTTAGAGTCAATGTAGACAATAAACCTGCTACAGAAAATTCCATTTCATTAAAACTTTATAATAAAGAATTCCCAACCAGCACCTAATGACCTGTTTATTTTGAAAAATATTTACTTCAGCAAAATTCTTTATTTTTTCTTTTTTATTCCAGTTTTGCTGAAATATAATTGACATATAACATTGTGTAAGTTGAAGACATACAATTTAATGATATACATGTATATTGCAAAATGATACCATAATAAGGTCAGTTAACACATCCTTCACTTCACACAGTTAAAATTTGAAAAATTCTTATCACAGTGGGGTTTGACCAATATTTTTCTCTCTCTTCTGGTTGCACCAAAAAAATTATTTGGGAAATACACCATTACAGGGATAGAGGCTTCTAATCAATATGCACATATGATAAGCATTGCTTTTTAGGCAGAAACTGGAGGACTGGATTGAATGTGGGTGGGGAATAAAAAAAAGCCTTACAGCCAGATCAAACCCATCCCGGCTGTTTAAAGCAAAGGTAGTATATAGACAGAGTCTGGTGATTAAAGGTTTGAGCTCTGGATTAGACAGACCTACATTTGAACCTGGGTAAAGTTACTGAACCTCCATAGAGACAAACTCCCCAATTTCCTTATCTATAAAATGATGAGAATGATAAAGTCTCATAAGATTGTTGTGAAGGTTAAATGAGATAATACAAGTAAAGAGTTTCCCAAAGCACCTGCCACATACCAAATGATCGATAGGTTAAAGCCATTGTTGTTCTACTTTATTTGTGGGGAGTTAGTGTTTTTAGAGAAAACCACCATGCCTTTTTCTAAACCTTTTTCTTGACGATATCAGACGACTATGTGCTTCAGCTATTGGAGCTGACAGACCCCAACCTGGCAACCTGGCCTACTGACTGGCCCCACCATCCCCACCTCAGGCACCTCACAGGAGCAGCAGAGGCTGCTAGACCCAATGCACATCATCAAAAGTCAGGACCTTGGCCGTCTATGGAGTGGAGACTGTCGGCCTTTAAATGCTCTCAAACATCACCCGCAGAGCCAAGGCTTGTGCTGGGTCTCCAGCTCCCTGCGCAGTGATGAACTATTCTTCCCAGTGCTCCACCTTTGGCCTATGGACCTTTATTTTTTATCTAATACAGCACTTAATTTTTACTTAATACAGCACTCAATTCGCTAATTGTCATTACTGTTTTTCTCCTGCTATGACAAGCTCCTCCAGGACAAGGTCTGTGGCCATTGCTTTCCCCATCATGGACCCACGGCCCAGCCACGGAGGATGGTTATGAGAGCCGAGAGCCTGGGGACCAAGAAGAGCTGGGAGACCTCTGTATGTCTTGCAGGAGAGAAGCTGGGTTGTGCCGGGCTTCTACGACAACGTGTATAAGCAGTGCAGCAAGTGGGGGCAGGCGGGGTGGGGGCAGGGCGCCCTGAGAAGGTCAGAGCTGGGCTAGCAGGGGGCATGGTTGAAAAGAACACTCCAGATCAGATAAGGCGTGCATGGCCTGGCAGGGGTGAGGATGAAGTAGGGACCGAGCAAGGAGGGGCAAAAGTAGGATAGGCTACAATCTGCCCAAACTCCAGAGATCATCCCAGGGACGCAGGCCAGTCCCTGAGGGACCTGCCAGGGACACACGTTGAAAACCAAAGATTAAATAAATGCAAGACAGCTGTTTCCTTATGCTGACCATAGCTCAGAACTCCCTGGAAAGGGTTTAGACGCTTAGGGTTTCTGTTTGCTCAAAAGAAAAGAAAGTGGAAGGAAGTGTCGATTCAAAGAGAAACTTTCTGCTTCCGTCTGAAGATGACTGGGTCCTAATTCTGACTCTGGCAACTGACTTGCCTAGACCCCGCCAAGCTCTCTGCTCCTCTGGCCTTGCTTTTGGTGCCTGTATCGAAGCTCTGCAGTAATGACGGCAAGCATCCACCCTGCGGAACGGGGGAAGCGGTGAGTGTAATTTGTGGTTGCTGGCATATGATGCCCACATACGCCAAATACAGCACAGGAGACATATTGCTGTCAATGTAATTTAAGATGTATTTACAAAACCCCAAAAAAGACACCTCACACACAGGATGGCTGCTGTTACAAAACAAAACAAAACAAGTGTTGGTGAGGATGTGGAGAAATTGGAATCCTTGTGCACTATTGGTGGAAATGTAAAATGGTGCACCATTGTGGAAAACAGTATGGAGGTTCCTCAAAAAAGTAAAAATGGAATTACCATATGACCCAGCAATTTCATTTGTGAATCGCCGGAAAGAATTGAAACCAGGGTCTTGAAGAGATATTTGCACACCCACATTTACAGCAGCGTTATTCACAATAGCCAAGGATGGAAGCAACCCAAGTGTCCTCCACTGATGAATGGGTAAACAAAAAGTGGTGCATACATGCAAGGGAATACTATTCCCCTTTAGAAATGAGGGACATTCTGACACCCTGCTACAATGTGGATGAACCTTGAGGACAGTATGCTAAGTGAAATAAGCCAGTCACAGAAAGACAGATACTGTGGGATTCCATTTACATGTGGAGTCATTCATAGAGCAGTGATTCATAGAGACAGAAATTAGAATGGTGGTGGCCACGGGCTGGCGGGAGAGGAATGTGCAGTTAGCCCTTACTGGGTACAGAGTTTCAGTTTTACAAGATGAAAGGAGTCGTGCGGATGGACAGTGGTGATGGTTGCACAATAATGTGAATGTGCTTAACACCACTAAACTGCACACTGAGCAATGCTTAAGACGGTAAATTTTAAGTTATCGTCTTTTTTTCCACAATAAAAAATTTGGAAAACTAAAACCAAAAAAAAAAAATCTAGTCTATATTTTGTTGGAAAAAACTGGGAAAGTAGTCATACTGAACATTGAACATGTACACATTTTATTAAAAAAAAAAACCCTAGTAAGAGCTGCCTCTTATTTAGAGAAAGTATGTAGAGCACAGTACATGCAAAAACACTGTTTTTCTCATTTTACAAACAAGGAGACTGGGCCTTAGAGGGATCAGGCAATTTGCCTAAATGGAGACAGTAATTAGTAGATCCCAGGCATGCACCACTGCAAAGCCGGTGCTCGTCAATATCTTCTGGGTCTCTTCTCTCACGACAACTCTATTCTAGCAGCACCAGCAGCCTTGTAGAAATTTCTCCTACAATCTTGCCTCAGGACCTTTGCAGGTTCTGCTCCGTCCACCTGGAATTCGATTTCCCCAGATATCTACGTGGGTCTCCCCTCCCTCACTCCCTTCAGGTCTCTGACCACCTGTCACATTATCGAGGCCTCCCCCTGCACACATGAACTAGTACACCTCCCCTCTCTCCCTCTCCCTCTCTCTTGTTCCCCTTTATCCCTTCCTGGTTTGCCTGTCTCCCCACCTAGGACAGAAGTCCCTTGAGGTCAGGGGGTCTCTGTTTTGCCTGTGGCTGTATCTTCTGCATCAATGAATGAGTGGATGTATGAGGGGATAAATGACGGCTACTGAGATTAGTGTAACTGCTGGGCCGAGCAGCGATTGTCTAGAGGGCAAGATTTAGGGAAGGTCACCTCCAAGCCCTCATTCTTCTTACAACTGATTTAATTGCATGGCAGGGTGGGTTCTAGAAGAGCAGTTCAAAAGCTGGGAATGACCCCACCCACCTTCCCTCTTACCCATTCCACTCTTTATCAGAAGACTGACCTACCTCTCTCCCCTAACCCCAAGCAAATACCTCCCCTTTGGACCTTTTCTGCTCATTCTCTGGATCAGGAGGTACTAAAGCTTAGTCTAACTGGGGGTGGGAGTGAGAGCAGGAAAAGGAGCCAGCAAGTGTAAGATCTTCTGGGGGTAGGACAGAGGTCTGCAAATCCTCCCTGTTTTATCCCTGAAATCCCACCAGGATCTCTGTCCTCTGCCTAGTTTCTTCTAACAAGAATGAGCTTCCTTTTGGTTGACAAACTTGAACTGACTTTTCAAGACTGGCTCAGGCCCACACCCCCATGCCCTGCCCCTATCTGATTCTAGGTTAGGGACCCTCCTCCGATGGCCCCAGCTAATTACAGCCCCCTCCAAACTCATCCCACCTGCACTGTCTGTTTACTCCAGACTGAAGTGCTTGCCTTTCTTGGAGGTGGGGGAGAGGTGGGCAGGGCTAGCGCAGCCCCGGACAGATGGCAGGGCCTCAAATAAATGATTGATGAAATGAAAGGGGAGATGGGAAGGTGACCAAAGACAAACGCAACTGGTTCACATTTTGGGGGCCAGCATAAATTAGCCATATTTTTTTCTATGTCTTCTCTAGCTACAAATGTCAGTGCCAGTCCGGCGTCCCAGAATCACCAAGTTTTATTTAAGATATATGTCTGACTCAAACAAATGATGCTTTGCCCTGCAAAACCAGTATTGCTGGGGGGCAGCCGGTTAGCTCAGTTGGTTAGAGCGTGGTGCTCTTAACAACAAGGTTGCCGGTTCGATTCCCGCATGGGCCACTGTGAGCTGCACCCTTCACAACTAGATTGAAACAACTACTTGACTTGGAGCTGATGGGTCCTGGAAACACACACACACACACACACACACACACACACACACAACCAAACACCAGTGTTGCTGGTAGCAGGCCGCCTGCATTTTCCCAAACCAGCCTGGAGGGTAAAGACACCAGCACCACTGTCCTCTTTCTCTCCTTCCTTCCCTCAAGCCAGCAGCATTTTCTTTGGGCCAACAAGTCAGTGGGGCAGGTGGGGAGTTAGAATATGTAGAGGGAGGGGGAGAGGGATGAGCAGTAGGGGAAGGCCTGAGGGGTGGATGAGCACCCCATCTTTCCCCACCTTTCTTCAGTTCTTTCTGACTTCCTGGGAAAGACAGGGCCCTGGCTGAGATGCTTCGTGGCCAAAAGGCTGAGAAGATGCAGTTTCCTTCACACCCAGAAATTTGATCACTCTGTTGCCATCTTCTAGGTTTTATTTTTACCTGGCCTGTAGAACCGGTCCACCTTCATTCCAACCTCACCAAAAGGACAGGTTCTCAGTGAGCCCGTGACCATCCCCTCCTCAAGCAGTTCCCTCAATGGCTGGACTTCCATTCTGATTCTGTGGTCTGCTGAGGTCCCCATGGGAGCCAACTTTCCCAAACTTGCAGGTACCTTCCCCCACCCTCCCCCACCCCACCCGCCAGTGGTCCTGCTCCTGAGAAACTCACAACCGTAGGAAGGTAAGTCAGCCCCAACCCATTAGTTAGCAGCATGAAGCAGTATGTGGGAACCTGTCTGCAGTCACCTGCTCAAGGCCACTCAGAGCCAGGATTCAAGCCCCAAGCCGGGCTCATTCGATACACCATCCCTCATCCCTAAGTGAAGGGGATGCCCCCCGGAAGTAGAAGCAGGACATACTTGCTAGATCCCAGTCCTCATATAGAGCTTGAATACACATGGTATTTTAATCCTTATATTGCAGAGCTCTAGTTCTTGGGCTTTTAAAGCTGGGACATATCTGAGCCCGGTGTTGGAAACCAGGACTGGCATGGGGCGATAAAATTAACCATCGATCAAGCTTTCTTGCTGGAACTACAGTTATAAGCTATCACAAGAAAAAGAAACAAAAGCACTCTATTAAACTGAAACACTATGATGAGATCCTGGGCCGGAGAATAGAGACCATATTAAAATGAGGCATTTTCTGATGGGCATCTCCAGCTGGACCATTTGACAAATGAGAAAACCCCGACAGGTGAGGTGACTCGCCTAAGGTCACCAGGTTAGTTTTGACATGGTTCCCACTCTGAGTTAAGCACACTTTCCACAACACTGCCTTCCCCCACCACAAACATGGGAGGGGAGAGGAAAGGAGCCTGCAAAAGAAGAATATGAGTTCATTAATAACCTTCCTGAGATGAAATGAATTCTGTGTCCCTTCACCCTTATACTTCAAGTGAGACCTGAGGAGAACGTCAGGCTTGGAAGAACAGGTCAGGGACTCAGTCACTGAATAACTGTCATAGTTCTCTAGCTATACACCATGGAAACCAAATGACTGCATTCAGCAGAAAATGCATCAAAAGCTTAATGCGCAGCTCACAGAACCATCAGGAGACCTGAGAACTAGGCTCAAAGCTACAGTCAGGGACATCGCTCCAAACAGAACTTTCTTGTGTGCCACAGCTAGTTTCACCGACACTGCTGTGCCGGGATTCAGATCTGCTGCCCTCTCCACCACCGAGGTCCCTGCTTGTGCAGGCCACTGCCTGGCCCCCATCAATCCACGTCTGGCACAGGCCCCTCTGATTGATGAGCCTGGGCCACTTGCCCAGGCTTTACTTGCAAAGGGAAGCCAGAAAAGTGAAAATCCAGCATTTTCAATTTCTCTAGTGGGAAGTGGGTGACTCTTCCTAATAAAACCATAAAGTGGAGCATTCTCCAAACTTAAAGCGGTTCAAATGCTGAATAGTGGGGAGAGGGAGAAGAAGAGGAGAAGGAGAGGGAGAGCGAGAGGGAGAGGGAGAAGGAGAGGGAGAGGGGGAGGGGGAGGGAAAGGGAGAAGGAGGGGGAGGGGGGAGGGGGAGAGGAAGAGAGAGAGAGAATTTTCCTCTACCTACTGGAACTGGGGCACAAGGAAGATGGGATGGGTGCTAGGGACAAGGGATGGGGTGGGAGGATGGAGTGGGGGGCTGGGTGATCTAGCTAATAAATGCAATTTGACTTTGTGGTGCAGGAAGGTGGTACCATGTTTCCCCGAAAATAAGACCTAGCCAGATAATGCATCTTTTGGAGCAAAAATTAATATAAGACCCGGTATTATATTATATTATGTTATGTTATATTATAAAGATAAGGTCTTATAGTAAAATAAGACCGGGTCTTATATTAATTTTTGCTCCAAAAGACACATTAGAGCTGATTGTCCGGCTAGGTCTTATTTTCGGGGAAACACAGTATGTGAGGCGGAACTCCACTATCCCCGCTGCCCCGAGGCAACAGTTGCCAAATACAAGTCACATGCATGGGGACATTGCAAACACAGGAAGGGAAATTGAGCAATCCCAAGGAGACATGAAATCGAAATATGTCCCAAGAGGAGGGGCAGGCTCATTTGTCCCTACCTTGGTTGAGAGATCATTTGAGTGGGAAGCAGTAGGAAAAGAGGCTAACTTATATTTCAGCACTATTTTTGAATTCCAGGCAGACACTGGACTGTTGCTGATCTAATCTCCTTTAATGTGGAGGAAGGAACCAGCTTGGAGGAAGAAAAGGAACCAACCGGTACAATCTTGATTAATTGGTGGGTCAGGGAAAGGCTCCTTTCCACTTGTCTCATTCCCTCAGCTCTCCCCCTCCTCTGGCAAGCCTCTCTTGGGAGATGAAGGTGGGCAAGTGGGGACAGAGCTTGCTGGGTTGGGTTTTTGGGCCTTTACTAGAGACTGGAATCACTAGATGATACTAAAGTTCAACTAATGTCCCAATAGTATGCTTTGTATGTTATGATATTCTTGGGTATTCCCATTTACCTGCGCTGAATATAAAGGAAACTACTTCTCTCTGATAGTTTCCCAATCAAGAAATATTCTTAATGATAAAAAAGGACACTTACATACCCAGTTACATATTTGTCTCATTAGACAAGAAGCTAAAAATCCAGGTAGTCCGGGTCAGTATTAGATACTAGGTAGATAATCCTAATTGGATTGCAGTTGCAATGTAAAATTATTTGACATTAATGTTCAATTGTTGATCCTTTTAGGGTGTTATTGCTCCACCTCAGGGTTTCCCTAACTCCCCAGGCTCTGCATCCCTCCTCCAGGCAGGCTTTTTGGCTGGTTCGCAACTAGCTTTCACCCACTTGCTGGAGCCCACACTGGTAGTATTTTGGTTGAAACTGGTGATCGATGACCTGACTCCTGCCCATAGGTGTGTATGGTTGAGGCTGTGCTACCGTGTTTCTCCGAAAATAAGACCTAGCCAGACCATCAGCTCTAATGCGTCTTTTGGAGCAAAAATTAATATAAAACCCGGTCTCATTTTACTATAAGACCAGGTCTTTAATATAATATGATATGGTATATGATATGATATATGATATGTGATATACGATATACGATATATGACATGATATAATACCGGGTCGTATATTAATTTTTGCTCTAAAAGATGCATTAGAGCGGTGGTCCAGCGGATGGTCCAGCGAGGTCTTATTTTCAGGGAAACAGGGTATGTTTTAACAAAATATGAGCTACTTCCAGCTAAACAGAGCAGATTGATTACAAGAGATGATCTGATCTCCTTACAGAGACACAACTAAAATGTTAGTAAAGGAACAACAACAATAAAGCCTTAGGACAAAGAGAACAGGAGAGAAGACAGTCAGAAAAGAAATTTCAAGATTTTTTGGGAAGGCAGAGGAGTGATAACTGGTCTAGCAGGGCTGAGGGGATATCGGTAAAATTCAGGTGATTTTTCCCCTCTGACCCCAAGGGGTCAAGGCTACTAGGTACAGTACAGGGCAGGTCTGGTTGAGAGTGAAAACAGGGGAATTAATGGAAAGCCTGAGAGACACCCCCCATACCCCAAATTTAGACTAAATTAATTTAAGGGCTTCAAGAACAGTAGAGTGCAGTGATGGAAGCATAGGACCAAAAACAGGGATTGAATGCTTGACAAAGCGTTCGACCCTCGGACTCTTCTTTCTCCCCATTCTTGTCAGTTTCCAGAAAGCCCATAGCCAGGTGGTTACATCTCAGGTAGTATATTTGGGATTTTCCTCTGGGAAACTGAAAACACCCAGAGAAAAACCTTTTATACGTGGACAGTAGGGAGCTTGGCAAGAAAAACTAAGCTCCTTCCCAATCAGGCTAAGGAGATGCCTTCAGTGAAGAAGGCCTGTTCCCCCCCATGGTCTCCAATGAGCCTTTTAACATCTCATTCCCAAATAGAAGCAGGGAACCAGGGCACAGCAGACATTTATGAGACACCTCAAGTCTAAAGGAGAAAAGAAACATTTTTAAAAAGTGGGAAAAAGAAAGAACTGAGAAAACAGAGACAATACAGAAAAGAGGGAAACCATTTTTAAAACTAAAATTTCAGCTAGGTTAAGGGAAGATCTTGCGCTCATAAAATGAGAGTACGATACTGACAAAAAGGAATAATCGGAGAACAAGTAACAGTTCTTGAAACTTAAACCTATGATGGAATAAATAAAACAGTCCCAGAAATAAAATCAAGAAAATCTTCCAGAAAGTAGAACAAAAAGAAAAGGAGATGGAAAAGAAGAAAGAAAAGACACGTGAGGGACCAATCCAAACATCCCAAAGCTCCCTCTGGCCCCTGAAATACACTGAGAGAACCCTGGCCATGGCTTTTGGACTCAGGGACACATGGACCTTCCTAGTCCTCCTGAAAATGGGACCATTCAGAGCATTCAGAGTGGTGAGCTGTGTGCTTTAGAGGTAAGGAGGGGAACAGCAGTGACCAGAGGCCCTGGAAGTCAGCTTGAATTATGGAAATCACACTCTAAGCCTCATTTTTTAAATTATTGTTTAAATACTATCATTTGCTCTTTTCCTACGAGTGCTAAATATTCAAAAGGTTCAAAGTGAACAGTCTCCTTCCCACCCCACCCCCATCCCCTAGCCTTCCAGTCCCCTAACTGGATCCCTTTTTCCCTAGTTTCCAGTCATATTTCCCTATAAGTCCACAGTCTTCCCAAATGCCATTGGGCTTACATAAATAGTCTGTTCAAGGCACCTTGGACTTTCACAAACACTCCCCTCAAAGTCCTTTCAGCATCTGCCTACTGACCTATTCCAAAGCCATTTTTAGATATTTGTTAACAGCAGCACCTCATCTAAATCTGTCTTTGTAATCTATTGCTGCGTAACAAATTAACCCCAAACTTAGCGGCTTACAGACACGGTCAACATTTATCAGTTCACCTACTTTCAGTGGGTCAGGGTGCTTCTTAGCTGGGTGGTTTTGTCTCTGGGTCTCTCATGAAACTACAGTTGAATGTCACAGGGGCCACAGTCATCTGAAAGCCTGTCTGAAGCTGGAGGACCCACCTCCAAAATCGCTCTTCACATGGCTGTTGGCAGGAGGCCTCAGTTTCTCTCCACCTAAACACCCCCATAGGGCTGCTTGAGTGTCCTCATGACATGTCAGTTCATTATCCAAGAGTAAACAAGATAGAATGCACAATGTCTTATGCTCTAGCCTTGGAAGTCACACACCATCATTTCTGCAATGTCCTATTGGTGTCACTAACAAGTCAGCCCAATATGGCACATCTAGGGTGTGACTACCAGGAGGCTGGAATCTTGGGGATGTGGGATACCTTCCCCAGAAACAAAAGATGTCACTAGTCTCTTATGTGTCCTTTCATAGATATTTTATTCAGAAATAAGCAATTACAAATATGGGGATTCTTTGCTTTCCTCTTTTATACAAATGATAGAATACTATACACCTTGCTTTTTTCACTTAAAAACACATCTTTGTGATCATTCCACATCAGTATTTAATGCATGCCTAGTTCCTTTTAGTGTCTGCATCGTGTTCCACTGTATGAATAATTAATTTAACCAGTCCACTATTGTGGGATGTACAGGTTTTTAGAATCTTTTTGTTTTTTAAAGAGTGGAATCTGGCTCACACACTTCTAGGCATGCAACTTTAGGCAAGTTAATTAACCTCTTCGAACCTGAGTTCCATCCTTTGTAAAACAGCAATAAAAAGGGTCCTTCCCTCACACCTCACAGGGGCATTGGGAGGATTAAATGAGATCAGGATGAAAAGCAACCGCACAGTGTTTTCACAGGGCAGTGTTTGTCCTCTTTCTTCCCACTGTAATGACTCCCCAGAGTCTGTCCCTCTCCTAGGGAAGCACTTTCCTATTTCCAGCCCCCCACATTGGAATCCGGCTTTACCACTTGGTACAGCAATGGGAGGTTTCAACAAGAAGCTGGGACACCAGTGTCCTATCCAAGGGAGCCTGCGGAGGGGCTCTCTGACTGCTTTTCATGGCCTCCTGTTGTGACACTCCAAATTAGCCACACCGTGTTTGCCTTCCCTGACACCGACCTAGTTAGCAAAGACTGTGGAGAAATGTCAGGCCCTGGGCCTGGTGTATCCTAGGGATGTTACCACAGAGCAAACATGAGTTTTCTAGCTGGGTGGATTCTACTCAACAAGAAGACAAATGTTGAAAGAAAAAAAAAACAACACAGAAGAGAAATCCCTGCCATGGAAACAGGACGAAGGCCGGCTGCTGACTCTGTTTGAGGGGTTTGATTTATTTGACACATAAAACAGCTTTATTTTGACATATAATTCACATGCCGTGCAATTCACCCACTTAAAGTGTACAATTCCATAATTTGTATTATATTCGAGGGTTGTGCAACCATCATCACAATCAATTTTAGAACATTTTTGTCACCCAAAAAAGAAACACCGTGTACATTAGCAGTCCCTGTCCCCACCCCCACCCCTTCAGTCCTAGGCAACCACTAATCTACTTCCTGTCTCTACGGATTTGCCTAATCTGGACATTTCATATAAACGGAAAAATCCTACAATACACCAGTCACGTGACTGGCTTCTTTCACTTAAGCATAATGTTTTCAAGGCTCATCCATGTTGTAGCATGCATGAATTGGTACTTCAAATCATGCTGGTGCCATTTAATATTACATTATGTGACTATGTCACATTTTGTTCATCCATTCATCACTTGATGGACATTTGAGCTGTCTCCACTTTTTGGCTATTGTGAATAATGCTGCTCTGAACATTTATGTGCAACTGCTTGTGTGGACTTTTTTCCTTTCTCTTGAGTATATATCTAGGAGTAGAATTGTTAGTTCATATGGCAACTCTATGTTTAACCTTTGAAAGAATGCCAGACTGTTTTCTAAAGAGACTGCGTCATTTTACATTCCCACCAGCAGTATATGAGGGCTCCAATTTCTCCACATGTTCACCAACACTTGCTATTATGTCTTTTCTACTATAGCCATCCTAGTGGGTGTGAAGGAGTATCTCATTGTGGTTTTGATGTGCATTTCCCTGATGACTAATGATGTTGGGCATTTTTTCATATGCTTATTGGCCATTTGTATGTCTCCTTTGGAAAAATCTCTATTCAGATCCTGTCCCCATTTTTAATTGGGTATTTGTTTTTATATTGTTGATTGTAAGAGTTCTTTATATATTCTAGCAGGGGTCTCATTTAAATCATTCTGAAATTACTGTTTTCTCAGTCATATGCATAATCACTTTAGAGCAGCAATTTTGGACCAGCAGTGTTTGAATCCAAGCAATTTACAGTGTTTGAATCCAACCAATGAATTTAGAGCAGCAGTGTTTGAATCCAAAGACTACAGGTGGATTTGCAAGCTGATAGAACATTACGGGGGCCCTAGAGACCCCTGGAAACCAAGAGATCTAACTAGCAACTTTAAAAGAACCTGTTCAATCTCAGCAAAGATATCTCCTTAATTTGTTTCTGTGCCTTCCTTGGACAGAAGGAAACAACTGCAGTACTACCTCAAGTCCACATCCCCAAGAAAAGTGGATCTGCAGGCAACAGCAGAGTAGAGACTAGGAGACATTCCACGGTGCAGCAGACACCATGGCTCCATAAAAGGTTTCATTATTCCATTTCTTCTCATTTCATTTTAACAAACATTTAATGAAGGTTTCTGTATGTCATGTACAGAGATTCAAAGATGACTAAGTCATGGAGGGAGAAATAGACACACAAACCAAAGATTTTCTTTTTATAAATATTTTATTTTTTCAATTACAGTTGACATACAATATTATATTGGTTTTTCCTTGTACGGAAAAGGCACTGGAAGTGGCTTAGGTGGGCCAGCAAGTTGGGTGGGCCAGGGTCTCAGGGAATCACCAGAGCAGGGTAAACGGTATTAGCCAGGTTGATGGAGACTCAAATATGGTGCCTGCCTGCGTCTGCATGCTGGGTAGGGGGAGGGCTCAACAAAGAAACAATGGCTTCTGCCAGCACTTCTGTCTGAAAGAAAGCTGCCCCTCTTCCCTTTGCCCTGAAGCCAGACAATTCAGTTCCTCCTCATAAATCCCTGGCATCTTTCCAGCTGCTGCCCCTGCCCTGGAGCTCAGAGTTAAGTAAGTCCATCAGCAAGTAAGTCCATGTGCGGGCCCTTTAAGAGGACAGCCTGGGACTCCAGCAGCCCTCCTGTCTCACTCAGCCACAATCTCTGCTGGTTTTCATGGTCAGAACTTGTGGGGACTTCTCCTCCTGGTACTGGAACCCTGGGCTGGGAGCCTGGTGTGGGGCTGGGACCTCGCTCCTCAGGGGGGCCTGCACAGTCGAGACATGTCTCCTGATTTTTAACCACCACATGTGGGTGTGGGACAGCCCCTTCTGCATCTCTACTCCTCCTACCAGTCTCCACGTGATTTCTGTACATCCTTAGTTTTAGGACCTCTGTTCAGCTAGACTTCAGGTGATTCTCAACAATGGTTGTTCTGTGGTTTAGTTGTAATTTTGAGGTGGTCATGAGAGGAGGCAAGCACAGCATTCTGGTCACCTACTTTGGTGACCAGAACTCACCAAAGATTTTCAATACCTAGTGAACAGAGTTGTGTCCAAAGCACACTGGAAGTGTAGAGAAAGAGGCACTCTCTTTTGTCAAGAAGCAGTAATGGTAAGGGAGATTAGGATTATGGAAGCTTCATGGAGATGATATTTAAGCTAGTCTTGAAGAGTGAGTATGAGCTTGTCCGGTGAACAAGGAGAGTAAATGACATGTGCAAAATCATAGAGGTTTAAACAGCATGGTGAGTTTCTTCTGTGCCTTTGTAATGAATGGTTTTCGAATAAATTCCTGTAGGGCAGTCTGATTCCAGCCCACCCTTAGGTTCAGAGTGGGTATGTTGAGCAGAAGAACAGGGTAGGGAATAGAGTTCACCCAAAGCACAATGATACTATCTGAGAGTTCAGTTTGATTCCTTAGTTCTCAAGGTCTACAAGGCCTGATCCAGCCCATACACCAACTCTCAGATGATGCGTAATTCTACCTCGAGGGAAAGAGTCAATGAGAGAGACTGGTAACTGCGGAGAGGGGTGGGTATGACACCAAAACGGGGATTGGTGAAAGTGAGAGGGAGGGGACCCAGAAGACGCACCATGTCTGTTCTGCACTTCTGTTTGTCCTTACATTTTTACCTAGTGTCTACAAATTTGTAATGAGTAACTAAATGAATGACGTCAAAGGCAGGACTCTTGCTGTAAAACAGGTACGTAATTTTCTTCAGTCCCTAAGTGCCAAAATACATCCCACTGCCCCTGGACCCTTGGCCTCTGGAAGCTGGTAGAAGGCCAATCACAGTTTTTCTAGAAGCTCCAGGTGAGCTGCCAGCTCGTTGTGAATTGAGTCCTGGCTGCCCCTGTCTGGATTTGACCTGCTATCCCAGGTGTGCGTGGCAGTGAGAGAGCACGGTATGTCAGTCAAGAAATTTCCTGATGTTAAGTCACTGAAAGCTTGACTCAAATGGCTTAAGCAATATTGAAAGGTATGTCTCACATAACAAGAATTCCGGAGGTCAGGCAGTTTCAGAGTTGGTTAATTTACCAGCAAAAATGGTCATCAAGGACTCAAGTTCTTGCCATCTCATCTTCAGGATACTTGTTTGTCCTCTTAGGCCAGCTCCCCTCATGGGCCTAAGATGGCTGCTGTAGTTCCATGCTTCACATCGCAATGACTAGAGTTAGAAAAGGGCTGTTTCTCATCATTCACTTCTTTTCAGGAGCAAAAAAGACCTTCCCAGAAGCCTCTAGCAGACTTCTCCTCACATTTTAATGTCTAGAACGGCCTCACATTACCCTTGCCTATCAATCACAGGCAAAGGGACCAGACAACCATGGTTGGCTTAGAATTCAACCAATCAGGATCCAGCCTCTGGGGTTGGTGAGGAGGCCATCCTCCCCTGAAGCTATGACCATCTGATATCCGATTAAAGCTGGGGTCTGTTGGGTAGGCAACTAACAATGTTTGCCACAAACAGGTCTCTGGTGGCCATTACATATGCTTCATAGGAGTTGGAGGAGGACAGACTCTTCCATTGGCATTTAGATATGCATAAAGTAAATCTATTTTATTTCTGAGTTCTGTTTGCTTCTTTTTCAACAATGCTTGCTTACTCAGAGTTTTAAGTGTCCCTTTTATTTCACGAATGTTCTAGTTTTAATGATTTCAATAACAGGTATTTTTGCAAGTCTGACTCTGCATGTGTCTTCTGTAGGCTTCCATTCGTGATGTCTTGTTTCCTTGCATGTTTATTGATTTCCTCAATTTTCTTCTAATTTATCTGTAGAAATTCCTTGAGTCCAAAGATTAAAATGGGCTCTTTCAGAAATAACGTGTGCTGATTTCTATCAGGCACTGGAGACTGCTATCTGCCTTGGACCACTGTACATCCTCAGCTTGAAGTTTAGGTTTTGAAGTTTAGGCTGCAAACTCTATGTAACTTGGGGCCTCCTGCACAACTGGTTTTTAAAGATAAAGAGAATTGCAAGTAGAGTGATTGACCCAGGGCCCATTTTTACCTTTCATTTCTGTTCTTCCTTGTTAGGAGAAATTAGTGGGACCCGGGATCCCCATCAATTATTCTAGGACTCTGCTTCCTGTGGGAGAAGGAGGGTTAGGAAGTTCTCCAATGCAGACTACCTGCTAGAGTCCAGTAGAAATTCCTGACATTTTTGAAATGTAGATGATATCCTTTTCTAGCTGTATATTGAGGTTCTTTTATTGTGTTTTATTCCTTTCAGGAACTGGGGGTGCCAGGTGGGATGGAATTAGATGTTAGCATCCAAAATTACCATCTTATCCAAAAGTACTAATAATTTCTTAGAATTTTATTTCTAATTTATGGAAAAGTTCTTTAGGTTGAAATCAGATATTTATAACATTTTGAGTTTTGAACATGTCTAGAGAAAGCGCTTACTCAACTAAATATGCTATCTAATCTAACTGCTTTAACACACAGGAAGACAGGGTACATTGCTTCTCTTTTCGTTAAAATAATCTTTGGATTTCTTTACTCCTGTTCTGTTAGAGAGAAAAAAAAAGTCAGAGAAATCTGAACACTTCCCAAAAATAATACCGAGCTGCAAATTTCTTTTGCTATACTTTTCTCAGGAAGCAAAGCAAGCCTTTCCATTTCCTAACATGTCCCTCAAAGGTCAAAAGAACAGGGAATGTTTTTAAGGGCATCTTGTCTGCTTTTGTTCTCACCAGCCCTCAGATCCCCTGGGAATGCCAGACTCTAATAAGCAAAATAATCTAAGGAGTGGAAGAAACAGCAGGTACCTTTTAGATAGGATTCACCACAGTCAGAACACTGACCTTGGGTCAGCTCTGCACCTAGTTGCTGCTTTGAACTTGGAAAAGTTCCATCTGTTTGGTAACCAAAATCGAGGTGTGGGGGGGAACCCTTCCCCTCAGGAAACTCAAATGAAGTGGCATTGGTAGAAAGATACAGGCAAGATGAGGTTCTATTTGATAAGCCAAGTACCACACATCAGGCAGAGTCCATGATGGAATGGTACATGTGGCAACACATATGGACTAAGTCCCAAG
This sequence comes from Rhinolophus hipposideros, assembly GCF_964194185.1. Lineage (NCBI taxonomy): Eukaryota > Metazoa > Chordata > Mammalia > Chiroptera > Rhinolophidae > Rhinolophus > Rhinolophus hipposideros. Next base: position 18,314,700 of record NC_138066.1, on the reverse strand, counting down.
AGGAGTTCCAGAATTCTGCACTGCTACAGACATCAGAATGGGTCTGGGGTTCAGCTAAAGAAGTTTTCTTGGTATTTCATTGGAAGGTACTTGCCAACACTGTCACTTACCTTTGGCATGCCTTGGAACCTTGACTGGTCCCACATGTTCTGACATTATTATCCACAGCACACTTTCTCTTATTTCTTTATGTGTGTTTGCTAAGCTAAAGTCAGAACTGTGAGCTCTGGTTATTTCTGCTGCCTGTTATTGCTCAGTTTGGAGAACTGAGGGTACAGGAGGCTGTGTGTGTTGTGTGTGTGTGTGTGTGTGTGTGTGTGTGTGTGTGTGTGAGAAAGAGAGAGAGAGAGAGACAGAGAGACAGAGACAGAGACAGAGACAGAGAGACAAAGAGAGAGAGAGAGAGAGAGAGAGAGAGAGAACAAAAGCTCCAAGCTACCCCTGTAAAAAGGTCAAAAAATAAGTGTATAGGGCCAGCCCGCTGGCTCAGGTGGTTGGAGCTCCGTGCTCCTAAACTCGAAAGGCTGCCGGTTCGATAACCACAAGGTTGCCAGTTCAATTCCTCGAGTCCCACAAGGGATAGTGGGCTCCGCCCCCTGCAACTAAGATTGAACATGGCACATTGAGCTGAGCTGCCGCTGAGCTCCCGGATGGCTCAGTTGGTTGGAGAGTGTCCTCTCAACCACAGGGTTGCCGTTTTGACTCCTGCAGGGGATGGTGGGCTGTGCCACCTGCATCTAGCAATGGCAACTGGACCTGGAGTTGAACTGCGCCCTCCACAACTAAGACTGAAAGGACAACAACTTGACTTGGAAAAAAATTCCTGGAAGTACACATGTTCCCCAATAAAGTCCTGTTCCCCTTCCCCAATAAAAATCTTAAAAAAAAAAAAAAAAGTGTGTCACCCTGGGATTAGTGGCATCACTGGCCTAAATGGGTCTAAAATAAAGTCTCTGGGAGATCTTCGTGTTTTCCCCAACCCGATGCACAAACAAAAATACTTGTTTTGCCATACTTTTGAATATTATTCATAATTAAACAGCATCATCTTTGATAGTTGACTGACTTGGCCATATAAAACTATAGCTTTACATGCATTTTAAAATATTGTCATCTTGAAGGTATGCGGATATTTGTCAAGGTGGTAGGATGGAACACATTTTATTTAGCAGTTAGTTCACCTGATTTATGACATTTAAAGGTTTAGGCATACAGTCTGTGGGTCTCCACAGAGCTTTAGTCCCAGGGCCAGCAAACGTTGGGGGTGGTCCTTAGGGGAGGTTTCTGGGGAGTGTGGTCCAGTCCTCTGCACTGACAACTTCTGTTGGGGAGCAGCCCTTCTGGAATTCTAAGAAATAAAATTTCCTCCCCTGCCTTGCACATGAAGGACAATTTATTTCGAGTCCCTTGGCAGCAGGTTCTAGTTTTCACATCATGTAGAGCTTGATGCTCTCTTACTGTGCCAGGAGTAGAGCCTTGTAAACACCAAACTGTTTAAGAACAAAACCCAGTTAGAACCAAAGAGCTGGAAACTCACTGAGTCCAAGTGAGGTCCTTGGAGCAGAAGAATTGCTGCTACCCGCAAGCTTGTTAGAAATGCAAAGGCACAGGTCCCTGACTGACTAAATAAGTGTATACATTTCAACAAAACCCCAAGCTGACTGGTATATCCACTGAAATATGGGAAGCACTTCTATAACTCTGGACTCAGGCTATTAAAGGAATAAAGATGAGAATGAGGGGAGAATGGTGACTCAGGATCAGCTCGATGCCTGGGGATGGACACCCACGGAAGTACTGGGTCCCAGGTTTTATTGCTAACGTGGAGACTTGGGTAACAGCACAGCAACTTAACAGTTATGACAGGGCCACTGGGTCCCAGAATAGGGAAGATATTGTAAAATATTTTAGGGTGTCTACCCATCCACTCCTTTCCCGATATCCAGCTGCCCCTGAGTGATCACGTTGAGTAGCGTGTGACCCTGAGCCCCCTGGCCACAACCCCAATAATCAGAGACAGACCTCACGCTCAAAGGTAGATAGTTCCTGGCCTGATTTGTGACCTATGCCTTGTGACATGGCTTGAAAATAGGGGCTGAGCTATTAGATTCCTCTTTGGGGCATTTAGAATGGTGGGGGGTTGCGAGGGTGGAGCTTGGGGTTCTGCAAAGTTATAAAGAGCTAAAATTGGGCAGCCCTCATGGGTTTAGTGCATGCCTAAGGTATGAGGGAATGGAGACAATGAGTAAGCAGAGGAAGCCAGCCAGAAAAGAGAGTGAGAGAGAAATGGAGTAGATACACACATACAAGGGAGTGGGGTTGAGCAAGAGAAAGACAAGACAAGAGAGGGCCTCAGTTTCTACTCTTCCTCAAACCCATGTTTAGCTTTTTCTGGTATGAGCCTTTGATTCTAGCAACCAACAGATCCTTGACTAGAAAAGGAGGTAAATTATTCCTAATGTTCTCATCCTGAATAACCTAAGACTATTGATTTATAATCCTTCTCTTAGTATGGGCTTAGAAATTGGGAAGGGTAGGAAGAGTGGATTTTGGTGGGAAGAAAAAATATATCTCTGAGGACCAACATCTTGGTGTTTCGGCACTCAGTTTAGTACTCACGTCTAGCCTAGAGATTATAATAGCATGTCTTATTTCTTATTATTTGGTCTGTCTCTCTGTTTTTGAAGATCAGAGGGAAATGTTCAAAAACCCAACAGAACGCTCAGATTAGGGGGATTGCTGGTTACGTACTTATTTTGAGTTTAGATTATCCAAATTAATTTTGCTAATAGGGTCTTAATATTTTCACATGTTAGGGAAGCTTAATTAGGGAGATTTAAAATAATACTGCTAAAGCAGTCTTGGCTCGAACCTAGCTGTGTCCATCACTGGGCTATGCAGACGTGGATGGCCAGGAGGGGTTGAGTGGTACAAGGAGTCGGCTCTTCAGATTCCATTTATGTGAGCTGCTGCAGAAGGAGCACGAACATTTGCCCATACCAGAGGACAGGATGTTGGGGGCGGGGGACGGGGAGGTGAGTGTTTATCTGAGTGCTAGGGAGAGAGGAAATTCCAAAGATGCTGAAAGAGAAGAAGTCCCTAAGAAGTCTGAAAAACCAGGGCACAAGCCACATAGTTTTGATGCCCAGGTGACATCAAAATGTGACAAAAAGTGGAGGAGGGGTTCCCCCACTTCAGCAGCAGAGCCTTGTGTGGGCCTCTGGGCACTGAGGGCAGCCACATGACTCGGCCATCCTAAGCCTCCTAGGCTGTCGACATTTTGTTTTAAGCTGGCTTATTAGCCTCTGTGTCATGTGACCTTGCTTTGTTCATGGTCTACACATTTCAACTCCATCCAACACCTGTTTTTAATTTTTTTCAGCTCCTGATGTCATGCATAGTCCAAATTTCTACTTGTCTGCTTGTCTCCAACAGGATTTGACTGTGGTGATTTCTTATCTGGTCTCCCTGCTTCCATTTTTGCCCTCCTACACAAAATGTGTTCAGCATAGCTTGTGGGAACTTTTAAAAATGGAAACCTTCTCTTTATATCCCAATGTCTTCCCGTCATCCTTAGCACAAACCTAACCTCTCCCCCTGGTCTACAAGCCCCAAGTGGTCTGGTCCCTGTGATCTCTCTGACATCCCTTGCTTTAGCTTTTCTTGCTATTTTCACTCCATCCACATGGACTTTCTTTCTCTTCCTCAAACACCCCAAGCTCATTCCCACCTCAGAGTCTTTGTGGAAGCTCGTCTGGCTGCCTGGGCTCCTTCTTATGTCTACCCAAATGCTACCTCTATTGCTAAGCCTTTCCTGACCTCTTTGTCTAAAGTGGACTGTTCTCTCTCTCTCTGCCACTATCATATGACTGTGTTTTTGTGTGGTTTTTTTTTCATTGACTGTGTCACTATCTAGAATTTCCAGGTGTCCTTCCTTGTTTGTTTGGTTATTGCTTATCTCCCTCCAGTACAACGAAAGCTTGACGACAGCAGAGACCCCATCCGCCTCGCTCGATGCTGTATTTCCAGCACCTAGAACAGTTTTGGGGACACAGTAGGCGCTTAATAAATGTGCATTGAAAGCACAAATAAGTGAACTGCCTCCTAAGTCTGATCTCCCACTGGCTGCTTGCATTGCATGCTTGCCTTTGCTCCACTTGCTGTGGAAGCCTCCCTTCCCACTTACGCCGGCTTCTGGCAATTCTGATAAACTACTCAGATCAAGCCCCACCCTTGGACTTTTCTCTAGCCCTGGAAGAGGAAAGCTAGTGGATGGCTGACTTTGTGTGCTTAGACTTTTGTTCCTTGACACTATTGTTTCCTATTCCATACCCACTGGATTCTGCAGAAAAAGACTTTCTCCTGGCACTTTGCTCTGTCTTGCTGCTGTCTGCATGCAAACTTTGTTCTCCCAGAGAGCAGACCTGCATACTGACAGCACCTGGGAACTCACATCCGAAAAGGCCACCCCCAGAGAGATGCTGATTCTTTCTCCTAAGTTCCCATTTGAAAATTCCAGGGTGGGAGGACTCACCTGGTTTGTTTCACGTCTCCACCCTGCACTAGTGAGCTGTGGCAGGTGGACTGAGTCTCGGGGCTGTTTCTGGAGAAGGGAGGCTTGTTGTGAGCTGGGAATCTACCCCAATCTGTGTCTTTTACAGTGGCCTCCAGCCTTGGCTGATGGGACTCAGACTCGATATCTTACTCAAACTGAGCAGTAAGAATCCCTCTCTCAAAATTTTGAGTAAAAGAGTATAGAGCAAATCAGCTCTGTTGAGGCATAATTTACATAAAATAAAGCACACCCATCTTAAGTCCAATGAGTTTTGACAAATGTATGCACCCATGAAATTACCACCATAATTAAGATATAGAATGTTTTAATTATGCCCAAAGTTTCCCTCAGGCGCCTTTACAGTCCACTCCTTCACCCCATACCCAGTCAGCCATGCATCTGTCTCCAGCCACTACAGACGAGTTGGGCCTTTTCTAGAATTTTGTATAAATGCAATCGCACCACATGTATTCCTTCTGTGTCTGCCTTCTATCGTTTGACACAATGCCTGTGAAATGTATGCATGTTGTTGCCTCTATCAGCAATTTGTAGGCCACCCAGGTTGGGTCGCAAAATAACAACCAATCAATAAACAAGAAGGAAGCCCAGATGCCCAGAGAAGTAGAAATGGATGAATACAGAGTTTAGGAGGGACAGAGTGACCTCTTAGCCTGATTCTAAAACAAAAGCTTTGAAAACAATCACCACTATCCAGGTATGTGCGGTGCTATCCCATTTATCAAAACAAAGGGGAGAAAAACAAGCCCATATATGAATATATTTGTCTAGGAAAGATATACACCAAGGGGTTAATTGTGGTTATCTCTGGGCGGTGGGATTACGGAGATTTAAAAATATTATTTTTGCTTATCTAAATTTTCTACCACCCACAAGGGTTATTTTTACTTTAAGGAAAAAAAGTATTTTTATTTTCAAATGTGCAGTTTTTAAAATCAGGGTGGGAAACATCTTGAATGCTTAACATTTTTAAATGATGTGAACTGCTCCTAGTTACATTTCAAACCTCTTATGTGGCAGTTACAGTTCTGCTGCAATTGTTTAAAAAGCAAAACTTGTGAAATGGGATCATTTCTGACTAATGATTCACTAAGGCCAGTTATGTCGAAGGCTCTCTGAAGTCCTGACAAATTCTCACCGCTCCATTTGTGGATTAAAATCTTAACTCAGTTGTGCTCAACATCCTTGAGCCTGCAATCAAGTGGAAAAAATTGTGCTTCCCGTCATTCTCAAAATGTGGGCCAGCAGAATTACTTGGCAAGGTTGTAAACCCACAGATTCCTGAGCTGCACTCCAGAGATACTAACCCAGAGCCTCTGGGAGTGGAGCTCAGAATATGACCTTGAAAAACCCAACTAGGTGATTTGGGTACACACTCATCTTTGAGAGCCAATGCGTTGGTTTCTGACCAAATAAGGCTTAGCTCCTGCCCTGAATAGGCCTTCTAGGACCCCTATATCTAATTAGTGGAACTCTACCTCTCCTCCCAAGACCAGTCATAACCTTAGGCAGAAGAGAACATAACTGATATCGAACTGGTATTAATCCCGCTTTGTTTCAAATAACCGCGTTGTCCTTTGCTTTTGCACATTTAGATTAGTTTCTCTGGGGATCTGAGCACTGCCCATGAATCTTGGGTTTTCACGGTGTCCTTGCTGTCTGGGGACTCCTTCACGTCTATCCTGCTATGTCCCACTCAGAGGTCCTACTGTTTTGCATTGCCTGTCTCCTGGCAGATTCTGCGAATCTGATGACTATCCTCCAGATGGAATCTTCTCTATTTGTGCGTATATCAGGATCTTCCTCCCTCTTCCCCACCCACCCACCCCATCCATCATGGTCTTTGTTCCATGCTGGTGACGAAGTTTATTTCTAGATGCAAGTCCCATTCTGCTGACTGAGTTCCAAAAGGTAATGGGAAGGAAATTGGCTATAATGACTTGGGTTTTTCCTGTACTTATTCCTCCAAGTTCAACAATGGAGGTTAAACTCATTGAGTCTTAGTTGAGTCCCAGTGAAGTTGTCTCTAGCTAGTCTTAGAAGAGGATTTTCTGGGTGCTGTTTTGTTTGTACTTGTCTCATCCTCATTTCTGTTTTAAGTTTTCACTGTTATATTCATTGAATTTATCCTCCAGAATAGAAATAATTGGTAGAAAACCAATGATTTACTATAATGTCTATGTAACATTTAAAATCCAAATAGCATTTTTTTTAGAGTCAACTCAATCAAAGCCCACTATTTCAGAATCAAAAGCTTCTTTGACATCATAGTAACTCTTAAATATGGTTACAACCAAATGCAGAAATTTGGTTGTTTGGAAAGCTTAATAAATTTCCAACTTCCTCATAGAATTACCAAGAGCAAAATTTAGGGTTTTTTCCTACAGAACTACCAATACTAGAGTGGTTAGAAAATTCAAAGTCCTGAGGTCCAGCAGATTGTGTTTTTCAAAGACAGCTACCCAATATCTCCCACCTCACATGCTCTTCTGCAATGAGATCATGCCCTTCCCCCTTCCAGAGGTATTGTCAAATTCCCCTCTCCTTAAATCTGACCTGTATGACTTCTTCAATAATAGAATTTGGCAGACATGAAGTTCTGGGACTTTTAAGGACAGATCATAAGAAGTTTTGTACTTTGACCCAGGTTCCTTGAATTGCTCACTCTGGGGAAAGTCAGGCACCAAGTAAGAAATCTAGCTCCCCTGAGACAGCCATGTTGTGAGGAAGCCCAAGCCAGACACGTGGAGAGATGGAGATGCTGCCCAGGCCCTAGCTGTTCCAGCCGTCCCAGCCCGGATACTTGACATGTGAGAAAAGTCATCATCTGAGTACGAGGTAACAGGAATCTAGGCCTCTTCCGACAGTTTTCCTGTAGTTCTTCTTCCGAGTTAGAGATTTGTGTCAAAGGACACCACCATTGGCAATTATGGCCTTAATGAGGGTCTTGAGTGTCTGTGCCTGGCAAATGTTTTTCAGCTTACGTGTGATGTGTGTTTCCTGCCCCTTCAAGAGCTGAGGGACTCCTGGATGGCTTGGTGTCAGCTGTTCCCACACCTCCATGGCTGGTTGGAGGGTGTTTCAGATGTGGATGAACATAACGGACTGGAAACTGCGTAGCCAGCTTTCTACAATAGGGATCCACCTTTGTCCTGGCCTTTCTAGGAGTCTTCTCTGTTTTATCATCAGCCATTTTGAATTCTGCTAAAAGCTCAAACCACAAAGCAGAGAAAGAGCTAATTGAACACCCAAAAGAGATCCTGCTGGATTAAGAAGATTCCTGATACTCTGATTGAGATCATAGGGAAGTTGTCCTACAAAATGCAGCTGAACTGGGCCAACTTCTAGAGAACAGGTTTTAGAAGCATTCCTTTCAGCCCTACTGGGCTTTAATTCACTAAGAATTCACTAAGGCCACAAAATAAATAAACGGATAATTATTTCCTCATTCAGAAATAACGACAGAGGGATCATCTGATATTTCCACTCCCACTGGTCTACAGACAACTTTGTAAAGTAACAGCCTCTTACTGGTTAAAAGGCTGTTGGTTGAGGAGGCTGCACTGTTAAATTTGTGGGGAAGAATTAGTAGCTTCATCCTTTTTTATTTCTTTAATTATATCCTTTAGTAATTTTGTAAGGCAGTAGGTGGGGGTAAAGGGATGAGCCCAGGGTTACTTTTTGCTCAATGCAAACTGTTGTTGAAAGACCATGCACACCCTTTTTAGGCCATGCCTGGGCAGCAGAGAACATACAAGAAAGCTCTTATTAAGCTTCATTGCTAGCTCCTAGCAGCATCTACTGAGAAAACTGTAGAAACAGAAGAAATCTCTACCCAGTGGTTTCTTGGCTTAGGAACTCAGCTGCTTGGAAACTAATGCAATAATGGAAGGGGGAAAGGGGTTTCCTCTTCCAACTACCTAAAACCAAATAGTTTCCTTAAAATTGAAACCCAAATTTGCCCACCTTTTTGGCTACTCCTTGCTGTATCCATTGAAACTTTTGTTCGTCATAACAGGGTGCTGCCTTGGTTTTCTAGGCCCCAGCAACAAAGCCCCTAAAGACAGCACCACATTTTTAAAGGTGCCAGTGTAAATATTTAAACATAACTACACAGTATGCTCTCCTTGAGAAGCACATCTTGCATTCGAAAAAAGAAAAGTCAGCTTAGTCCATCTAAAGCTGTAACTTATATCATGGTGAAACATTGCTGGCAGAAGGCATTGCTTATGCAAAAGCAACTGAATCTCACAAATTAAAAGGAAAACAATTTGCTGAGTCATCGTATCCTGGACAAGAATTTTAAACAGAATTGGTTTTAGTGAGCACAAAGCAACAACCGGAGACACATAACGAAGAAAGTGTTTGCTACTCTTTTGTCTTTTTTTATTTTTATTTTTCCCAGTAGGTACAAATGGACATTATGGCCATGGAAGAGTCTGTAGGTTTTCCCTGAGTGCTTGCCTATTCTTCCACTCCCACCCTCAACTAAATGAGACTGTCATTTTGGCTCTTCTTTCTTAAAGAAAGTGAGGACCAGCTAGCCTAGGAAACCAGCAGCCCTAGGTATTTTTTTTAAAAAGATTTTATTGGGGAAGGGGAACAGGACTTTATTGGGGAACAGTGTGTACTTCCAGGACTTTTTTCCAAGTCAAGTTGTTGTCCTTTTAATCTTAGTTGTGGAGGGCGCAGCTCAGCTCCAGGTCCAGTTGCTGTTGCTAGTTGCAGGGGGCGCAGCCCACCATCCCTTGCGGGACTCGAGAATTGAACTGGCAACCTTGTGGTTGAGAGCTCACTGGCCCATGTGGGAATCGAACCGGCAGCCTTCGGAGTTAGGAGCACAGAGCTCCAACTGCCTTAGCCACGGGGCGGGTCCAGCTCTGGGTATTAATCCCAGAGGTGATCTTGGTATTTTCCTCCTGAGACCCCGCCTTCAAACTACTCTGATCTTTGAGAGCCTGGGTGTCTTAGAGAGACATGCTAAGCTTCTGTAATATTTTTAAGATTAGATATCAATATTGGTGGATATTCAGACATTTTATTGGTATTATGTTTTCTAGTTCACAGTGAAATTATAGCTATCTGCTATTTAATACTTTGCCTATTAAATTTGGCTTTTTATTTATATGTACTCTTCTAAACATTGCAAATTGAAAAAAATCATAAAAACACTTCTAATTGTCAACCACATTTAACATTACAAATAGGGGCAAATTCAAGTGCCTTTGGAAGGTAAGCTCATTAAACCTATGAGTTCAGCGGAAGTCTTTGCAGGTACTATTCCAACGTGTACGGTATATGGATAAATGAAGACATTGGATCTTATGGAAGATCTTGCTAAATCTAGAAAATCTGAGGGAATCTCTCCCCACTCCCTGTCCCCAAACAAACATGGATGAATCTGTTATGGTACTCATGGTAAAAAGTAGAAAAGATGTGGGTCTGTAGAAGCAGGAGATTTCACATAATGATGGAGGCAATTCCCATAACATGGAAAGATGAACTCACTGGGAAACTGAGCCATGCGGATGAGCCCTGCCAGAACTCCACGCCATCCCCCAAAACCCAGAAGGCAATAAAAATGAGGTACATCTTAGGATCCAGAGAAAAGAGGTCTGTGAAAGGACTTTGATAGTTTCTGTCTGTCACCGGAAGAAACATTTAAAACTATTTTTAAAACTTCCTGTGATTTAAGCATCTTACCTCTGTCTTTGTGACACAATTACTGTAATTCTTTGTTATCCAATTTTTATACAAAGTAGTGCACTGGGAGAATACCATTTTATAAGTTAGACTGATTTCCTTTATACAGTTTAGAGCTATATTTGCTTTTGTGTTTGATATAATCAACTTCTGCTAAGTTCATTTTTTTGAAGACATAATTTATTTCAGAAGAGTTTTCCTTTAGTGGAGATTTTTATGACTATCACATGGAGAAGGCTGGGGAGAAACAGATGCAGCTTTAAAAAAAAGAGCTCTATTGCTTATATGCCATGTCATACAGTGGAAAGAATAATAAATTTCATCTATGAATAACTTAAAAGAAACAAAGGAAGACCTAAACTTAATTTATAATTAAAATTTAGGTATAGTCCACTTTTTATACAACCTTTCCCCCAAAAAAGAATTATACTAAGGGGAAACTATACTAAGGGAAATTATACTAAGTTTGTTCCTCTAAAAATATTACATTATGTGGCTCCATCAAGCACTTAATACTCAAAATTTAATGTGTCTAGCTTTACCTCTCCTCTACTGAATAGCATGGGCTGTTTTTGCTTGTTAAACAAAATAAACAGCAAATTTTAGATTACATTGTGATGATGAGAGATAAAGTTAAGCCTAGGTACTTAAAAAAAATTAACTTACATGCCAAGAGGTAAGAAAATAAATGCAGACTATAACATAAATGATTCATTTGGAAACTTTCTGATTGTTTTGTTTTAAATAAGATGCTGGTTGGAAATAAAAGGGCTCTGAAGTAGAAGCCTAGCGCTGCTATGTTTTATTGCCTTGGGGCCTAAGGAATACAATTTCAGAAACCTCAGCTTATGCAGCAGTTACCTTAATTTGGATAAAGAAAAAGGAGCTGGGCAAATATCCCTGATGATGGACTTCTAGGTAGTTTCCAGAGATTAAATACCACTGTTCCGTTTTACTCTTACAAACAATTTTTCCCACATGGTCTCGGGAACGTTACAATGACTTTCCCATTGTTCTCTTGGTAAGGGGACAGAATGGGCACTTGAATCCTGAACTACTTACTTATAATAATAATTTTTAAAAATGGGTGCCAAATTGAAATGGGGATGGACTGTGGTGGCTTTGTAATGTATCAACTTGGCGAGGCTAAATTATATTTCCCATAAGTCCCTCCACGTATGTTTCTGGACCACAAGAGACATTCTTACACAGATTGGGGCTTGGAAGTAAAGCAGCAGCCATTCCGTAGCTCACATTATGGCTTATCTGTTGGCTTACTTCTTTGGCATGGGACAGTGGCTGGATCTACAACTGTTCCACCTTTCCCTCCTCCAGCTTTTCCAACTCCTGCGCCAGATATATGATGAAGGGGGACAACTTCTCCTGCATGGTGTCTATACCTTCAAGGTCAGAGGCAGTGAGAACTGACATTGTTTCAGTTTGTGTTTGTGGGTTCTAGCTTATACTTGCTTTTCCCTACTTTACATCTCTCTTCCCTTCCAGGCTGCTTTCCTTGAAGTCTTCAAGCTCCAGGATTAGGTGCGAAGACAACAGCTTTATAGAGACTGCTTAAACAGTTCCCACAATAGAGTAAGATTAGATATGATATGTACGCCCTATGATACACGTAACACTAGACGCACACACACACAGTTTCTTGTGGCGTTTGCTTCTGTGGTTGAATCTTGACTGATTATATTATATTGATTTTGTACTTGGGTAAATGCATTATCTTCTTTGGGTTTGCACTTACCAAATCTTTATCATTCAGAATGGTGTATTATAGATTGGTTATGTAAATTTTGTACTTTGAAGATTAACTACAGTAAACTTAATATCTGAATTCTGAAGAACAATAAACTCGATCAGATGAATCGCTTGTTCACATCTTTAAACTTTTCCCAATTGCCTAACATAAAATTGTTATGTGACAAAGTAAAAAGAGATAATATACACATATTTCTTAGAAATGTGGAGGTAAATGTCAGGAGAGACCAATTTAACCTGTTGAGTGTAAGCCTCTGAATGGCAGGAAGTAATGATAGAATGGGAATTGAGGGTATCAGGAGCCTTTGCTTTTGGTATGAGTCTTTTTTTAAAACATTATTTGCCCCCCCGCAACTAATTGCACAAAATATTTTTATAAAAATAAACATTGGTTACAAGAAAGTTTTAATGACAAGCAAGTCCATGCCCCCTATCTGTAATACGAGAGTCGAGAAGGAAGGAAACAGGAAAGGTTATCGTTTGAGTTAGACAATAGAATTTAGTTTTGGAGAGATTCCAATACAAGTTTAAAGGAAGGTCAAGTTTGGGGAGTAATATGAAACTGTAAGGATAAGAGAATGAGCTCTTCCTTCTTTAAGAGTCATGTGTTACAAACTGAAAGTCTTAGCAACATATTCTCAGGCTTCTCTCTCCTCCCCACCTCTCTGCCTTCTTTTATCTATATCTAGTGTACTAACAGAATCCAAATCTAAGAGATTATTGAAACAAGATAACATATTGAAGCAGCTCCTTGCAGAGCAAAGTTTCATAGACTTGAGGAGCTTTGAGTGGTGTAGTAAATGGCCCTAAACAATAATTTTCACTTAAGAAAAAACTTTGATTCCTCACATGCTTGATTATATTTTTAGCCTCATTCATTTCCTTTTGGTGACTGAAGCATTTGGATTTCAACTCCTTGCCAATTCTATATCTTCCATTAGACCTTTTGCTCGGCATTTATTATTTTCAACCCAAGTTTGTATACAGAAGTATACTTTGAGACTATCAGGACTACTTTAAGTCAAGGCAATGGTGAGAAAAGTAAGGTAGCTAATCCTTTAGCAATGCTCAACCCCTCCCCCAAAAAGTAAATGGATGGGAAGTTTTAAAAAAGAAAAAAAAAAGATAAGGTTAAGAGGAAAACAATAAGAAAGACAAGTAAGGATAAGTTCTGGGAAAATGGCTCTACTTTGGCAGAAGAAAATCAAATTGTATATTTAAGAGTTTTGCTAGTCCTATTTCAAAACAATAAAACAGGTACTATCTTACTAAATCACTTATATCAATTTTAGAACTTCCCGTTCCTCCATAATTTGTAGTTTATTCCTCAAATCGTTTGGTAATGAATTTCTAATGAACTCAGTGAGGCCTGAAAGCTAAATGAAAAGTATTCTAATACTATCCTATGCTTTCATATAGTTTCTCCTTCTGCAGACAATAAAGCATTTTACAGACACTTTCTCTTTTATTCACCAAGCATTTTTATGACTGCAACAGAAGTGAATTGTCAGGAAGAGACCCAAATTCCAGACTTCAAGTTCTGGACTTTTTCCACTGAACTCTGCCACCTCTCTAGACCCAGTGATGTACTTTCCAGACTGTGGTTCCTTCTGATAGATGATTGTTCTTCCTGACGCTTAATCACCCAAGAAATCGCTCATAGAGAGGATGGTTTCATTCCGTTCATCAACGCCTTTGGGTACAATTCCTCAAGCAGTTGCACATTCAGTTAACACCTGTTCTTCCTGACTTCTCATCAAAGAGTTGCTACTCTGGCTTCATGATCATATTTGCAGGTGGCTTTAGAACTCTGGGATGGAAATTGCCTGGGACTGAAGACAAAGCTCCTTTACGAGACTACATACTCTCTTAATGCCGTCCCACCTACATTGAGCTTTGATTTCCCTTTAGAGATATTGGTTTGAAATCACTTTTGGTTTGAAATCACTTTTTCCAAGTGAACAAGTCAGGAGGTTGGCAGACAATGAGAGGTTTTGATGGATGTCTTTGTAGTTGACTCAAAGACGCCACGATGCCTTGCCCTGTGACTCTGAAATCATGTCTTTGTGCTTTCAAATTATGTATCAATAAAATCGGAATCTCTCCAATGACAGAAGAATTGCAGGTTTTAAAACATTATAAGATGTTGATATGAGGGCAGGGCCCAGCTTTGAAAATGTCATTTACTACCCATAATTCTTGTGTATAATATATTGACAAAAAGAAAATCCTTAGAAGTGTGTGTAGCAGGAGTAGTAGTAGGCTGTATTGGGAGTGAAATGAATGTTAGATGAATTGTCCAAAATCAATGATTGCATCAGACAAGCCACTGAGAAATAAGAAGGCTGTGTCGCTTGCTGGCTCCTCAGAGGATAAGCGTCCGTTAACGCTGGCTGTGTTTCACTCAATAAAACGGAAAGACAGAGCCCTTATTTCCCCACTCAAAGGTATTCCCCCAGATGCTCTACCCATCCGACGCAGGAAAATATGTGAGAGCGTGGGCCATGGAGACAGCCGCGCTGTGGCTTCAGCACCGTGAGGACTGTGGGCAGAGGCATCCATGCAGGTTGCAGGAGGCACTGTCTGGGAATGACCTGCTGAAATGTAAGAGGACGATGTTCTCCAAGGCGTCAGGCTGCTGGAGCAGCTGCTGTCCACAGGGAGCAAAAATGAGCAATGAGGCTGAATCTGCTATCTGGAGGGCACGACCAGCTCAAGCAATGTGAAAAGGCCCTGAGATATATGCAAGAACTGCTGAAGGCGGAGCAGTCAGGAGAAGGAGTTGAAGCAAGGAAAAGCCTGTTTCTGTTCTTCCTCCTTTGTCATCTCCTCTCCCCCCACCCACTCCCCACCATCCCTGTTTTTATCCTCCCACACTTGGCTCCTGCTCCCCAAGTCCCTCTGAATTCCTGGTTGTTAAGATCCCTTCCCTCCCCATATGTTTAGGCGCTTTCAGTCTCCTGTCTGATGCTCTCCCTCCAAGCAGTTCCCCTCAGCATCCTCTCTCCCCCTTACCCTCACCAAAAGCTTTCCTAATGAGATTTAGCAGGTAGCCAAATTGAAGGATTTTTAAATTATTTCTCAGCATGTATTATTTCTACATATACATATAAAAAAATTAGTCTAGTTTACATGGATTCTTAACATTGATTCTGGAATTTCAATTTCTAAAACCAATTTCTCAAATTTTGCCATGGCTCTAATAACGTCACAGTATGATGCAATATAAAATAAGGGCCAAACGGTACTTAGGCAGGTTCTTACACGGGGAAGAGAGATGGAATGAGAAGCCTACAACATGAATCCATTGGTGCCCCAGGGTGAGGTGATGAGAAAACTAAGGAAGTGTACACTGGGCAAAAAGGGGTAGACATAATGGCTCAGCATTCTTTGATCTTTGATCCATACTAAGTTTTCCATTTGGTGGGAAAATCACCCTAAAACCCAGGTCTTCAAATAGATAACTTCATGGCGTCCATGAGACACATGAGTTTAAGAAATCAGGAAGAGAAGTTCAAACCCTGGTTCTGCCTCTTACTTTAAGTGTATGAATTTGTAAAAGTGATTTGGTCTCTTTGAAACTGTTTCCCTATCTGTGAAATGGGGTACATTTGCTGGGAAGACTAAATGAGCTAACCTGACAAAGTCCAGACAGAGTTGAATAAAGTTAGCCTTCTTCCCACCTTTTTTAGCCCTTTGCTTGACAGTTGGAGCAAACCTGTATTCCACAACTTCTGGATTCCCAGATCACGTCAAGCAAGGGAGGAAGGTGGCCAAATCCTTATCAGGAATTGAAGCTTCTAGTTTATTTGCTATATTCCCTCAGTTATACTTATCACTGCTGATATAACTCTCAAAACCTCTCTGGAACTCAGTTTATTCCTCAGTGGGATAAGGAAATAACAAACTATGCTTTTAAGATACAGATTAGATAAGGAGCAATTAACATTTACAAAATACAATGTTACCCGAGGATGAGAGGATGACCGTGCAGAGTCAAAACACATTTTCAGTAAATGCTATTACTGGTTAGGGCGGTGTTTCCCAAAATGTGGGGTGTGAACTGCTGGTGGTACACAAAATGATTTTAGATGCAGCATAAAATGGCATAAATTATGTAGAAAGTTATTCCCTTTTCAATGGTCTTTGATTACATCAATAAATAATTCTCATTTGGGGTCTCTGACACTTGCTTATTTCTCTCTTTAAAAAGAGAGCAAACCTCAGGCTCCACGCCTTCAGCAAGCGGAGCAACTAAGCAGAATTTACAAATACTTCCCAAGTTTTATTTTTTATGTTTATCTTATAAAACAATACTGGTTTTCCATTTATGATAATGGCAAAAAAAATATTTTTTAAATAAACTGAAGTTTTACATATGTTACATATTAGAGATTTTAAAAATTTAGAAAACAAATTGACAAATGAAACTATTAAGTACTAATAAGCGGATTCAGACAAATTGAAAAGGTAGTTTGCAAATAACTGAAGTTTAGGAAACACTGGCCTTATGGACGGGGAGTCAGGATTCCTGGATTCTAGTCCCGCTTCTGGTAGTAACTGACTGTGTGATTTTGGTGAAGTTACTTGAATCTCTCTGAGGCTCAGAATCTTCATCTGGAAACTAACAGGTCTTGTGCAGGTGGTCTCCAAGGATCCTTCTGGTCCTAATATCCTATAATTTGAAGCAGATGATTAGGGCAGTTTCTATTCTATTGGCTAAGAAGAATCAATGGCTCTGTCTTCCTACCCTATTTTCTCTCCACACCCCCCTTCAGGCATTTTGATATCTAATCTGGAAAAAACATGGATCAATATTTTATCAACACTCATACATTTAACTAAGGCATATGTTATTCCAAAACTGCAAAATAAAGGAAGGAATTCTTTGTAATGGAAAGAATAGTGGGTTTTGAGGGAGATGGTGTTCATTTTGGTCCTTGCTGTGCCACTTACTGATAATGTGACCTTAGGAAACCTCACATTCCCTTTAGCACCAAAATTCTATGAAATGCAAATGAGTCTATAAAAAGGAAATACATCAGATGAGAATTCACTTCCTTTCCTAACTGAGTTATTTACCATCTCACATAATATTTTAATATAGACTCCAAGCTGAAAGAGCTTCATTTTGATATTAACATGGCACTTGGGACAAAGTAAGTAATCAATAAATATTTAATGAACAAATAAAGAGTGGCTTTTCGTGAACATGAGGCCAAGAAGAATCACATTTTCATCAGATAAGAACTTACCTAAGTCAAAGGGAGTAATTGAGCACATACTATGTGGCAGACATATTTGTCAGGCATTATACCTTTTTGTCTTCCATAAAGAACAAGATAAAAAAAGACATGATCTCTGTCTTCCATTAACTTATGACCCTTTTGGGGGAAATGGCACATATACAAATAGCTACATTATTCTAAAACAACTACAGTGCAATGGGAAAAGTGCTGAGCTTATGAGCAGAACTGTGTCTCATCCTCATTCTTTCACTAACTGTATGAATGTGAGAAGTCATCTGTACATCATCCATGAGTTCCATCACCTGTAAAATAACTTTACACTGTCTGATCCCTATGGTCCCTTCCGGCTACAAGTCTGAAAATGACTCTCAGAAATTAGTTTAAATATTTAGTCTTTAAGACTTTTAACTATATTGGAGGTGATCTCTTCAATACACTTATTTTTCTATGTAAAACTAATAAGTAAAGTCACCAATTTGTTTTTTTATTGGCTTCCATCCACCATTGCTTCAATCTTTGAACTCTCCTACTAATAAACTTCCTAATTTCCTTTCTCTTTATTTTTCTAAAGACAGTAGTAGGGACACTTGCTTTTTAAACTAACCTCAAATACCCTGTTAGGAAGTTAGATGGAATTGAATTGTATCTTTACAATTCAATTCCATTCAACAAACACTGAATATCAATTATGTGCAAAGTCCTAAAAATGATTCCAAGATAAAGAAAGGTCATGGCCCTTAGGAACCTACAACCAAGTAGAGAAAAAGAAACATTTCCATTATATCAAGAGTATTCATTCCATAAAAGGAAAAAACAAATTCAGGAAGAAAACAATATGGAAGCTATAAAAGAACTAGAAATGATGTAGAGAAGTGTTGGAAATAGGTCAGAAATTCCTCAGCCTAAAAAAAAAGCAACCCCCAAACTATGAGCTATACTAGCAAGTAAGGGCATCAATAGGAAGATCTTGCATCCAAATCCATTACACAAGGGCAAGACTGGCTCGCAGGGGCCAGAAGCTCCAATGGAGATCACCTGGGAGCTGTCCTCAGGACTTTCTGGGGCCCCTGGAAAAAGACAAAATTCTAGCCAATGCAATTTGCCCTCCGCCAGAAGGGAGAAACATCTGACTAAAAAGCCAGGCAACTGGAGAGAGAAAGACTCGGGAAGCACTTCACCAACAAGAAACAAAATGATAGAGGTGGAGGACAAGTAAGAGAAATCCTTCCATAAAGGGTAATGTTCTTCCCTCTCATAATCTCGATAGAGAATGGTCACAGGCAGAAATAGTCAGAAAAATGAAAATGCAAAGCGCTGTCAAAGGTTTGATATGAGGATAATCTCCATTACAGGGTGGAATATTCCATGTTATGCAGATTTCTCCTGAAGATCAAGAACTAAGCTAAAGGACACTGCCTGCCTGTAAGTGCCCTGAGTTTAGGGGTAAGAACAGGAAGGGGGTGGATCTGGGTTAGCTCAGCAACAAGCATAGGGAATCCTCCAGAACACTGGAGACAGAGGCCTCCTGCTTACTCTTTTAGATATAATATGATAATTTTTCTATGTGCCGCCAAGGGCATTCTGGCTCAGTCATAAATGTAGAAACATCTAGACTAGTTGCACTATTTTCCACACTTATGAGCCATTGGGGGGTGTAGTTGTAAACTAAGGTCAAATTATACATCTTGGAAAACCCAATGCTAATATTCTGCTCATTTCCCACACTGTCAAAACACCACACAAGATATGTGAAATGAGGAAGAAAAGTGAAAAATAAGATAGCAGGGGGGCCACTATTAGACATTGCATCCCAAGAAAGACTACCAAGACAAAATGGGCTGTCACCAGAATTTTCCTCTGGACCCATTACCTTTCCAGCATATTTCACAACTATAAAGGTATCTCCTACTGTTTACTGATGTACATGTGTGTATATATGTAAGTTATGAGTGTCCAGCTAAATCCTCAGCAAATTCCACCTCTTTAATCTAGAATCCCAGACTTATCTCCATAAATTCCATGATTTAAAACTCCTGCCCTAGCACTCAAGCCCTGAAAAACTTTGGATGAATTTGTAGGCTTTTCCTAAGACTTAACCTGCGGGGAGCTATAATTGCATATAATAAAAGCATATAATAGCATATAATAATAGCAGAGAGGTCCAAAAAGCAAACACAAACACACAAACAAGCACCTCCCCTATTGCTTAAGCAATGTGGGCTTTTCAGGCTGTTATTAACTTTTTTTGTTTGGTCTTGGTCAATAGAGAGTCAAAAAAAAAATTATGGCAATCTTTTGCATCTTTGAAATTTAACCCCATTAGGGAACAATAAAATATTTGGCACTTTGGATGTTGGGGTTTTTTGTTTTTTTTTTTTTTTCTGGTGGTGGTACTGGCTTCAAACCCGTTGTAAAATTTATTAGTTTTGTAAAAAATCTTAGTCATGTTTGGTTGTTCTTTTAAATAAATATTGCTTCCCTTTAGTTATAGGGAAGGAGACACTTTCTGCTCTCACCAAGACATAGGTTTAGAAATCAGATCCTGTAGGAATCCTGATTTAGAGATTTGTCTCTAACTTTAGAGACCTGTATGGGTGCATATCTCAACATCAATTCACCTGAATTACTCTAACTTTTGATGAATATGGATTTTCTCAAGAAACAAGAAAGCCACAATAGTGAACTGAATTAATTCATGACATCAAGGGAAGTACACCTACAACATCCATGAGTAATGAAAAGTTAACTACAAGAGAAGCCCACCTTTGTGTGCTATTATTATGTATTCTGGGGGAGGAAAGGAAAAAGTTCGTCTCTGAATAAAGTTAAGGTTACCTGCAATGATGTGGTGAAAAGTTTTTTTTTTTTTTTTATCAACATAGGATTATATTATCTTATAATATGAAAGAAAAAAGGCAAGGCACAAATTTTTATATTGTAACCTACTCCCAAAACTAATGATTTACATATGCATGGTTATATTTTCCTCAAACAAAAGAATGTAATAATTATTGCTCCCCCTTGCTTATTCTTCTGTACCTCTCTGCCAGTATAAAAAAATGGTACAGAAATAACACACCCTTAAGAGGTATAACGACATGAAAATGTCAGACTGTTAACACATTTTGCTGAGATGTGAAAAAATGGAATACAAGGGAGGATGCAAATTTAAAAAAAAATATATTTCAAGATAGTGTTTCAAATATTTCAAAAGAAATAATATCTACATAACAAAAATTATGAGTAAATCAGCCTTAGTAAATAACTACACAGTAGCAATGTTTCGTGAATAATTCAAGAATGAGACTCAGAAGAACAGGTTTTCATTGGTAGGGTTTGTTTTGGAAATGAAATGCTTTCCAGAACTTTTATTTATTATTTTGCTTATACATATATTTCATGTTGTTTTTATAGCTCTTTGCCAATCCCTTATTTCTTACGAGAAATTGATCTTTCAATTTTTCAGTTAGCTGGGATTACTATATATAAAAATATTATCTAACACTTATATCTGACAGTGTCTGTGTCAGATCCTGTTCTAAATGATTTTCTTATATTAACTCACTTAATCCTTAAAACTGCGAAGTAGGTACTATTACTATTCCCATTTTATAGATGAGAAAACTGAGGCATAGGGAGCTAAGTAATTGGCGCAAGGACACACAGCTAGTAAATTTTAAAAAGACTAGAAGGAAATACAACAAGTGGTTTCTCAGGATATAGGGTTATAAAGGATTGGTAAGAGAAATGACATGACAAGATCTTGAACTATGGACAGTGGCAGCAGAGCTGGAACAGAGAGGTCAGGCTCCAAAACAGTTTAAGAGAAAATACTGGCAGGGCTGTGGATTGGTTGATTTGTGGGGTTGAGAGAGAAGGAGAGCAGTCAAAGAATACTCCAGCCTCTGGCTTGAGTGACTGACTGGGTAGACAAGGTCACTGATGTAGGGAATACAGAAGATGAAGCAGCTTTGGGAGAGAAGATGGTGTGCTCAGTTTGGACAGGTTGAGTTTTTTTGTTAAGTACTTGAATATGCAAATGTTAAACTCAAGAGACAAGTCGGGTCTGGACTTGAGAGTCCTCACACAGATCTGGTAGTTAAACCCAAAAGAAAGGTTGCCATAACCTAGGGAGAGAGTGGAAGAAGAAAAAAGCTGTGGGCCAAGGACAAAACTCAGGAGAACTCCAACTTTATGGGTTATGCAAGGGATACGTCTATTCAGATTTGACATTAAAATAAAATAAAAAACAGACATGAAATGCAAAGTACACATTTGCTTTTCAAGCTAGGTTTCATTTAGGAGACACAAGATAGCATGGAAGTAGGGCAAGGCAGTCAGACAAGTATGAGTGCAAATCTAGCACTTCGCCACTTAGTAGCTCTGTGACTGCTGTCAAATTACTGAGTGTCCAGAAAACGTGACTGATTCATACACTACTCATACTGTTGTGGGTATTAAATGGGTTCATCCACAAAAGCACTTATATGGCCCAGTACCTAGCATGTAGCATGGACCCAACAAACATTCGATATTATCACAGATGAGTACACAAATCACAAAATTATTTTTCATTCCACTATTGTGCTTTGCCAGTTGAGAAAATGATTAGGAAGTCTGTTGGTTAGCAGGAATAAACTACAGTGGAATTACACAACTGTTTGAAAAAGCCATCAAAATAATTCACAGACACTCAAGAACTGGTATTTTCCATGAATTTGTATGGTATAATACAAGTCCACAGAGATAACAGCAGTTGGTTAAAGAAATTAGAAATGGTGATTTATGATCTACAAGACTTCATTAAAAGTTTTCTTTTGTGCTACTCGAAATATTCAACAACTAGCCCCAGTGCTTGGCACAGAGTAAGTCGTCAGTAAACTGTGAACTGGACATAAGAGTGATTAAAAAAAAAAAGAAGAAGAAGGGGAATGAGTTCTTATCTCTGCTATTAAACATTTCACTATTGTAAGAATTATCACTCATGCAAGGAAAAAGGTGAAGTAGATATCCTACATATAGTCATTTGAGACCTCTGGAGCGTTTGTCGATGCAACTCCTCTCCCATCCTATCGGCCACATATTTGAAATTCCCAGCCTTAGAAGCCCTCCTTTGGAACAAGTTTTAGAGAATTCAAAAAGGGCCCATGAAAATGCAAAAGAGAATGCAAAAGAGCCCATTAAAATGCAAACCTGTCACCTGTACTCGGGAACCCACTCGGCTTCCGGCGGACCCTGACACGTGTGTCATGACCCCGTGTGAGGAGCTGCCTCCTGCAGGCTTAGGCCTGGGGTGCAGGAAGAGCCGCCTCCGAGCTGACCCGGTGGGGTCAGCCTCAGCCAGAGGCCGGGGCACCGCGCACCGCCAGCCAGGCCGCATCCCGGAGGCAGCCCCGGCTGCAGACAAAGGCAGCCCAGGGAGGTCCCGTGGGGGGTGGGATGTCGGCTCCGAGTTTCTCACGCCCTGTCACCGCGGTCCTTCCGAGAACCGGCTGACTCACGTCCGAATGATCGCTGCGTGACGTGCGGTTCATTCACCCTGATCTCGTTTGGTTTCATCGGTGCGACCTCGGATTCCCCAGCACACGAGGGCTGGGGTTAACATCTTAAGTGTCTTTTTTGTCCTTTTCAGTTCAGCTAGTTTACATTCCATGCACTCTTGAAGCTGTGGGCTAATCTGTATTCTACAATTCCCGGTCTGCTTTTTCAAAGACACTTCAACTTATAAACACCACGCTAGGGGCCCCGGCCGGGAAAACAACACCGAGGGATACGCACAGTCCGTAGGTTCCCACCCAGGTTCCGGCCTCTGCGGAGCTCCGGCTGTAGCTCCGCCTCGCCCCCGCCTCCCCGCTCTTCCTGCCGTTCAGGGTCGGATCCCGCCCGCCAGGCCTGTGCGCACCGGGCGGGAGGGTGGGGCGCCGAGCCCAGGCCGTCACGTCCCGAGCGTCGGGAGGCGGGGCCTAGTCCGTGACGTCACGAGGCCCCGCCCCCACCACTCTGATATTATCCGCGCCGCCCGCCATTTTGTCTCCAGTGTCTCGTTTGCAGTCGGTAGTGTAAGAGGAAGCGTCTTGGTCCATAGGCGAGAGGCAGGGACCAGGGTCTATTGTCTGTGTTTGACTCCGTAGTTCGGTCCGAGGCCTTCCAGAGCTTTCCCGGGGCAGTCGGCAGAGGTCGCCGCGACCGCCCCCGCCCCTCCCAGCCGTCCCTGGGACCGGGAGGGACCGAGCCCGTGTCACGCCCCTCAGCACTCGCCGCTCCCTTCTCTGTCGTTGCGTCCGCATCGCGCCCCCGGAATCAGACGGTGCCCCATAGATGGCCAGCTTTCCTCCGAGGGTCAACGAGAAAGAGATCGGTGAGGAAGGGGACGGGGGGTGAGGGGTGCTGGGGCGCGCAGGGGCTCCGGCGAGGCCGGGAATTCCCGCCCGAGGCTCGGGAGGAAGCGTCTCGGAGTCTGCGGGGAGTCGGGGGAGCCCGGGCCAGAGCCTGGAGCCAACAGGAAGGCAGCGGCCCCGCGGGGTGGTGTCGCCGAGGGGGCATGGGGTCCCCCCGTGCCCGGGTCCGCGGGAGGCAGAGCGCTCGTCGTGGGGAGGAGGGGAACCTGGGCGCCCCGTCGCGAGGGCCCCAGGGACTCGTGGCCCGGGGCAGACTCTCACCCCGGAGAACCGCGTTTCCTCCTCGGAGGTCCCCGCGGGGCCATCACCTCGGGATTCTTCTTGGCTCGGCGGCTGGGACGCCGCGTGGACCGACCGGGCGGTGGGCAGGTCTCGGGGACTCTTGAAGTTGACGCGACGAGAAGTAAACGCGTGTGTTCTGAGCTGCAGGGAAACGAGGGGTCCTCGTGTCCACCCACCACTCGTGAAGGAGACGGGCTCCCAGGGAGGTGCCATCCGCCTGGAAAAGGCGGTGTTCGGAAAGGCAGCGGCTCAGGGGAGGAGACTCGGGATTATCTTCCCTGCACAGAGGCGCGGGGGGAGCGGAGAGGCTGGGGGGAGCGGACGGAAGAGACGCCGCAGTAAAAAGAAGAGCAGGCTCTGCAAGGGCGAGAAACTGGTTTAGTGACTCTCTGTGTGCCGTGCTGCAGGCAGGGCGCTGATACATTGTGAAGGTTGTGTGCCAAGACCCACCGACTCGCTGACTCAGTGTAAAAAGCTCCTCGTATTATTTGAATCCTCTTTTAAGGGAAAATAACTGGAACAGCGTTTGGAGCTGGGAGTGCTGCGCATTGGTAGATAGATGACCTCAGCCAACGCTGACCTTACCAGGTCGTCGTGCTATACAATGCAAACATATATACAGTATATTTTTTAAAAAATAAAATAGATTGGACATCCCCCTCCCCCAAAGAAACCCCAACACTGAACTTACTGTGTTAATTCAATGAAAATTGGAGGTGGCTGCTGAGTAGAGAGCCTTTGCATTTCCCTCTTCTTCAACTAAACGTGTGCCTTCACTGAATACAAGGAGGGGGTATTTATAGAGAAAGGGAGAAGCTGAAGTAGCCCAAACCCCTCTATCCTGTATTGCGGGTGAACTTGATCTAGAGACGGCTATCTTAGGATTCTGGAGTTTATGTCTCTTAGGGATAAGGTTGAACGGGAGGTGAGGAAGGGACTTGAACCCTGATTTTAAGAACTAGTTTATACGTACAGAGAAAACAAAATTCGTGGCCAGTTTTCCTTTGAACTCTAAGACCAGTAAGTACATCCTACAGTGGAGCATAGAACTGAAAGGCTCTTATTCGCAGTCCAGCGGGGGTTTTCTTTAACCCCTACGACACAGTATCACAGATGTGAGTGATCTGCCCTTCACTTATCTGTCTTTACTTCGTCTTGTTGAACCATTTTGAAAACTTCAGTCCTCTCTCTTCCAAGAGATAGAGCTTCTTAGCATACCCGCAATAAGGTACAACCAGCCACTAAGTGGCCTTTTTTAATTTAATTTTTTTTTCACACATTTAGGTCTCAGTGTTATTTCATGGATATAGTGGTTACTAGCCAAGCGCCTCGGCCTTTTCTAACCTTTTTTTCCAAGTATCATTCGGATACAAGGTTAAACAGTAATAATATCTGTAGTTTTGTATCCATCACTAAGGACTTACTTTTCCCCTTCTTTCTTAGGTATTATAGCTGTTTGATTTCCCCAGTACATACTGAAAGAGAAGAGATAAGATTTCATGAGTAATTAAAGAAATTTAAGTGAGGGAGTTACTGCCTTGAGCTACTGCCCTCTTTCACAAGACACTGTCACAGATCCTCCCTTTCTGGTTATGAAATTGCAGGGAGGAATGTGAAGAAGGAGCTAAATCTGGTTTGCTTGGTTCAGCAGTGACTCAGATGCTGTGTTACTACTGTACAGACTTTAATAATGGAGGGTTGTATCTACGGCCGAGTTTCTGTGGCAGGCAGCCTTTCACTTATACAAGATCTTTAAGTCCTAACATTTCTTAAAATACTAACATTAAACAGTTGCAGGTAATGTGATAAAGATTTAAGTTGCAAAAAAAATATTTTTTCAAAGCACGTCATTATAAACCTTGTGCTAGTTTATAATATTGTACCAGTAAGTATTTAAATGAGTGCTTAAATCCATTTGATTAAAATGAGACCATTTGATATTCCTGTTAAGAAGCAAAGAAACGCAAGGTAGTTATTAATACAATACTTCTAACAGTATTTATTCGGAGTTTTTTTTATAGTGGCCCCATTTCTCAAATTTATATTTGAGAATAAATTAGCTTATAATTTTGTGGTCTTTATTATTTAAATCAGCTTGCATTTTTCAGTTGAATTTTAAAAGTTGCTTCCCTTATTTAAGAGCTTTGATTTTTTTTCTTTTCCTCCTAAAATTTGTGGATTTAAAAGATAAATGTAGTTAAACAGGAACCCAAGTTCAAAAAAAAAAAAAATTGAAGCAGGGGTTGCAAGTTCAGGGGCCAGACACCTAGTCCCCTAGTGAAGTGACCATATAAGACTGGGCTTAGAGGAGTGTAAGGAAACACGGAGCAGCAAGCCTTTTCAAAAATGATTTGTATATTTAAAAACTCATTATGCAGGCATATGAGGGTCACTGGTTTGTAAACTTTGTATGAAGAAAGTCATGTTACTACCAGTGTTAATACCAGTGTCACGGTATGCTGCATTAATATGAGTAAGGTGGAGCTAGGTGGGGGGGTTCTGCTGTTTTGATTAAGCTACACCTGAAGTATTGTGTTTAGTTCTGGGTGCCACTTTTTTGAGGGCCATTACTGACTGGAGTTTATCCAGAAAAGTATGATGAAGGTAAGATAGGGGATGAAACCATGTAATCGAAGGAATGATTGAAAGGACTAGAGATTTTGGCTTGTGAAAACATTTAGTTGATGTCATGGCCATCTTCAATATGCTCGTACGAATGTCATATGAGAGCAGGATTACGCTTAATGTCTTAGGTCAGAATCAGGACTTCATGGGTGGAGTGACAAGGAAGGAGATTTTGAGTTATCAAAAGGAAAATTTCTGATAATCTCAGTTACACCAAATTAGAATGAGCCTTATTAGAGATTCATATTTATGAATATCATAAAAAAATAGGTCTCAGCTCTGTTAACTTTTTAAACCATAGCTTATTTAGTAACGTATCAAAGAATTAGGCAATGAGGGCGGCCAGGTGGCTCAGTTGGTTGGAGCGCGAGTTCTTAACAACAAGGTTGCCGGTTCAATTCCCGCATGGGATGGTGAGCTTCACCCGCTACCACTAAAGATTTGAGGACGGCGACTGGTTTGGAGTTGAGCTGCGCCCTCCACAGCTAGATTGAAGGACAACTGCTTGGAGTTGATGGGCCCTGGAGAAGCACACTCCCCTAATATTCCCCAATAAAACAAAAAGAATTGGGCAATGAAATATTTAAGAATGGGAGTTTATACACGTGCTTTCATATTTGTCCAATAACTATTTACTGAGCATCTGTCATATGCCAGGTGCTATACTAGCTGTTGATGGAGCATACATGGAGTCTGGAAGTGTTACTGAACGAGTACATTTTGAGGGTTTGTGTATATACATCTGCCCGAGCAATGGGAGTATAAGTGGTTCTTATTTGAACTGTATATCGAAGTTTAGGTGTTAGAAAGTTTAAGCCAAAAACATGAAAATACGCTAGCAATAATCAGATAACTGACCACAAAATAGATAAGAGGGAGAAACTAAACTTGACAATAATTTATAACTAAAAAGGAAAAACAGCAAAATTTAAAATCAAGACCAACCCAAGACGGCATTGGTGATACACTTATAAAGAAGATCCTTTCCCAGGATTGAGGAAATTTCAGTTGAGTTTGCGTGCACACAGGTACAGCAGGAACTTGTTCACGCTTGTTGAACAGAAAACATTCTCTGTACACTGTTAATATACCAGCTTTTATTCTGAGTGCTAAATTTAAGTACGCTTAATGAAACTTGTATGGAATTGTCTGTTATTTCTTCTTTAGAAATTACTCCAAGTTGAGTGAGTCCCAAAGTAATAAGGAGGCAGTCTCAGATTCATTGCTGGTTATGTATTATATCCTGTATTTTTATTTTTCCTTTTAGTGAGATCACGTACGATAGGTGAACTTTTAGCGCCGGCAGCTCCTTTTGACAAGAAATGTGGTCGTGAGAATTGGACTGTTGCTTTTGCTCCAGATGGTTCCTACTTTGCTTGGTCCCAAGGGCATCGTACAGTAAAGCTCGTGCCGTGGTCCCAGTGCCTGAAGAACTTGTAAGACTCTTCTTTTTTTGTATTTTGTATTTGTTTGTAGAATTTCCTGTTTTGTCTGTGTGGAGCAAATGTCAAAAGAGTTTGATACTTAAGTTTTTCTTTTCTAGAGTGTTGTAAATGGGTTTTATCAAAAGCTGAATATATTATTGGAAAATTTGTGGGAAGCGTTGTCTGGCCTTATACATTATAGAACACTTTCTCAGATACCTTTGTGTCTTTAAGTGTTTCTGTGTATTGAAAGGCAGATGAATTGGTGTGGTGCATATATTGTGTTGTGCCAGGTCAGGTGACCTATGTTATGTGACATTTTTTGGACTTCACAACATTTTATTAGATAACAGTGGTGCATAGATCATGTAATGAATTTTTATGTACTTACTTGGGTTCAATTGAGTTTGAATATTTGTTGAAAGTTTTTCTAAAATGCATCATGCTAAATTTAATCTTTCCCCTGCTTTTTGTGTCTATTCTATCTTTATGGGTATATTTATTGATGTCCTTATTACATATTACTTGAGGTCTAGGAAGTATGGGAAATTACTGATTATTGTGGGATTTTTTTGAAGGGAATTTTCTGGTGTCAGCTTCACAATATCTTAAGTTCTTGAGTTTTTTGTTTTTTGCTTGTTTATACTTTAGGTTAATTAAAGGAGTCCTAATTGATATAGTGGTTTTGAGGAATATTCTGATACACATTATAAATTATTTTATTGTTGAACTTACTCTCTTTTTTAGCCACTGAGAATATCTTTAGATCTGAATTTATTTGGTCATGTCCTCATAGCTAGTAGCAGCTTTTCCCCTTCCCATTTATAAGACTTTATTGTTATTTAGTATCACTTTAATATTGAGGTTGTTTTAACAAACATTTAACATTTCATATCCACAGGAATCTACAGTAATAATAACTAGATCTCAATCTGCTCCTTTCCCCCACCAGTCTCTTGCATGGCACCAAGAATATCACTAATTCAAGCAGTTTGAGGTTGTCAAGACAAAATAGTGATGGTGCTCAGAAAAATAAGCCTCGTGAACATATTATAGACTGTGGTGATATAGTCTGGAGTCTTGCTTTTGGATCTTCAGTTCCAGAAAAACAGAGTCGCTGTGTAAATATAGAATGGCATCGATTCAGATTTGGACAAGATCAACTACTCCTTGCCACGGGGTTAAACAATGGGCGTATCAAAATATGGGATGCCTATACAGGTATGGAGTCATAGT
This sequence comes from Rhinolophus hipposideros, assembly GCF_964194185.1. Classification (NCBI taxonomy): domain Eukaryota; kingdom Metazoa; phylum Chordata; class Mammalia; order Chiroptera; family Rhinolophidae; genus Rhinolophus; species Rhinolophus hipposideros. The sequence goes on along the minus strand of NC_138066.1, from coordinate 18,285,443 downwards.
TCCAGAAGCAAACTTGATTGTTTTATGTCGGGCATTGCTCATAGTCAGTAGGATATATGATTTGAGGATTTTAACTTCACTGAAAAGTAAGAATTGGTGCTATGAATGTGTCTTTATAATTGGCCTGAATAGCTTCTTCAGCTATGGTTTTAATTTAGGGTAATAGAGTTCACAGTGCTTGATCACTCTTCAGAGACTATTACAGCGGGAAGCGCTTGTCTAAGGAATGTTTAATTATCACTTACAACCAGCAATTTAGTTTATGACTCAAATAGCAAGGTATTTTATCATATAGTTTTCAGTTACTGATAGCGGGTTTCAAGGATAATTTGGTTTTCAACAATCATTATATAACCTTTGAAAGGTTTTAGTGACATTTTATCTAAAGTTTAAATAGGATTAGAAGTTACATTTTTGGGGCATTTGAAAATAAATGTGTTGCTCACTACCTAAAACGGTTTCTGGCTGATGGTATGTACTCAAACAATTGAAGGATTTTTTTAAATGAGCGTTAAGATAGTGTAAATTAGAACACAGCAAGTGATACTAACATTGAGTGGGAATAATGAGTCATTAAATTTGATTGGATTCTTGAAAAAAATTTAAGATCAGCACATGGATTTTCACAGAAAACAATACTCTTACAATATTAGATGAATAAAGTACATTTTTTTCACTAAGCTTATGTTTGAAATTTTAGATTGCAGGATAACTGCAACCTTGGGGGAGTTTGGCAGTCCATTAGTAATCCAAAGCCAAGGAAAAGAAAAGGAAAATTTTGATTTTATATTTTAAAATCATACTGTACAAAGATTTAAAACTGATAATATTGTATGTTTTCTTGATACTAAATTAATTTGATGCAGGAGTTTGTGTATGTTTCAGGAATTCCCTTTTAATTTTTTCTAATAAATAGAGGCTTTGTTATCCTGGAAGTAATTCATTTTAAAATAGTGTAGTGAATCTTTAAAGGTAATAGTAGAAGCACTAGTAAGTCATTTTACACTTGGTAAGCTGAGGAGGTGCCCAAGTATTTCTATTCATTGTTTTTTTTTTTAGTGGTGAGGAACAGTATAAAAAAGAAGCTGATAAAAATAACGTTGTGTTATTTTCCCCTTCCATTGCATTTAGGAAAACTCCTCCTTAACTTGGTAGATCATACTGAAGTGGTCAGAGATTTAACTTTTGCTCCAGATGGAAGCTTGATCCTAGTGTCAGCTTCGAGAGACAAAACTCTGAGAGTGTGGGACCTGAAAGATGATGGTATGTCTTTTTTCCAGACTGTGAAAAAGATTAGTTTCTTGATATTGCTACTGAGAGGTATTGGGTTCACCTGGGGCATTTGACTTTAAAAGTAGTGTCTGATCAAAGTTTCCTTTTATCTGTTTAGTTCTTTGGTCCCTTTCCTTGTATAGATCAAACCAAACCATAAATGTGACCCAGAATGAGATCTGCACGTTCTCTAACAGCCTCAAGCTGGAGGTTGACAGGCTTGCTTAGGGGTAAGGTAGCTTAAATTGAAAGTTATAGGAAGCAGACCCCTCAGATTTGGAGAATTGTTCCAGCTGATGGGTAGTAACCATTGCCTAATAAAATAATATGTTAATATTTCAAAACCATGAGAGACCTGTGCATTTTATCAGTTCTCTATTTGCTCAGCTGTTGAGGGGTGAAGGGATCCCAACAGTTAAAACAGTTAATTAAATTTTTGTATTCTTTTGCACATCAAATATGTTTGCTTTCTCAACATATTTTCGGTTGTGTGCATATGTTTTAAGAACATAAACTCAGGAAAATGTAAGCTCCAAGAGAATAGGGACTTTGTCTTATTCACAGCTATATCCTTACTGCCTGGCATGTGGTAGGTATTTAGTAAGTAGATATATGTAAAACTAAGAGTTAAAATATACTTAGCCACAATTGTGTGCTTTGGATATAAAACACAGGGACTTTGAAGTGGAATATAGTTATCAAAAAGGAAGAAAATTGAAAAAGCATTTTGAAGCTAATCAAGTCTGAACCTTTTGGTGTTCCAGTTCAGTTCCTTCATTTGTTGAATAAGGGGATTAGACTAAAAGAATTCTATCTTCTATAAGTGAACGGTCAGTAGACTTAAAGGGCCACATGGCAGATATTTTAGGCTTATGGACCATGCTATCTCTGCACAGCATAAACAAACAACCATGATTGGGTTCCAATAAAACTATAGTTACAAAACTGAGCAACTGGTGTATATTACCAACCCCTGTTATAGGTAAATCACTGCTATACAAGTTTGTAATTCTGCCGTTTTTGATTGTTCCTCATTTGAAGTGGATTGATTCTAGGGTTAACACAGGTATTTCTTTTTGTTCAGGAAACATGATGAAAGTATTGAGGGGCCATCAGAACTGGGTATACAGCTGTGCATTCTCTCCTGACTCTTCCATGCTGTGTTCAGTGGGAGCCAGTAAAGCAGTATGTGTCAAAGTTCTTGTACATTTATTGTGAATTGGATTATAATGTGTGCATAATCATTTCAAATCTAAGTAACCTATTAAGATTTGCTCGGTGTCATGAATATCTTTAATGTTTTATTTCATGATGGGGAAGGATTTGCATGAGGGAAATTAAATATAGTTATTGATTGTGAAGTGAGAAATTGGATTGCTTTTAGTTAGAGATAATATTCATAAAATAAGGGGTGTGCCAAATTTATTTTTTCTAAGATCTAGGAAGTTTATGTGCTATACAGGAGATCTAGTCCAAATGTTAAGACATTCCCTTGCTAATAATTTTCTTCTCTGTTGTTCTATTTTTTTTATTTTTTTTTTGGTCCAGTTTGCTGTTTAAAAAGTTTTGAGTCCCAGCTGGTCCTGGACATTTAACTGAAAAAAAGTAACTTAAAAACCTAATAAGAATAAAAGTAGCACTCATGTATGTCCTAGCGTGAATTATAGGAAAAATTTGATATGGTCTGCCTTACGCCGACAGGCATAGCATACCTGTAGACAGATCAAGCATAAAGTGATTCTTAAGAGGCTGTGCTTATTGATGAACTCTTTTAGTTGTCTACCAGCTCTGAGTTAGTATGGTTAAAGAGATCTTACTAGCTTCAGATATTTATGAAACTGGTTGAAGTCCAAATACATGTGATGATCACAATACACTTTGAAATAATAGGGGGGTGGGGGTGGTTAAAATGCATTTTATTTAGCCAAGAAGTGTGTTAAAATGATAGTTGCAAATGTTGGAAGTTTAGAAAAAAATATTCAGTTCTTTAAAAATCATAAGAAGAACAAAGCTAGATGTTGACATTGCTATTTTAGGCTGTGTGTTTTCCATATGCTTCTTGCTTTCCCTGTCACAGGTGGTGGCAGCAATATTGGTGTGATTGAGGTTATGCTGGCACCACTCGCACACAGGCGCACAATGGTGTTAGCTGGGCAGAAAGAGTGGCATCTCTGGCTACCGGGCTGGGGGCGACCTTTACCATAGGATGAAGTAACCTTGCCTTCGGCTGCAAGGTGTACTGTACGTACACAGGTGCTGGTCGATGTCCACTTTCTGCTTTTCTTTCTTTCTTTTTTTCTTTTTTAAAATAATTTCCCCCACAGTGGAACCCACTGACTCCTCCAAGTAAATTGATCTTCCAGTCTGATGGAATTGGGAGTCTGACAAGTGAAACCAATTTAATGTAATATAATTGACTTTCAGATGGTTTCTCTGTACTGTTTTTTGGAATTCTTTGAGATGCTAGAGATTCCTAAGTCTGATCCGATTTAAAATTTGTATTTATTTTTCTTTGGAAGTAATATATTGTATCTGTGCAGAAAAAAATGTAGCCAAAAGGATTGCTTTCTCCCAAGAGGAGGAGAGGTTGTCTTACTAGGATTGTTATAAACTTCCAAGCTCACATTTAATATAACAGACTGCACTAAACATTAGAATCTTACTTAAAGCTATTCTGCACAGTCTAATTACTGATTTTAGAATCTAAAACTATATGTGAATTTGTACTACAGTAATTTAAATGTTTTATATTTAAAATAAGTAATGATTGTGGTCAGTTTGGGAAAAATAAGACTAGCAAATCTTGATTCACAGAAATGTTGTTGTTAATTGTATTATTTTCGTAAATTAGCATTTTCATTTCATAATGTGGTTTAACATCCTTGTTTGCCAAAGAAATTTCATTTGGCTGTGAAAATTCTCTTTGCTTGCAGTATCTGTTTCTCTTCCTAGGCTCACGTTGGTGACCCAAGCCTTTTGTAAACAAGTGATTATCTCAAAGGGAGATGCCAATGGAGTAACAATTTGTTAACCTTACATTTTCTGTCTGTATATTTTTTAAAAATTTGGTAGTTTCTGGAAAAAAAATAGGGGGTTTGTAGTACTTAACCCTATTTATATCTGTATATTTTAGTTAATTAGTTTTTGGAATAAATGGATTTCAGTGTAACTTGTGGTTAAATTGCACTGCCTTTTTAATGTTTAGGCTTATTTTTTAATTAACATTTAACAGAAACATTTGAAATAGAATTTGCATGTCTACTTTAATTAACTTAAAGACTGATTTTAATCTGACTATGACACTGAGCATATTCTTTTAATTATTTGTAATTTATAATGTTTAATTTAATATAATCTGAATTAAATTTAGCAGTTTTAGTTTAAGATGTGCCATTTTGTCCTGTGTGTATCTGAAAGAAACTATAACATATGCCTTTTTATTGCAGGTTTTCCTTTGGAATATGGATAAATATACTATGATACGGAAGCTAGAAGGACATCACCATGATGTTGTAGCTTGTGACTTTTCTCCTGATGGAGCTTTACTGGCTACTGCATCTTATGATACTCGAGTATATATCTGGGATCCACATACTGGAGACATTCTGATGGAATTTGGGTGAGCATGAATTATTTTAGTCTGTCATTCACTCTCGCCATCTGTATAGCTTTTAAAAAATTACATGAATGATTAGGGTGAAACGTAACACGTAAAACGTAAAATTGCAGTCTGTTGTAATTTAAAATTTCAGTATAATTTAAGCCCTTGAATAATGCAAAGCTTTAGATATAAATTCTAAAAATAAATTGGGCTCTCTTGATACAGATCTTGCTATTTAACAGTACATGACTGTAGAAGTGGTAATTACATTTAGCGTTTCATGTTGGGGAAAAATAGTTAAAAGCAGAGCTGGACTTAATTTTAGTGTCTTAACCCACGTTGTGAAAAAGAGATTAGTAGTACTTTTCGGGTCCCTTTGATATAATTTGGATATATCGGCTCTTAAGTCTTCTTAGTTGTGTTTATTAAGGCCACTTTAAACATTGCTCAAAGACAGATGTACTTTGTACCTGGATGGTTCTGTTTCTTGAGCTCTCACTTCCACTGAAAACATGTATTTTGACCTCAGGCACCTGTTTCCCCCGCCTACTCCAATATTTGCTGGAGGAGCAAATGACCGATGGGTACGATCTGTATCTTTTAGTCATGATGGACTGCATATTGCAAGCCTTGCTGATGATAAGTAAGTATGTGAATTACAATTTGACCTATTATTGTCTTTTAAAGATTTCCTTTCACCTACTTAATGAAAACATTCTTACGACCAAAAAAAAAAAAAAAAACCAGCCTTTCTACAGTTTTCTGTCTCTCCCTAGACAAGACGTTGGTGTGTCTTAAAGACTATTGAATTGAACAGTATCCATGTAAACTAAAGATAATGTATGCCATTCCCTGTGTTCCTTGTTAACTAGTTCAGGCAAACTGGGTAGATTTTTCATTAGCTTTTAGCCTAGCTCAGATTTTTTCCAGTAATATCTTAACAAAGGTTGAAGCAAAAGGACATTTGCAAAATGAAATAAATAGTAAAAAATAATTTGTACCTTCTGCATTTGAGACTACAAGATGAAATGTCACATGAGTGAGATGTGTTGCTTGTTGGTAAGAAGCAGAAACAAGATGTAGCCAATCCATTTTCTCATGCTTTTATCACACAGTGTGAATGATATAGCATTAAGAAATTTGGTCACAGTAATTCAGAAAGCAACTCATTATCATCTTTCTAGAATGTTAACAAATGTACAGGGAGAAAGAATTCTTTTTTATTTGCCAGAAATCATTGTTTTTCCTTTTGCTCAGATGGATTCTGAATGTCAGTTCTTTGCCATTCCTACACACACTTTACCTAGATGAAAAGGCGTCATAAATGTCTTGGAAAGAATAAAACAGATCAGATGTGATTGGGTTTTAAGTGTAAGAAAGTAAGGAGAAAGCTTTTGGTTGTGAATACATATCTGAACTAGGAAGGGTGAGGCAGACATGCGTTATAGTCTCTTAAGTGTTAATTGATCCAAGTTACCAATTGGTACAGACTATAAAGTCTGTACTTTATAAAGCAAGTTACAGTAATTGCTTGCTTCAGTGATTCGTATGTGTGATTTGTATGTGTATGTATTTTCTGCCTCAGAACACAGTGGCATTTCTTTTTCAATTTTAAAAGTTGTTTCTACTGTAAATTTCCCACTAGATACTTACTGGACAATTTATTTCCTTTCCAGGATGGTGAGATTCTGGAGAATTGATGAGGATTATCCAGTACAAGTTGCATCTTTGAGCAATGGTCTTTGCTGTGCCTTTTCTACTGATGGCAGTGTTTTAGCTGCTGGGTAAATAGATTTTTCTGGGGTTTTTTTTAAGTGACAATTTAAGGTGGCTTTTAGTCAAAGCAGCCAGTATTTATTGTTAGTAAATCTTCCACAAGCACTCTTTATAATACTATTACTTTGTCATAGAAATCATTGGTTAAGAAAATTAGGTTTTAATGTGCAGTTTGTGACTCTAATGCACAACGTTGGGTGTTAGTTTGAGCTGTCACATGTTGAAATACATGTACTTGGGTAACTGACCTTGTGATTTTTTTTGGTTTCTGAATAGGACCCACGATGGAAGTGTGTATTTTTGGGCCACTCCAAGGCAGATCCCTAGCCTTCAACATTTATGTCGCATGTCAATGCGGAGAGTGATGCCTACCCAAGAAGTCCAGGAGCTGCCGATTCCTTCTAAAGTCCTGGAGTTTCTCTCCTATCGTATTTAGAGGACTCTGCCTTCCCTAGTGGTGGGACTGACAGAGCACACTTCACACAAACCTCAAGCTTTACTGACTTCAAGTATCTGTTTTTCAAGGTTTAGAAGATTTATTTAATTTGATACATTCTTGTACTGCATTTTGATCAGTTGAGCTTTTAAAATATTATTTATAGACTATAGGAGAAATATTTCTGAACATATCAAATGTAAATTTTTTTTAAAAACTTAACTGTGAAAACATACATACATGTACATATTTAGATATAAGCTGCTATGTGTTGAATGGACCCTTCTGCTTTTCTAAGTTTTTAGTTCCAACATGTATATATTGCTTCGATAGAGCCACAATATGTATCTTTGCTGTAAAGTGGAAAGAATTTTTTTATTATTCTGGGACACTGAGTTTAGATGGTAAATATTGACTTAAAACTGAATTGCCTCATACAAAAATGTGCGTTTTGGGGGGTGGGGGGAGAGTCAGACAACTGACCTGCAAGTAAAACACAATTTTTATATATAGGGAAAAGATTTTGTTTTCCTTAGGAACAACATCTGAGAGGTAGAGTCTGAATGTGACGTTATTAAATTAAAAACAGAGCCAGGATATAACTAGAAAAAGGTTGTCTTTTTTTTTTTTCCTATAACTACTGCTCCAGACCTTAATTTTGGAAAGCAGCTTGCTACTTTAACCCCTGTGGTATAAAGGTATGACAGATTTCAGTCAATTTGAAAATCCAGCTACTGTATTATTACTAAATATTTTTTTGTTTGTATTAAGGGATAATTATTTTAAGACCATGGTATTTTGCCTTTTTTTTTTTTTTTTCACATGTATCCTGTTTCTGCAGGGGATAATATTGGTGACTTGCCAAAGAGAAGCAATACAGTATACCTGCTTTTGCCTTCTGTTATTTATCTTACCTGCAGATATTAAGAATGTATGCATTATGTAAAATGCTTGATTATATATTTTTGTTGAGTTTTTTAATTAAAGACATTAAAAAAAAACACTGTCTTCTGCAGAGTTTCTTAAATATGTTGGAAATTTTAACGCTTTTTGTCTGTCTCCATTGTAAGATTGATGGAGCACCATAAGCAAATTAAAAGCAAGAGAGGTAATGAAGAGGGGTGGCTGGTTAGCTTAGCTGGTTAGAGCATGGTGCTGATAACACCAAAGTTGCCGATTCGATCTCCTCATGGGCCACTGGGAGCTGTGCTTGCCTTAAAAAAAGAGAAAAGAAAGATAATGAAGAAATAGCACAAGTATAGGGCACTGCTTTAGAGTTAATACTTCATGGATTCAACTTCTACATTGGTTTGTCCTGGGTGAACTGTTGCAGTACTGCTTACTTTTAAAACTCCAGAACAAAGGAAAATAACTACTGAGCAAAAGAAAAATATGACCTTTTAGGAGAACTAACAGACTTAAAGTAAAGCTATCTGGTTAAAGTAGCCATAAAAAAAAATCTAGTGATGTGGGCTCTTTAAGGAGGCCAAAAAAAAAAGGGAAAACTTTTATTAGCTGTGTGTGCTCTGGAAGACTTGATTGTTTCCACTAAGAAATTATTTGGAAGTTCTTACAAATTTGAAAGCCAGTGGAAAATTTGCCAAAGTTACTTCTTGAGAATCACCTATATTTTACAAAAAGAAGCACAGAAGCATCTTATCTTTAAACCTGTTGTGATTTTTCTGCATTTTATGTTGTAGTATACCTGCTTTATAATTTTAAAATAAGGTACATTACTTACTCTTCACACCATTAAATTACTCTCCAACCAACTTATCCTACCAAGTAAAAATGACATTTTTGGATGATACATTCTCTGAGAAGGCCAGAATTGCTTGCTGCTTCTTCCTGTGAAAACCATAGTTCCAAGACGAAAGGAAGATTGCAGAATGTGAGTCAAGTAGAGACACGCTTACATTTTCCATTCGTCTCTTGGGAATAGGGTAATAACAGGATGGCAATACTTAGCCTGAGTGACCAAAGCAAGGGAAGGGGGGAAGGCATGGTTGGATTACTAACAGATCAGATTCTAGCTCCATGATTTAAAAATGATGCTGCTGCTTTCTCTCTAGTCTTTCACAAGCATGTCATTTGGAAAACCAGCAGGAGGTCATTTCTGTTCAGATTTGATTTCCTAGTTCAGCACCCCATAGGTCTGCATGCAAACATAGGAAAGTGCCTCTCACACTCAGCAGCCAAGCTATCTTTTCACAATTTCAAATGATTTAAAGTGATTTCAAATGACTAAGCCCTCTAACTTGATCTTAGGTTGGCAAATCTTAAATTTAGGATCCTTGAAATTCCCTGCTTGCTTGTGATTGAGACAAAGTTGGATTCAACTGGTTTGCACTGCCCTCAGGACAGCGAGACCAAAGAAGGCTGGACTCCACCAGAGCATGCTTGTGGGTGGAGGCAGTGGTTCATGGCTGCAGAGGACTTGGCTGTCGGCCAGCCAGCACAGGAATAAGAAACTACAAAGGATGAGAGAAGTAAAACACTGTCAGAAGCCAGAAACCATAGAGACAGTGACTCCAACCTCCGGATGAGTCAGAGTGAAGGTTTGTGGGTTATAAACATTTTGTCCAAGTAATTCTGACCAGGTGCTGGCCTAAGACAATTCATTTCAACTATAGAATGTATAGCTTTTAAACAAGATCTATCCGAGGTACATATGGATTTATTACTGTGTGTCAGTTTCAAAATCACAGCTAAAGCATCAGTTGGAGTGCACTGCTTTTTTGTTTTTAAGTCCTCTCCCCTCAGAAGAAAGAGCTGTTGGTAGGAAACAATAAAATGCAACCTGGAGAGATGGTCATAACCTTGTCTATGTTTCTCTTAAGATGTTTGGGAGGAATGAAGTCTAGTACACAGTGGCAACCTGCCCTTTGCCCTGCAAAGCTTGCCTTTAGCCAAAAGCAAAACATTTGATCTGAAGTAGGTGTAAAGTGACAGTTTATTATAGGTGGTTGAGTGGTTGGTTATGTGGTTGTGATTTGGTATTACAGGTGGTTGGGTGGGTTGTGTGGTTCTGATTCAGTATTTATATAGGCTTATTTTAACAGTTGAAGAGTCAGGAAAAAAAGATTGAGGCTAGGATTGGGGAAGGAAAAACGATTTAATTCCACTTAGGTTAACTCTAGCATTATTTTCCCTATTAGAGACTACAACTATGATTATCCTTGTGGTTTCCCTTTTAGAGAGAATGATAGAAATCTAGGAACTTTTTCCACCTGTAATACTGTACCACAAAGAAGTCTAATGGTGTAAAAATAAACCCTAGACTTTGCTGAGGAAAAACTGGAATGCAATGAGGCAGGTGATAGGTATTTTTGTTTTGTTTTAAATAAGTCTGAAGCACTAACTGCTCTTTTTAAGGATGTTCTCCAAAAAGCGTAAACTGTAGAAATCTAATGTAAGTCAGCAAGTGAGAGATGAAATGACTTGTAATGAAGACAGATGAAGTGGCAACTCCAATAAGTTGTGTTATGTGTATTATTCTTAATGAAATGCTCTTACAGAAAAAAAAATGATAATGTTAAAAGATACCTGAGAAAGAGAAATGAGGCTAATATAAAATGGAAACTATAAAGACATACATTTGCACTAAGTGAGCCAAATATTTGGCTCTAAACTAACACAAAACAGAAAGCCCACCCAGTAAGTCATATGATTCAGAGTGTCTGTCTCACAGCGATTGTGAGGAAACTCATAGTTAAAGCTTCCTATAGGACCAGCAGGAATGCTTTTTGAAAACTTCAATAGATGAAAGCTCTGCTACATCACACAGACTGCCATTTTTTGTATTCCTCAACCGTCTCCCCACCTCCAAACCCCGAGGATGATTTGGCAGGAATTACATACATTTCAAGTTCTCTCTTGAACGAGACCAGTTGAGCTTAGAAGAGAAACACCAAACATTCTTGTGGGCGTTGCAAGGGTCTGCAGCCCCAAGTTCAAGGTCCTCACCACCCTCTATGTTGTGAAACAAGCCTATGTCACTTGTTTTACTCAGTTTCACAACATGCCCAAATCTTGTAGATATTTATGACCTAGATGGCCTCTTTGGTGGCCACAGACAAGCTGCCTCAACCGAGGTGGTCTCTCGCCTCTTGAATTCCATCAGTCTAATTTCCACACCACTGGGCCTTTCAAATATGCCCTTGGGGATTGGTGCCTCACACCTGGGCCAGGGGTGGTTCTCTCAGCCTTCTCTCATAGCGCTCTGCCTCTGGCTGGCAGTTGGGTCACAGCGACTGGTTGTTGGAGCCACAGAAAGATGAGAGACCAGCCCCAGGCAGCAGTCATGGAAGTACCCCCGGCTTGGTGAGTTTGGATTGCAGGCCCAGTGCCAGCCGTCCAGCTTGTGCTGTGCGAAAGCAGCTACCTCAGACAGTCGAGGTCATGCTGCTCAGCGCCTGGCAAAGACCCAGCCTTCTAGGCTTGGCCCGTCTGGCTTCGCATCAAGAGGATATTCATATAGCAGGTTGGCCCCATTTCTCACCCCAGGGCCTGTTGCCCAGAGGACTTTACATAAAGTGCTGGCTGAGGCTGCAGTCCCAAGAAAGACTTGGGCGGTTGCTGGCTTGGTTGCGTAACAGCTTGTAACTTGGGGAGCTGTGATATAAAGAAAAAGGGCTGTCATAATGCCTCTCCCGCATGATAGTGTTTGCTTTTGTTTCCTATATGCAGTGTTGGTACATGGTAGGCATTCAACGTGTTACCACCACCATTTGCGGAGCACTGGCCGTGTGCTCATGGCTATTCCTGGTGCTTCCTTCTCAACAACTCTGAAGTATTATTATCCCCGTTTTATAACTTTGGAGGTTCGGCGAGACCAGCTCACTCTTCAAGGTCATACAGCTAAGAAATGACATCTGGGGTTTTAATTCCGGTCCCTCTGTCTCCAGAGCCCTATTCGTCTCCCTAATAGCCATGGATGGCCACTGTACTTTAGGAAAGGCACTCAGTCACTGTCAGATTCCTAAATTAGACCCTGCTTACGTCTTTGCCAACCCCCAAGGGTCATGCATGATGTCATGCTTCACCATTCCCAACATGCTCCACCTTTCAGCGAATTGTAGGAAAAACAACACAGGTATGACTCCAGGTATAATTTAGCGATCAAAACCCACCCAGCCAAGAAAATGGCTATAGAGCTCTGTCCTTTGCCCACTGCCTGGGAAAATTGCATTGGTTAATGTTTTTCTCCATATTGCTCAGACAAATTCTCAGCAATTTGTCTGATTGTCTCAGACAAATCATTTTTATTGCCCATCAGAACAACCCAACTCAGACAGGCTGAAGCAGGAAGAAGCAAAACAGTCACTGGAGGTAAGAAAGTCAGGTGACCTCTCAGCTACTGGCTTTCAAGATCAACACCAGGTCGGGTTACATACAAGCTGCCAAATCCACGGGAAACCTGAGCGCCTTGCACCCGCTGTGCAGACAAGGTTTGACTCATTTGTCTGGAGCTGACCCAGCAGGATTACCAGCCACCAGGGTGGCACTATGCCAGAGCTCTGGGAGGCCAGACTGGATTGAGTGGAAGAGTTATCCAGGTCAACTGAGGCAGTGAAAGATCAGGGACAGTTCATAGCCGGGGAGAGCCCAGGTTAGGAATAAAGGATCCAGACAGTCTTACATACTCATCGACTAAAAGTTAATACTTTTGGGCCGGCCCTGTGGCTCTGGCGGTTGGAGCTCCATGCTCCTAATGCTGAAGGCTGCCGGTTCGATTCCCACATGGGCCAGTGCCAGATGGCTCGGTTGGAGCGCTGGCTCTCAACCACAAGGTTGCCTGTTCAACTCCTCTACTTCCACAAGGGATGGTGGGCTGCGCCCCCTGCAATTAACAACCGGCAACTGGACCTGGAGCTGAGCTGCGCCCTCCACAACTAAGACTGAAAGGACAACAACTTGACTTGGAAAAAGTCCTGGAAGTACACACTGTTCCCCAATAAAGTCCTGTTCACCTTCACCCCCCAAAAAATTAAAAAATAAAATAAAAAATAAAATGTTTTTAATCCCTACACCTTTGAACTTGGGATGTATTTCAGAATTGATGGTCTCTTAAGTTTTTTTCTTCCTTAAGTGGTATACACTATAATGGTACAGATTGTAATGAGTGCCATCTGGGATTTGATGAAACACCAAGTCCTTGGAATTTATATATAATTAGAAGGTCAGTGGGATGTTATAGATTATGTCTGGAATAGAAGACACCAGAAACAGGTAGTAAATGAAGTCTGAGGTAAAATGAGACAAGTGAAGGAATATAACATCAGTGAGCCATTCCTGAAAAATGGCTTGATGATGAAATCCAGCCAATAAAAATCTAGTAAAATTGAAAACTAGCTAACATTTATAAACATTTACTATGATTCAGGCACTCTTCTACACGCTTAACCTGTATAATTTATCTTCACAACAACCCTGTGAAGCAGATACTGTTATCTCATTTTATGAATGAGGAAACTGAGGCATAGAAGGGTTCACTAACTTGCCAAAAAGCCTGATGGTAAGTGATGGAGTCAGGATTCCACCCCAGGCTTCTGACTCAGGTCCTGGAATTAAGACAATAAAACACTCAATGTGCAATTGAGCAAAAAAGTTCAACTTTGAGCTTCCTGGCAGGCAGCGCAAAATAGGATCTAAAAATAAATGTAAATCTCCACATGTATTTTTATAGTAATGTCTTCATGAATTTATTGCTTTTAAAGATAAATGGTCATGATTCTGTAAGGAAAAATTCAAAGATGACAAAAAAACTGCACACTATTCTTTTTCCCAGAAACAACATCAGAGATCCCATCCCCCAGTTTCTCAATTTGCAAATGACAAAAAAGGAGGATGGGATAGAGAAAGGAAGGGAGGAAGAGAGAGGACGGAAGGAGGGAGAAAAGGAAGGAGGGAGGCAGGGAGGAAGAAAGGGAAGGAGGGAGAGAGAGAGAAATAGTGTGCTCATCTGTAGCTTTTCTGTGCAAAGTGAGTCACTTTTGCCATTTTCTAGGCACTGAAATACTGAGAGGCCACTGACATATCCTCAGACGAGGCCGAGACAGCCTGGTTATACATACCTGTAAGACCGTCAGCTTCAGAGTTAGAAAATACTTGGTTTAAAATCTTTGCTGTAACTACTGTGTAACTGCATGACCTTGGTCAAGTCCCTTAACCTATCTGAACCTCCTCTTCCTCACCTGTGAAATAGACACGATCATACTACCTAAGGCCCATGGTTATCAGGATTAAGTGAGATCGAGCCCCCAAAGCACTTAGCATAGGGCCTACCCTAAGGTGGGGAGCTGTTATTATGCCTAAAAGATTACATCCCACAGCAGCAGGGGCCAAATTTAAGGCAAGTCAGAGAATATTTTTTAGTGTATTAAGCAGTTGTTTTGCTTAAGTTTTTGTGTGTGTGTGTGTTTTTTCCCCCCATGAAATCAATGCCAAAGTCCTTAAAAACAGCCACACCCCACTCTGGGCCTCATGTGAGTAGTAAGATGATTGGGGAGGGATGGAACGGGTGGTAGAGAAGTGGATGAAAACTGAGCTTGGCTTCCTGCCCCCAAGACGAAAGCCCTGGAGGCCTGGGAGGGGCCTTCTTCCTCTGGAGGGGAAAGCTGGGGCCCTGAGAGGTGTGGGGAGGCTTCAGATCCAAGCTGAGGCTTTTGCTGGAACTGGTCCTTGGGCCACGTCCTTGAGGCAGGCTGTGTGCAGAGATTGTCCAGAGGATATAGGTCAATCAGGGCACAAAACCACCCACTCAGGTCTGACTCCTGCCTCTGCCCAGGCAGTGGTTGTCTTACCTGAGCTTCCCATGCACCCTCTCTCACCGTACTTATTATTCATGCATGTGTACCTTCTTTCCTTCTCTCTTTCCTTCCTTCCTCCCTCCCTCCCTTCCTTCACGCATTCATGCATTCATGCATTCACTCAGCGGCACTTGAGGACTTGCCATATGTCAGATCATGCTGGGTGCTGGGGATACCAAGACATACTTCCTGCTCTCAAGGATTCCAGTCTAGGGGGCAAATGAAACCAGACCTGCAAACCACTAAACAGCTAAGGAAAAGACAACCTCACAATTGCTCTCACAGGCCACACGCAGGCTCGCTGGCACCATCTTATTCGTTGGGCTTACCCACAGGGAGCAACAGAGTTGGTTGACAGCAGAATGTGCAGGCAAACTGCCAGGGGGGCACCCCAGCTCTCTACTTACTAACTTTAGGAACATGGGCAACGACTGAGCTTCCTTGTACCTGTTTTCTTGGCTGTAAAACAAGGAAAATAACGGTTACATCTTCATAGAGTTGTGATGAGGATTGAAAGACTTAAAAGTAACACCGGAATAGCCCTGGCATATAGCACAATGTAAGTTGTCTTTTTTCTTTACGACGCTGCAAGTTCTTGGTGTAACACTGGTACAACACGCAGTATGACACTGGGGTTCTGGACCACCCCACCCCACGCTCACAGCAAGTATGCCCCTTGGCCCTCACCGGAGAATGGAGGGCGACAAGGGACCCCAGAGATGAGCTGAGGCCAGGGCTGACCATGAGTTAGTTACCTGTAGAATTTCTGAAAACACCTGCCAGGTCCCTTCCCTGGAGATTCTGAGTCTGAACCACAACCTACGCCACACTGAAAACCACTGGTTCAAAGCCCTGAATTTTATTGAAGTCAGTCAACTTGCAAGACCAGCTGGAGTTAGTAGCAGAGCCTGAACTGAGAAAAATGAGGTGTTGTTTCCTTTCACTCCTATTGTTGAAACCACTGTCCCAGCAGTACCCATAGCAAATGGGTCTCTCCTACGAAGGGGGCCGTGGAGAAGAGCACAAGAAACAGGGAGGATGCTGGGAAACTCCACGTGGGGTGGTGCCACAGTCCTTCCTACGTGGTCTCCCTACCTAGCTGGCCTCCCTACCTGGCTTTCTTCCAGTTCAAAACATTCTTTATGGCCAGCCCCCTTTTGTAGTTCTAGGCTCATTCCTTAGATAGCAGTGGTGCCTGCCCTTGAGTGCCTCAAGGGGAGAAAAGGGCCACGGCCCTGGCCTTGCAATGGCTGAAGGATGAAAGAAAGAGATCGAGGGACAAGAAAGGCATTGATAATATTTGCATGATGGCTGTCTAGCCCTGACCTGGAGGGCAGGCAGGGCCAGTAGCTTGTTTGTCTCTTGATCCAATACTTAGATTCAGAAAGAGTGAGCAGCCATGTGAAGGAAGGAAGGAAGTGTGAAGGAAGGAAGGCTCCAGATGCAATGCTAAGTTTGGAGGATGAGAAGTTCCTTGGGTGACAGCTGAGAAAGAACATTCCAGAGAGGACAAGGCAGAGGCAGGGAGAATGGGGCAACATCATTAATATTTTTCCCACTTTGCTACCTATTATCACTTAAGATCACATCATATTTCTGAACATTGCAATTTATTCAGGGATAATACTGATACCTAATGTTTACAAGCTTATACCTCACATATTTATCTTCTTTAATTGTTATAATAATCCCAGGAGAAGGGTCTTACCCTAATCATCATCCCCATTTTACAGAAGAGGAAATTGAGGCATGGAACGGTGATAGAACTTTGTCCAGGTCACACAGCTAGTTAGTGGCAGAGCTGACACTCGAATCAGGCAGGCTGGCTCTCAGAGCTGTACATCTAAACACTACACCGCATCTTTCGGCCCTGCTGGCTCTCAAATATTTACTGAAGGCCTGCTCTGAGCCGCAGCCTGAACTAGGCTTCACGCGTAGGGAAAAGTCCCTGTGTCAAAGGAGCTTTCAGTCTCGTGAACAATTTCCCTCTGGTTAGACATTTAAGGTCTAACCCTTTTTATCTCCTATTAAAAATAGCTCCTCAAGTCCATCCCCGAAGATGGACTTGTGGGTCAAAAGTTGTCACTTTTGTGAATGCTGCCAGATTGCTTTTCAAAAGTGTGGAGTCCATTTAAATCATAAGCAGCAGTATTTGTGGGCGTGTTACAATTTCACCACAACCTCACCAGCACTGGGTATTATCTTGCCCCAAAAAGGTTTGGTATCCATCTTGTTCAACAGGCAGCATTTTCCTCCTTGGGGTTCACATCTCCAACCATGAATAAGGGAAAGAGCTCATGACGGGTGAATGAAATATTAGGTTACGTAGAGGACAGAGGATTCATGCAGGCATGTGAAGTTGGCCCGAGCCATGGGGGGAAGTTGCGTTTAGACTGGGAAGGTTACTATCTTTGTCTAAACTGAAAACGTTTCCTGAAGCAGTGGGATTTTAAGAACAAGAGGTACAGGCAGAGAACATATAACCTTGAATTAAACAGGTGAAAATGTGCAAGTGAAAAAGAAAAGAAGGTAAACTGGGCAAATGTCACTTTTCCCCCTAAACATTTCACAGATAATAAATATTGCACATCATCAATGAATGTCACCAACCTCCCTCCTTCTACCTACCTCTCCTCTGCTCCTAGCTCATTATACTGTAATTGTTTTCTCATCTGTCCCGATGACCAGATTGTGAGGCTAGACCTAAGGGCAGGGACATTTTCCCATCTAGTTTCTGGAGTAGACAGTGACACACAGTGCATGGCACGAGGACCACAGACGTTCTCTGAGAATTCTCATTGAACTGGTCTGAACATCTACCACTAATATAGGACGCTGATCACTAACACTCAGGCTGCAGAGTAATTCTGTAGAAAAAGAATCCTATGAACTCATTTTTTTGAGGGGAGGGTTGGGCAGGAGGGAGGCAAAACTCTTTAAGGCCACGCTGGGATATGACAGAGATCGACGATAGACACTCTTGTGCACAAAGTACTGGGGAGAAAAGGGTTAGGGATTATGTCCTCTATTTCCCTTTTCTTACCCCCAGTGCCTGGCTCGGAGCTGAGCGCAGACAGTCTCCATGAAAGCCTACTGCTTGGCTGGCCCATACCTCTCACTCGATGCCTCTTAGAGTGGGCCCCAGACACTGCATTAAGACAATAAGTAGACACACTCCAAGCAGAGTTAGGCCCAGCTCTGGGGCAGTGGAGATGGCCTGATTTGCATTTGGAGACAAACTGTTTCTCCCTTTGTCACTGCCTTAAAAGGAGGGAAAAGAGGGGTTGTTACCAAACCTAGTGCTAGGCTGCAAGAGGAAGACTTTGCAAGTTCCTGGCTGAATGGGTGGTTTTCTGTGGTGGTACCGTTGTCAATTCTGATAGCCAGAGGATGGTGGAGGTGTTTGATGGCTAATAAGGAGGTGTGGGGTGTGTGTCAGGGGTGCCAGAAGGCAGAAGATTTAGATAGGGCTGCTTCCTGACTGGGGGGGGGAGGGGTGAGGAACAGGCCAGGAAGCAAGGGAGCAGGTGGCCAGCAGGGATCGTTGGAGGCTGGCGTCTGGAACTGCTGTGTAGTGGGTCCATGAAGCCTGCCCTGCACGTCTCAGCCTCTTGGAACTGCAAGCTTTAAAAGAAACTAGCAGAAGCATGCATTTCCTTTGCTCTCACAGTTGCACTTTTAGGAAGTTATTCCCAGAGATGTTCCCACAGTATACCAAGGAAGTGTACCTGTAAAGATAAAACCAGGAAACTCCCTCATTGTTCATCTGAGAGCCCCAAGTTGACCATATGTTAAGATGTGAGGAACCTTTAGAAGAAGGAAATAAGACTTCTTATCAGAAGAAGAGAACAGAGCAGGTCCTAGAAGGGTATGGTCAAATTTATTTATTTATTTATTTATTTATTTATTTATTTATTTATTTATTCATTCATCATTCATTCATTCATTCATTCATTTATCATTTCATTTGTTCATTCACTTATTTATAGTTTGAAAAGCTTGCAAAATTTATACCAAGCTGTTAACTGTGAGATGGGAGCTGGGGGAGAATTGCACTTTCCTTCACATTCTATTTTATACGTTTCTATATTGTATGGACATTCTACACCAAACATTTAAAACAAATTTTTTTTAAAGAATTTTTTAAAGGATGCTAAAGACAGATTGACACCTTCAAATCCATGAAGAAGTCCTCTAGAAGAGGCACAGCACTTGCTTTCTCATTCATTCTGGCCACATCCTCTGAAGCCCACAGCGTCAGGAGGCCTGGGAATGAATCCCCTCGGCCACACCGCCTGCCCAGTTTCCTGCCAAATCATTGGACCCTTCTGAGCCTCCGTGTGTCCACCTATAATGCAGGCAAACAGAGCATCTTTGATGCTTGGGAGTCACTGGGAAACAGGGTGCGGGGTGGAAGGGGGTGGATAAGACGACACTGTGTTAGCAACTCCACAGCGACCACCACCATGTGGGTTCAGTGTCAGACCCAACCTCAAGGGGGTGAGGGTGGGGGGTGGGAAGAGGAAGGAAAGAGGGGAGAGGAAGAGCCAGGTAGCTAGCTTCTTCCAGACTCAGCCTCTCCTCCGTCTGATTCTCTTGCTGACCTCCCTCCTGGCACAAGGTTTTTTGACCACTTGGGCTCCCCACTTCCTTCCCTGAGCTTCCCCCTCCTCCAGCGGTACAGACCTATACAGATTGCTTCTAGCTTCGTGGAGGTCCAGCAGCTCACACCTGTGGACCAGGTGACAAAAACGTCGTTTTTATTAGGTAAAAGAGAGGATTGTGGAGAGAAATAAAAGCAGTGCTCAGACATCCCAGGACAAAGTCACAAGCAAAGAGAAGACTGGCCAGGCTTGAGTAGGCGTGGGAGGCAGATCGCCATTGCAAGCTGGATACAAACACCACCAGCCTTAGGCCCAAATGAGCAGGAAATGGGGAGGGAGGGCTCAGAATAAGGGCCACTTGGTGGAGCAAGTTCGAGAGGTGGGGCAGCAGCGTTAGAGCCCAAGGAATCCAGTGCCAGAATGAGGCGTTCCAATTTGGACAGCTGAACTTGAGGTATGACAGAGAGATCAGTGATTTGGAGACCTGCCCAGGTAAGCCCAGCTTCCAAGATCCTGAGATTACACATTCTGAATTCATACGGCCCCCGGGCTTTAGAAGTTCACTAAAAACTGCCTGTCAGAGTGCCTCCTGATCTGCTCGGCACTTATTAGGAAGTCCTCAGATATTTGTCACATGAACCGGCCAGCGAGTAAACCCAGATGCCCCTTCCACTCACAAGCTGCCATTGGCAGCTCGGCTAAACAGCAAACTAGGCCACTGGCCTGACCCAGTTTCCCGGTGCTGCCGGCCAAACCCAGGGAGCAGCAGATGCTCCAGAGCAGCAGTCCAGGGTGACTCAAAGGCGCCTGCCCTGCGTCCCCGCTCCCCGCCTCTTTGCCGGCGCATTGGTTCACCGCCCTTCTGACGTTTGCCTCGCTGTGATTCATCTCCCAGAGGGGAGAAGAAAGGGGCCTTGTGGTCTCCCTGCGCTGGCTTCGCCGCCCTGGCACAAGGCTGGCACCTCTCCTGGGCAGCACCGCCCCCCAGTGGCCGCGGTGCCCCGGCTCAGGAGGCGGCGCTGGGGACCTCGGCCCTGGAGCCCAGGGTCCGCCCCGGTAAACAGCGAGAGGAATCACATCACCACCTCCCTGAGGGGCCACGGGCTTCGCCCTGGGTAAAGCCTCAACAAACGATGCAATTGTTTCTTTAGCGGCCTGGGAAAGGGCGAGCTCGGCATCCCAGAATCCTGGTCTCTGAGCAGCTTCTCATAGAGAGGGACCGGCGGGCGATGGCCCTCTAGCTGGAAAAAGGGGAATTCGCCTTTTCTGCTGAAAGCCTGGGTTGTGTTCCTGCGCTCGGCACCCCCAAGACCACGTGTCTGCTGCATTTTAAAAATAGATGCAAACAACTGCCCTTCTCCTTTTATGAGTTGCCTATTCATCTCTTTGGGGCATTTTTCTATGTTTTCTTATTTGTAGAAGCTCTTAAAAAGGGCAAGTCTGCCACATGTGTTACACGTATTTTTCTAAACTTGGACTTTACCTTCTGATTTTGTTTTTTGACACATACACTTTACATTTTTATATGGTCTGACCTTTTGATATTTTTCTTATCCTTTCTTCCTTTGCTTTTTGCCAATTGCTCCCTTTGCTCATCTGAGTACCAAAGATTTCCTTAATTTACTTCCAGTTCTCTATCTTTTCTCCTCCTCTCCCTTCTCTCTTCCTTCTTCTCTCCTTCCTACTCTTCCTAATCTCTCTGTTTTTTTCAAAGATTTTATTGGGGAACCGTGTGTGCTTCCAGGACTTTTTCCAAGTCAAGTTGTTGTCCTTTCAATCTTAGTTGTGAAGGATACAGCTCAGCTCCAGGTCCCGTTGCCATTGTTAGTTGCAGGGGGCGGAGCCCTCCATCCCTTGCTGGAGTCAAGGAATCCAACTGGCAACCTTGTGGTTGAGAGCCCACTGGCCCATGTGGGAATCGGACTGCCAGCCTTAGGCACTAGGAGCACAGAGCTCCAACCGCCTGAGCCACCAGGCCGGCCCTTCCTTCTTTTCCTTCATTTAGCTTTTAAACCTATCTGAAATTTACTTTGATATAAAGTGTGAGGTAAAGATTTAAATTTATTTTTTTTCTCAAATAGTTAGCTAACTTCCCAAATACCACAATTCAGCCTTTCTCTTTTAGTAGAATATTTCCTCACTGACTTGAAATCCTACCTCAATTACAGACTAAATACATTGAGCCTGTTTCTGGCCAGGACCCTGTCCTTATCCATTGAGTCCAAAGGTACGGACTTTTTTTTGTAAAACAACAAACATGTTAGACCACTGACCATGGATTTAGGACATATTCACACTTTCCTTTCAGGTCCAGGTAAAAATGCAGTCTTGAGTGAAACATCCGCATCTGAAAACTGGATAGGAAATAGGTTGTTTTAAAAGGACATGAACATTTTAAGTTCTTATACAAAAAGCCAAACCTTCCTCCAGAATGGCTAAGACTAATTTATTTCCCATCACAAGTGATTGCGAATGCCCTTCTCACTATAGGCATGCCAAAGAGGTTGAGAATTATTTATGAAAGCATATCCCAAATTTGAAAAACAAAGAAACAAAATACCCCTTCATTATTTTCTCTCTTTCTTTGCAGCTCTCGGACACCTGCAGGACTGTCCGGGTGGGGGAGGCAGCTCTTCAGATTCTCGTGTGGCTCATCTGAGACCTGCATTTGACTCCCCTCTCTACTTCTTACAGTTACTGTGACCCTGATACTTTTTCCCCCACTTACTACTAAGTATTTTATTGTATGTTGCTACCAGTGTATATAAAATAATTTCCCTTATGAAATAGAAATTCATGAAAATTCAGAGAGGTACATGTTAAGAACTGACAAAAGCAGAAGTTTGTATATAGTATGGCACATGCTATAGGCAGAAGCTTTTTGTACAGGCCTCAGATTTGGCTCGCCTGTGAATATTCACTGATTCACGAAAAGTGGTTTAGAAAACCTCCAAAGATTAGTGTCATTACAAAAAGGAACAGACTTTCTGGGGTCTGAAGGGATTTATACTTGAAGATACTCCAGTCAGCAGGGGGTCATGTTGAGCATTCTGCAGACAGAATTGTTTCAAATCTGCAGCTGTGGCTTCCAGCCGCAGCTGTTGAACCACTTTCTTCATAGCGGTGACGCTGGAGGAATCAGACATGGCGCACGCCAGAACCTGGCAGGTTAGTTGGTTGTGCTTCGGTGGGTTCTGGGTCCGTGCAGCCAGAGGGCAGGGCAGCGAGCCGTGATACTTTTTTAAAATTGAGGTGAAATTCACATAACATGAGATTTACCATTTGAAGCGAACAATTCACTGGCATTTAGTATCTTCACAATGTTGTGCAACCATCCTCTCTATCTAGTTCCAAAGCACTTTCATCCTGTGCCCATTGGGCAGTTGCTCTCCTTTTCTCTCCCTACAGCCTGGCAACCGAATCTGCTTCCTGTCTCTGTGGATTTAACTATTCTGGATATGTTATATAAAGAGAATCACACATTATGTGGCCTTTTGTGTCTGGCTGCTTCCCCTTCGCATCATGTTGTTTGATGTTCATTCTTGTTGTAGCCTGTATCAATGCTTCCTTCCTTTTCGTGGCTGAGCACTATTCTATTGTAAGTCTATGCGACATTTTGTGTATCCATTCATCCATTGATGGACACGTGGGTTGCTTTTGCCTTTTGACTATAGTGAATAGAGCTGCTCTGAACATTCGTAGAGACTATGACTTTTACAGATAACTGGGTAGTGATCTTACAAAGCAAGTTTTTAAATTTGTGATATTTTTTACGATAAAAAAATTGCATGGTGCCGGAAAAGCAAATCACATTTTGATATCTACTTAATGAAATCAACTTTATTGATTTCCAGAAATATCTGGGTAAAAAAAAAAAAATGTACTTCTAGAAAGAAGAAAACGAGCGTTTGTTGAGCGCCATGTGTCAGGTTTAATACACTATAGCAGCAGCCGCCCTGCCCGTTCCCCTGGGCTCCCTGGAGTCAACCTGCAGATAGTACCTTATGAAAACAGCTCCTTGCATCTCTGCCCCAGGACATTCTCTAGGTGAGGAGCCTGCACAGGGGCAGCTCAGAAGTGCCAAGGAATTGCCCATACCCCAAGTGTGACCTTCAGCCAAGGAGGAGGGTCCTCACCCCTCTGCCAAATCCTGATGTGTGTTCTGGGCAGCCTCTCAGCAGGTCCCCACGAGGTGAGCCCGTTGCCCACCTGCTGATGAATGTGGCCTTCAATGTCTTTCCTCCGCTTCCTGTCTTACTTCTCCCCTTCCTCATCATGTATTGGATTTCTGACTTCTCCCCTTGCTATTTTTGTTTCCTTGAGCAAATTACTTAAACCCTGTGTCTTAGGGTCCTCATGTATAGCATGTGGGATGGTCATAGAACCTGCTACGATGAGAACAAAATGAGCTAACGTGTGCAATATGCTTAGAACAGTGTATGGCACATAGTATGTGCTCAAAAATGTCCATCACAATTATATAAATAGAACAAACATGGGTTGTAGGGAATTAAACACACCTGGCTTCAGTTTCCTCATCTG
The DNA here is from genome assembly GCF_964194185.1 of Rhinolophus hipposideros. Lineage (NCBI taxonomy): Eukaryota > Metazoa > Chordata > Mammalia > Chiroptera > Rhinolophidae > Rhinolophus > Rhinolophus hipposideros. Next base: position 18,261,401 of record NC_138066.1, on the reverse strand, counting down.
ATATGTAGGTTTAAATGCCTTTTTTGGGTGATGACGGTGAGAAGTAAAGGGAATGACATAACTTACATAAACTGTAAAGCACAGAGCCTGGCCCAAGAGGAACAGTGGTGGGTACACAGCAACTGCGTTCTCTTCATCAAGTGGCTGTGTCATTGGGAGAGGGTGACCTCCACCAAGGAAGAAGGGCCCATGCTGGGTTGCAGGCGAGACCATTTCAGAATCCCAGGCCACTTCCTTCTCTGTCTCTGGAGAACAGCGTGATCTCAGGCAGGTCATGTCCCATACGCCTTGGTTTCCACATCTCTGAAAAGAAGTGCTTGAATTTAAGGGATTTCTAAATGGCCTATGGGCCCTATAGATGTAGGGAGAGTCTGTATCCTGAGATGGACACACACACACACACGCACACTTATGCACATACACTTATGCACATACACATATACACATGCACATATATACACACATACACACAAAATGCACATACATATTCACATGCACACACACCTTAACACATACATTCATGCTCACACACACACAATGCATAGAGGAAGTATCTGCATATTGGCTGGGCCACTTGAGTCACCTCCTGGAGTTTTAGGCCCCAGGCTCTGCTGGCCTTGAAAATCACCCCAGAGAAGAATGTGTCTGGAACACATTCCCAAGCATTTTTATGTGGGAAGCAGTTTTCTTCTTCAGCCCTTTCTCTTCTTTTGTCACTTTGTCAATGCCTGTGGCTGCCTTGCCAAGTTGTGGGATCAGGCCACATCTCCATATTGAGGGCTGGGTTGGGGGGCATGGGGACCCTCAAAAGGTCAGCCTGCCTCATCCTTTCCTAACGGCCTTCTTCCCAGCTCCCACAAAAATCTAATCCAGAGGAAGAAGGAAACAGGAGTCATAAAATGTGGCTCCACCCTCCAGAGGAAGCCAAAGTTGGAATGTAACTGCAGAAGAGATGGGACCTGGGGAGGAGATAACACTCTGTGCAGAGGCTTAGAGAAAGCCCGAGGGGCAAAGAGGGCAGGCGCAACCCTCCTCTGGGCTCCAGGCCTCAGATCCACAGGCTGTGTCATTGTCAGTGCCCACACACCTCAGGGGGACGAGAACTAGAACTTCCTCTGGTTTCTATGATTGTGCCTCATAGCTGACCCTGAGTCCCTTTTCAATCAGACTGGTGGCGAAACATATATACCTTCTTCCAGGACTTATGCCATCCTTTTGAGGTCTCAATGCAATGCAGCATGGTAAGAGGATGGTGGTTTGGTCCTCCAAAAACAATTGCCAAGTCGCTGCTGAGGCTGCCCATGCCCTGTCTCCAGGACTCGTTCAGGTCTGACATTTTCCTGTTATTTCATCACAGTCACAGGCCCGGCTTACACACATCCCCAAACCATTTGCCCCAGGCTCCCACTGCCTCCCTGAGAGATGCCCTGGGACCTCTGTCATCCCTCTTAAGGCCAAGGAATGGCCTCCTCCTGGTTCTGGTGAGGGGGTCTCCCTTCTCCCCACTGCTTCTGGCCAAGGTATCTTGAACACTTGCATGAATCCTCTTTCCCCCTTTTATTGCTTCTAGAAATCAACGCAGTTCTCTTAAGGGTTTATTAAGGCTCTTAAAAAAGATTTTTAGGTTACCTCAGCTTCCTGTCCTCTCCTTCTCCGCTCTGCTACAACCCTCAAAACTGCTTGAATGGGGAAAAGGAAACGGAAAAATACAGAGAGAAAAATGAACATCGATGAGTGTCTCAAAATCATACCTAGCCACATGCATTATTGCATTTAATCTTACCACAATCTTCTGAAGTTACCCTCATTTAATAGAGGAGGAAACTAAAGTTTAATAAGGTCACGTAAGTAATAAGTGTCTTTCCCACATACATATCCAAAAGCACTTTGTAAAATGGGTATGCAGTAGGTTAGTGAGCTAGAGCCCAAACTTTTTGTTGTTACTGCGGATGCAAAAGAGGCCACATACTAAATCTGACAAGCTCTGGGGAGGCAAGCATGGTAGGCCCTACAAACTCAGTGTGGGGACAGAGCCAGGACTGCAGTTTCCAGGCTCTCAGCCTCACATAGAAAGGTGCTCACTCGGGTAGTAAATGGCCATCGACTGTGATTGGATGGCCATCAGCTGTGGCTAGTTGGCCGTCAGCTGTAACCAGTGAGCCCTTGACCACTAATATAATTGCCATGGCTTCGCTAGCAGAAAATGGGGGCTTGCAAGAAGATGGTGTCTGAGCCGGCAAGCGGTGAAGTGAGGGTTGCGGGCCGTGTGGCTCCTGCCTGCCTCCTGTTTCTCCAACCCGGCCGCCAACGAGAATATAGTGGTATGACTCCCCTACCTATGGCTCCATGGGTGTTCTTTTTTGGCCTCGCCATGTCCTGTGTTCTTATGTGGGGAGCAGGAGCTGAGACCCCGCAGGCCGCCCTGCGCGACACTCAGAAACCGAAAGTAACCACATAGGATGATCTGAACATAAAAATTCCTAACTAAAAGCAGGTTATGGCAGATAGTCACATCCTTGGCCTGTAGCTTCCTTGACAAAAGTCATTCTTTACTTTAAGTGAGCCTGTCTGTTGTCTTTTTGCATCTAAGATAACATACACTTGGAATGTAAGAGAATCCCTTTTTCCGGACCCTTCAGGGCACAACCCACTGACCACAGCAGAGACCTCATTGTTATCTTGTTCCCAGCATACCATCTCTGTGTGCTATAAAATGTTAATTATTAACTATCCTGTACCTACCAATGTAAAACAAGTATGTGTCTCTCTCCATTTTACTTTTTAACCAATCCTAGAGATTTCCCCACTTTGCTTTCTCCTACCCCATTAATCAGTGGATTTCTTGTAACCCTCCTTATGTTTCCTCCTTTGATTCAAATGTATAAAATAAGCTGCAAAACTACCATTCTCTGGAGCATTTTCTTAATCCATTGAGATTTTGCTTCCTAGCAATCATTGTCAATTTGGCTCAAATAAACTCATTTAAGTTCTCTACAGATTTGTACATTTTTCATGTCGATATTTACTTGGCAGGATTCCAAAGAAGCGCACCCAAGATCATCATGAAGACCCAGATTTGGTTCTAGGTCCCAGCAGGGACTCACTGTGTCCCACCAGCTCCCCCTTTGTATCCACTGAACTTGAGTGAATTTTTTTTTGGAATTCCGGGCCTCCCTGATTTTAGGTAGGAGGCCCTGATTTTATTTGAACTCTTTTTTTAAAATCCTTAAGTTGGCTTTAAAGGTTACGGATTGAGATAATCCAGGCTAAGGACAAGAGTTGAGATAATGCAGGGACAAGAGAAAAGAAAAATGGGTGGCTGGTTTTAATTTCGGCTTTTCAATTAGAATTGCTTACTGCGATTCTAATTTTTGCTGGATAAATAAGAGTCTGAACTTGTTCACCTCTGAAGATAAGGGGTATTTACTCCCTCCAGCTTGAATTTCGGCTATTCTTAGGTGAAAGAATCTTTGTGGAGGTGTTTGAGGGTACTCCTCAAAACGTGCAGTGGGCCCATGTGGATTTCCAACACAACTGTAATTAAATATTTGACTTGTCCGGGTCGTGCACAGAAAGGCTGGTTATCTAGCGCTTCGAGTCCTCACGGTTGTACTAGGTAGCTGGGGAGGGAGATCAAAGCACGTAAGAGGGTTGAAGCAACTCAGAAGGTGACGACAGCCCCTTGGAACTCAACCCATAAGCAGCACACTTCAACTACACAATACCACGATAAATTTGTTCAGACTCTGCAGATCTCAAAAGAAAACTAAAATGAACATGGGAAATAGTACCTCCAAGGCCGACAAGCTCCGGGTCTCCAGCGCCATAACACTCCTGCAGATGTACAGTTCCTAGGGAGACTTTACTTGCAAGTACTTACAGAAATGGGAAGATTTAACTAGAAGTGATATCAGCTTCAGATGGCCAAATGGAGCTCTTTTGACATCTAAATTCATGTTTTGTGTGAATAATTAGAAAAAAAACTTGTTTTAAAATCAAGCTAAACGAATGGAAGGCTTGGCAAATGGAAGCCTCTGAAACCATACACAGAGGGACGTTCTTCCCTCCAGAAAGTTAGTAAGAAAATTTATGGACTGTCTTTGCACTAAAGAAGGTTTCCGAAGCTGCTCACTGCCAACACCCCACTTTTCCCTCTGCTCCAACTGACCCACTTCATCCTCTACTTCATTGTCTGGATTTAGTCTTCTCTCTTCCTCCTCTTCCTTCTCTCTCTCCTACACCCCTACTGCAGCTCCCTACTGACCTAGGGGACACTCAATAGAAAACCAGACCAGGATAGACTAGGAAAAAAGAAAAACCCAGAAATTCTGGCAGCTCACTTTGGAAAAAAGCTGGTCTCAGGCAGTGGGAACCAGCAATTGTATACAAACAGAAGTAAGGAATGTACTAAAGATTCCCTCGACCCTCTCCAAGACCCTGATGAGTTCGCAAAGGAATTTAAATTGACTGTTAGAACATATATGATCCTGGCTATTCTGACCCATTCCAATTAACACATATACTGGTTTCTGAGAGCAAAGCAACAGAATTGCTAAACAAGGTTTGCTGGGGGAAACCTGTAGAGGAATCTGCTTTTAGTGTAAAAAGTCAGGTCACCTTAAGAAGGATTGTAGAAAACTGAAATGGGATTTAGAAAAAGAAAAGAAACAGAAGCCAGCATAGGGCTGCTCCAAAGACTGTAAGAGGGCATGTCCCCTTACTAAAACTTTAAGAGAAATTGAAATTACCATAAAAGGAGAAACTACTTAGGTCCTTGTAGATACTGGGGCTCCTTTATCTGTCCTCTCTCTCTTTTCCAATTACAGAGAATTTAATGGAATTTCCACATCCATGACCACAGGATGAAACTGGCTGCAGCCAAAGACTCTAAATCCTGGGGGCCAACTCCAGGCAGGGCCCTGCTCCAAAGGAATGGTGATGTCCCCGCCCTGGCTGGCTGGTTGGGGCTCAGGGCTGAGGATGGGACATCTCCCTCACTGGTCACTGAGGCTACCAATAAGGACGGCTGGGGGATGACTGCCCACATTCATGGTTGGGTTACAGATGGCTACTTTATCTGTTCTGAACACTACCCGACTAAGTTGCCCTCTCCCTCGGAGTAAAGCTTCTGTACAAATGGTAGGGACATCTAATCAACCAATGTCTGTTTTTAAATCAGAACCTGTTCCCTTCCACCTAGGGAATGTTACGGGGCAACATATATTTTTACTAATCAGAGACTAATCAGAGGTTTCAAGAGACTATCTTGAAACCAGTGACACCCACATATCCTTCTCCCAGAAGGGTGAAATGTATTTAGAATTAAATGAATCAGATACTGAACCAGTTGGGAAAATAATGATTTCAAAGAACCCATATGAAAGGAAACTAGTCTTGAGACTGACTGAACGTTTGTTACAAGGCGTTTCAATGAAACTTTGGGCCTTTTTCAGTACAGATATTGGCAAGATTCAGTCAGCCACTCCTATTAAAACAACTATTGACAATCCTTTGCCTCTACCTAATATTTGCCAATATCCTTTAAGGCCTGATGCACTAGCTGGAATTAGCCCATTATATAAGACTACTTTTTAAGAAAAGGGGCTTATAATTCCATGTACAAGCACCTGTAATTCTCCTATCCTTCCAGTAATGAAACCCAATGGGAATGGATGGAGATTTGCACAGGATCTCATAAATAAATATAAATATAAAGATATCCTGTGGTTCCAAATCCACATACCCTCGTATCAGCTATTCCTGTATATACTGCCAATATTTTTCGGTGCCAGATTTATGTAGTGCCCTTTTCAACATTCCTGTAAAACAAAACAAAATGAAAAAAAGACAGTAAAGACCTCTTTGCTTTTTCACCTGAGAAGATCAGTAGTTTACTTGGACAGTAATGCCCCAAGGAAATACAGAGTCCCACCTATTTCTCTCAGATAGTAAAAGCTGATGTTGAATTTCCCAGAAATTCTACTCTAATCCAATATGTGGATAATTTATTCTTATGCTCTAGGATGTATTAGACTCCCAAGAGGACACAATTTACCTTTTACAATAGCTAGCCAAAAAGGGACATAGGGTCTCAAAAGACAAGCTTTGATTCTATTTACCCCAAGTAAAATACCTTGGTCATCTAGTATCTAAAGATGGGCTACTAATTAACCCTGAAAGACTCAAAGGAATAATATCCTTTCCTCTTCTAAAAACAAACAAACAAAACAGCTTAGAGAATTCCTGGGTCTGACTGGATACTGTCACAAGTGGGTTCCAAATTTTTCATTAATGGCCCAGTCTCTATATGTCTTATTTTAAAACCAGATCAACCTGATCCAATTCAATGGAACCCCAAAGAGAAATAAGCTGAAGAAACTCTAGACAATTAAAATCAATAGTTAAAGGGCTCTCTCCCTACATGACCGCCATCTCTGCTACAGTTGTGTTATGCAAACAAACAGAATACATAGTTATGGGCTCTCCTTTATTTATGTTACTCATTCTGTTGAATCTCCACTGAATTCTCATCACACTCAACACTGTCAGTCAACTGGCTTCTTATGAAGTACTCTTGCTTCCTGCGCATAATATTACTTTAACTCTTTGTAACAGTCTTAACCCAGCAGCTTTGTTACCTTCTTTGCAGGATGAAGACATCCAGGATTGTGTTTTGCTTACTGACCACCTTCTTGTTCCTACAGATGATTTATACAAAACTCTTAATGATAACGCTGACTTAATTTGGTTTACAGATGGATCTCATCTGAAAGATGAACAGGGACATTACTGAGCTGATCATGCAATAACTTCCATGGTGAATATAAATTTAAGGTTCTTATTTACCCGAATAAGATCTGCCCAACAAGCTGAATTAATTGTTCTAGCATGACCTTGTCAGTCAGCCAACGATCAAATAGCCAATATTTACACTGATAGTCACTATACCTTTGGTGTAGTTCACAAATTCCAGAATGTTGTGGAAGAAGTGAGGCTTCTTGACTTCCTCAGGGCAGCCCATAAAGAATGAAAACAGGTTGCAGAATTATTAGATGTCAGCAACCAAAACAATTGGCAATTATCAAAATTATCAAAATTCCAGGACATCCTAAAGCTGCCACCATGGAAGCAAAAGGAAATAATTTAGCAGACGCTGCAACTAGACAAGCATCAATAAGCAGCCAAAATATACAGACTTGAAAACGTTTCTTTTCCCTATTAAATCAATAAGAGACTCTTAAATTTCCAATGAACAGCTGCAGAGGAAGAAAAGAAAATATGGTAATGATAAATGTCTAACTATTACATACATTGTTTTGTGCACCTGAAACTAATAAAAAATGTTAGAGAGAGAGAGAGAGAGAGAGAGAGAGAGAGAGAGAGAGAGAGAAAGAAAGAAAGAAAGAAAGAAAGAAAGAAAGAAAGAAAGAAAGAAAGAAAGAAAGAAAGAAAGAAAGAAAGAAAGAAAAAAAAAAAGAAAACATGGTAACAAAAAAGGGAAAATTTGACCCAGACAAATAGATATGGCTTGGACCAATCAGAAACCAATCTTACTTATAGGGGGCTCAATTACTTCAACATGTACATGAGCTAACATATTGGAGTCCTGAAAAGCTGATTTCATAGAATAAAGAATATTTTTGGAAAACTCCTCCTATAGTAGCTTGTAAAGTGTATAGCAGATGTTCTGTCTAAACTGTAACCCTGGAAAATCACTCCTTGGGTCCCAAGGACATTTCCCACTTCCTTTAGGTCCATTTGAGGTATGGTAATTAGATTTTATCCAAGTGCCAACATCTCAAGGATACAAATATGTGTTGGTCATGATTTATATATTGTTTCACTGGGCTGAGGCATTCCATTGCAGGAAAGCAACTGCCTTAATTGTAGGTAAGTTATTATTGGAAAAAATAATCCCCAATTGGGGAATTCCCAGTGAGTTACACAGTGACCGAGGGACTCGTTTCACTGGGCAAATAATATAATCCATTTGTAATATTTGGCCTATTCTACAGTATTTTCACTGTGTTTATCACCCCAGTCCTCTGGATTGGTGAACTACACAAATGGTACAATTAAAACTCAACTACGTAGGTAAAATTTCAGAAGCTTTTAATTTCCCTTGGCCCAAAGCTCTCCCTATAGTGCTCCTCAACCTGAGATTTACTCCTTTTGGTAACCATAGCCTTTCTCCTCATTAGTCACTGGTCACCAGAGGCGTCTGGATGAAGGGACATATGAACCAACTTTACTAAAAGGAGACATTCTGCATTATTGTCAAGGACTTATCAACCTGCTTAAAGAAATTGATAAATTAGCAACTGATTCACTTCACAGTGTGCTTCCAGGAGATGAAGACTTCAAAGACACGTCTCACAGCCAGGAGAATCTGTCCATTGGAAAAGACATCAGTTAAAGACTCTCCAACCTCCTTGGAAGGGACTTGTCAGCGGACATCAAAGACTCCTCGAGGATGAGAAGCCACGACATCAGAGGTAGACACAGCTGTCTACCCAAGACTTTGAGAAGGTTCGTATACCTACAAAATTGATATTGAACTTAAAATAACCATTTATTTGTCTTTACCTGTCTGCTAATAATATTAGTCATAATGATAGTTCTACTTGTTCTTTGGGCTTTTCTCAAACCCTGTACTTATATAGCCCAACTGTTAATAATTGTTGAAGTTATATAACTTTTATATTATCAAGAATACTATTTTTATGGTTTCTTTTTTGAAATTTAGAAGGGAGGTTATTGTAGAAGGAAGAAAATGGATGTGTTTTTGAAAGAAGTTAAAGGGAAGTTAATAAGTTGATTATTTCTGAATGAGGGAAAGGAGACAAAATGAGAAGGACAAGTGAAGTTGTAGAAGGTTAGTGGAACAAAAATATTGAGAAAGGAATTTTATGTATAAATGCTAGAACCCAATTATGGAACCTGCTTATACCCTAATCCAACAAAGATTACTAACTATATTAATTTAGATGGAAGCTGAAGTGGCTGAAAAAAAAATGGCTCTCTATAATGGCGGCTGAGGCACAGAAAAATTACTCATGAAACTCTTACTGTTCTCCTGGCCACTGGAAATTTTTTATTTTTATTTTCTTTTTTTTAGATGGTAGTTATAATTTACACCATTGTGGTCTTACAGCCTTAACCCAATTAAACCTTAAAGTTACATTTCCCAATTGCACAACTAGTAGGAATCAGATTAATAATGAATGACACCTAAGTGCTTCCAATGGGAAGGTAGTTGGGCCATGTTAAAATAAAATAATAATAATAATAATAATAATAATAATAATAATAACAACAACAATAATAATAATGTTAATAACAGTGACAATAGTAAATGGGAACCCATCTCATGGTCAGATTATGAAAACTGAAGAGGTATATAGTGTGCCCTCAAGCTATAAATAAATGTTATACTAGATACAAAATACAGAAAAATAAGACAGCAAAACTTGGATCATGATAATTTACAGGTTAGAAATGATCCGGTATGTTTTTCACTTAGTGAAGGCCCATAAGACCTGACTACCTCTCATTTACCCAACTTTCCTTTTGGAAAAAAATTCCCCCCTAACTGCCATCCAAGATTATGGTCTTATCCCACCCTCAGTGGTTCACCATTTCAACACTTCCTAGGAATGAGCCTTCCTAGCACCTGGGACCACATTATCCAACCAAAAGGTTGGTCATCGAGGCATCCTTTCGACTGATTTATGACCAGAAGGGGGAAGTGTGGACGAAAAAGGGGGCCACATACTACACGTGACAAGCTCAGGGGAGGCCAGCATGGCGGGCTCTACAAACCCAGAGACCGAAATTAACCACATGGGATGATCTGAACATAAAAATTCCTAACTAAAAGCGGATCATGGCAGGTCGCCACATCCTTGGCCTGTAGCTTCTTTGACAAAGGAAGGTCATTCTTTACCTTAAGTGAGCCTGTTTATTGTCTTTTTGAATGTAAGATTACATACCCTTGGACTGTCAGAGGAATCCATTTTTCCACACCCCTCAGGGCGCAACCCACTGCACCAGAGCAGGAGACCACGGAATCCCTCATGGTTATCTTGTTCCCCAAATACCATCTACGTGCTGTAAAATGTTAATTAACTGTCCTGTACCCACCAATGTAAAAGAAATACTTTTTATCCAATCCCAGGGATTTCTCCGCTTTGCTTTCTTCCACCCCCTTCATCTACCACCCATGGATTTTATCTAACCCCCTTATGTCTCCTCCTTTGATTCTAATGTGGAAAATAAGCTGCAAAACTGCCATTCTCTCGAGTCTTTTCTTAACCTGTTGGGATTTTTGCTTCCCAGCAATTGTCATCAGTTTAGTTCTAATAAACTCATTCAAGTTCTCTAGAGGTTTGGACGTTTCTTGTATCAACATTACACAGATGGACTCTTTATTCAAATAGAAACTTTCCTGGAAAACCGGAAAGTGTGTTTCTGCTATGGTGGAAGGCTGGGGGTTCCAAGTGAGCCCCTTCTTCCCCTCACCCCTCGATATGCACCGGGGACTCTTCTGTGATGTTCCAGGCCTACGAGTACATTTGGAGACCTCTGGACTGTATGGCCTCCAGGCCTTCTCTACAGCCAAACCCCCACATCTAGATTGTGACACTTCTTGGTGCCTGGCCCCGTGGGTTTCCTTGGAATACACTGGCTTGGTTGCACACACAAACTTCCTGCTTGGCTCTTCCCTTGAGGCTGCTGGGCTCCACGCCTGGACGCCATGTCTGGGCCAGAGCCATGGCTTCTGAGAGGGTTTGGAGGTTGGCCCACCCCCTGCTGCCCATTCTCTCCACTGCATCCAGCACAATCAACCAGAGCTGCATGGGGCCAATACTTCAAATAAATGTTAATGCTGCTCAGAGCTAGATGGATGGGCCTTTTGGGAAGGTCCAGAAGAGATAGGGCTACAATTTGTCCCCTGAGACAATTCTTTGTTTCCTTTTGGCAAATCTCTTCATTGAGATTGCTGCTAGCTGATCCCTTTTTATTCATAAAATTGATGTTTCAAGGGCCACTAATAGCTCTTGGGTTTGCATAGCTGGTTACTCCATCCATGTACTTACTGGATAATCGTTAGGTGAGCACTTACTGAGAACCAGGTACTGTACTAAACACCGAGTGCAAAGAGGAAGATACGTCTCCTTCACAGTCCACAGTTCATGCCTCTCTGCTTTGTGAGCCCTAGGAAATTGTTGTGGACATTTGCTGGCTCTTAGCCATTCAGCGTTCATTTCCCTAAACAGATCTCTGGTTTCCTTTCCCATGACCTGTCCCCCACGAGCATAGCCTTGGTGAGACAGTGAATCAGAGAACCTCGTCCAAAAGGGTATCTGGAGGTTTTCTCAGTCACAATGCTTCCTCTCTCTGCCCCAGTGAGACTAAAGCTTGGACAGACAACCTAAGTGCTTCCAGACAGACCCCTTCCCAGGACTTTGAAACAAGGTCGGGAGAAGCAGCTGGCTTATTCACCTCAGCAGCATAACCTAACTGCCAAGAAACTTCTTTTCTGCTTCCTATACTATTTCGAAGCCTCATTCTCCAGTCTTCCTGTGGGTTCGGGGCATTTCCCAAGTTTCTTTTCTTTTCTTTAAATGAGCCAGAATTGGTTTTTGTTGCTTGCACTCAAAGAACCCTGACCAACAACATACCAGGTTCCAGCTGTTATTTCAGTTGCATCCAACATGTTTAAAACATGTTGCTGAGCACCTGTTCTGGGCCACGTGTTATGGGTACATTGACCTGGAAGGAAATAGATAAGCAAAACGCTTGAAGTGTGAGATATGTTGTGGATGTGCAGGTCAGCTCCACCTGAGGGCAGGAGGGGGCCCAGAAACTTCATGGAAGCAGGTCATCCAAACTGAGTTCCCTACTTTTGCCCTTATCCCCACCCTCACCCCCTCAGCCTTCTCAGCACAGCAGCTGCAGGGATCTTTAACAAGTCAGATCAAGCTATTGCGGGCTCAAAACCCTTCAGTGGCTCCCTGTGTCCCTCAGGGTGAAAGCCAAATTCCTATGATGGTCTATAGGCCCTACATGACCCTACATGACCAGCAAGAGATGGTCTCCCAGCCCCTGTACAGCTGGATAGGGCCAGAGGACAACCTCTCACCAATGGATGGCACTGCAAATCGTGGGTGTCTATTCCCCCCTCACTTGCCTAAGAGGAAGTTCTGGGCTTGAATTTCTTTGTTTTTCCTTCTCACCTCTGACCAGAATGGCCGGTTGTAGCAGCCTGGAAGCCACAGGGTGAGGGTGAATCCTGAATAATCATGTGGAGCAGAGCTTCCTTCTGTTTATAAAATGCAGAGCCATGCCCCCAAGGTCCTAGAAGTACGTGGCCCCATGCTGCTGCCCTCTTATATTCCTATATATGGTTTTGAGAATTATTTGGACTTTTCTTTGTTCAGACTTAGTTATTAGCATGCTTTCCTCTCTTCATATCCTCTTCCACGTTGAAGTTTTTAACTTGCTATAGGCTAGAAAACCAGATAATCAAGTTTCTTAGAGCAGTGACTAGAGCAAAAGTTAATTTCTGAGGGAAGCCTGAGAAGTTCTCCTCTGACAAAAGTGTGTGTGATTTAGAGCATAAGCTCTGGGATATCTGTAGTTTCTCAGAGACTTTTGTTACCTTCTTCTTATTTTCTCTTGTTTTCTAGGAATTGGAGGTTGTTGAAAACTAACCACAGAATGAGGGAGGTTTAACTGCCCTCTTTCTTTTGAAAAAAAAAAAAAAGATCTATTCTCCTATCTCCTTACTAACAGGGAAATTGTGGCCCACAGACAATGCTAATCAAAATACTGTCGCGTCCAGTGCAACAGGGGCAGTGAGGAGGTGAGAAGGGGCGGTTTGGGTTAAGTTTTTAAGAAAGAAACAAACAGAGACTTAATGCTGTTAAATCTCTCAGAAGGCCAGGGGTCTCTCAGTCTCAGAGGACTGGAGCCCTGAACAAAGCTGGCTGGAGGTTTTTATTGATGAGTATGCAATGGAGCAACAGTGTTTTATGGCACGGTCTGTGAGACTCATACACATCCCAAGCCAATTTATCTTAGTCTTTAAACAGCCGAGGTATAAGGTCCCATTATATCTTACTTAAGGTAAATATCTTCTCAGTGTTAAGTCTCTCAGATATAAGAGATAACTGGTCTTCATTCTCCTCATTATATTTCTGACTGACAGCTAGAAATATAGTTAGGGAAATACAGTTAGGGAAAAGCCAGAGCCGGCAACAGACTTTCCCAAGCAGGGGGAAGCGGAGGCAAGGCCCTTTCCCATATTTATTTAAGGCAGCTTATTGGGGGTCCCCACTCGGTTCCGCCTGGCTTAGGTTGTATCTCCCATGAGATATCTTACTCGTCTTTGGCTGCAAACCATCTTTTGGGAATTAGACAGAGAGACATAAGGTGTAAACACAAGGATGGAATAGAGTCCCAGAAAGGCACAATCTCACAGACTCTTCCTTCCTTAAGGAAAGACACGGAGGGACAGTTGGCTGGGCTGTTGTGCGACTACAAAATACAATTGTTTTGTTCTCTGAAAATGGACACATTTTCTTTTAATTTCTATTAAAAAAGTAAAGGACTGGGGTGGCTGGATGGCTCAGTTGGTTAGAGCACGAGCTCTCAACAACAAGGTTGCCGGTTCAACTCCCGCATGGGATGGTGGGCTGCGCCCCCTGCAACTAAAGATAGTAAACTGCGACTGGACTTGGAGCTGAGCTGTGCCCTCCACAACTAGATGGAAGGACAATGACTTGGAGCTGATGGGCCCTGGAGAAACACACTGTTCCCCAATATTCCCCAATAAAAAATATTTAGAAAAAGAAGCTTCTCCACTTAAAAAAAAAAATTAAAGGACTAACGGGCCAAGAATAGTTAAGACACTGTTGAAGAGGAATAATGAAGAGGAATAAGGAGAAGGTGGGTTGTCCTGCCATGTATAAAGATTTATTAGTAGGAAAGGTAGACAAAGAGATCATGAAAATGAATAGATGACTCAGAGATGGATCACACCTTCATGGGAACTTGGACTATACCAGAGGTGGTATTTCTACAGATCAGTGGGAAAAGAAGAAACCAGCTGATCATGATAGAACAACTGGTTATTGTATACAAAATATAAAATTAGATCCCTTCCTCACACTGTTCTCAAAGATGGATTCCAGATATATATTTTTAACCTAAATTTAGAAACCCAAAATTTAAAACTTAAAAAAAATCTACAAGAGAATGTGTTTATGAACCTGAAGTGATAAAGAGTTTCTTTTCTTTTCTTTTTTTTTTTTAAATTTTTATTGGGTAACAGTGTGTTTTTTCCAGGACCCATCAGCTCCAAGTCAAGTCGTTGTCCTTCAATCTAGTTGTGGAGGGCACAGCTCAGCTCCAAGTCCAGTCGTCGTTTTCAATACCATAATACCATTTTCAATCTAGTTGCGGGGGGGGGGGGGGGGCGGGGTGCAGCCCACCACCTCATGCAGGAATCAAATCAGGAACCTTGTTGTTAAGAGCACATGCTTTAACCAACTGAGCTAACCGGGCCGCCCAAGAGTTTCTTAAATAAGACAAAAAGGGGACAGAAGAATATAGATAAATTTTTTTTTAATTCATTGGGGTGACAATTGTTAGTGAAAGTACATAGATTTCAGGTGTACAATTCTGTATTACATCATCTATAAATCCCATTGTGTGTTCACCATCCAGAGTCAGTTCGAATATTGATAAAGATATTGATAAATTTTTCTGCTTTAAAATTTTAAACTTCAGGGTGGCCCATTGGCTCAGTAGTTAGAGTGCAGTGCTCATAACACCAGGGTCACCGGTTTGATTCCCACATGGGCCAGTGAGCTGTGCCCTCCACAACAGATTGAAAACAACTTAACATGGAGCTGATGAGTCCTAAAAAAACACACTGTTCCCCAATATTCCCCAATTACAAAAATATATATATGTACATTTAAAAAAATTTTTTCAAACTTCTTTATGACTAAAGGTACCATAAAAATAAAAAGACAATATATTTGCAATTCACTGCAGTTGTTTGTATCCAGAATATATGAAAAATTCGTATAAATCAATAAAAGAAGAACAACATAAGAGAAACATGAAATTCACAGTAGAGGAAACCCAAATGACCATAAACCAACAAAAACACTTCAACCTCGATCAAATATATGGTGATGGAAGGAGAACTGACTCTGGGTGATGAATACACAGTGGGATTTATAGATGATGTAATACAGAATTGTACACCTGAAATTATGTAATTTCACTAACAATTGTCACCCCAATAAATTAGAAAAAAAAACAACTTCAACCTCACTAGTAATCATGGGAATTCAAATAAAAGTAACGAGACCCATTTCATGTCCATCAGATTGTCCAAACTTAAAAAGCCTGATAACACTACATTGGTGAAGACATCGGGAAACGAGAACTGATGAATTTCTGGAGGGAATATAAATTGGTACATGCCTACAACCCTTGGTCTGCAGTTCCAAAATCTAAAAAACTCTGAAGTCCAAAAGGTTGTTTCCCCCCTAAGTTTGGTTTAAACTCCCTGTCCAGATATGGAAATCTGTGCTAAGCTGTTCACCCTACCACACCAGGTCAGTGGGCACAGCCTCTGGGGACAGGATCCCACTTCATTGCAAGGGCCCTTTTATACTCTGGGGACAGCCATCCATATACCACCCATCCACTCATATATCTATCAATTCACCTATGAATCCACCCACCAACACATCCAATCATCCTTTCTTTGACCCTCATCCACTATTCATTCATGGGTCAAACCTTTACCGACTGCTCATCCCACTTGTGTATATGCCTCAAGGAGCCCACTGCATATTAGCAAAATAAATATGTGAATTAAAATAAACAAACGCCAAGACCTCTGCATTGTATGCTTTCCTGGGGGTATTAGGCACAGTGGGAGCAAATAAGGAGGCCTGATCTGTTCTGAAGGGAGAGGAGAAGCAAGCAGGCGGAGGCTGCCAGGGAGATTAAAAAAATGTTTTTTTTTAATTGTGGTAAAATACACATCACCTAAAATTTACCATGTTAACCATTTTTAAGTGTACAGTTCAGTGGCTTTAAGTAGTGTGATGAAATCACTCAGGACGTGAATCATCCCTTTGTCCAGCATATCCACTGTGTATGTTCCCTGCCCATTAATCACTTAGTAGCCATCTTGGTTATCAGATTGACTGTCACAATTTCGCAGTGCTTGTGTTCCAGTTACCCTTATAGTAGTCTAACGCTAAGTCACAATGCCCCCATCATTCATGTCACTTCATCTCATTACAAAGCCAATTTATCATCCCACATCATCAGAGGAAGAAGGGTGAGGACAGGACAAGATATTTTGAGAGAGAGAGAGACCACATTCACATATCTTTTATTACAGTATACTGTTATAATTGTTCTATTTTATTATAGTTCTTAATCTCTTACTGCGCCTAATTTATAAATTAAACTTTATCATTGGTATGTATGCATAGGAGAAAAATATAACTTTGTAGAGTTGGTACTATCCGTCAGATTCAGGCATCCACTGGCAGGGGGGGCTTGGAATATATCCCCCATGAATGAGGGGGGACTACTGTATCACATTTGGTTATCCATTCATCTGTCAACGGACACTAGGGTTGTTTCCACCTTTTGGCTGTTCTGAGTAATACTGCTGTGAACCTAAGTGTACGAATATCTCTTCCAATTTCTACTTTTAATTCTTTCTGGTATATACCCACAAGGGGAATTGCTGGATCATATGGTAATTCTACTTTCCATTTTTTGAGGACCCACCATACCTTTTTTGACAGCAGCTGCACCATTTTACATTCCCACCAACAGTGCACAAGAGTTCCAATCTTTATCAACACTTGTTTTCTGGATTTTTGTTTTGTTTTGTTTTGTTTTTGATAGTAGCTATCCTAATGGGTGAGGTGGTATCTCCTGGTAGTTTTGATTTGCACATTCCTAATAACTAGTGATTTTTTCATGTGCTCATTGGCCATTTGTATATCTTCTTTGGAGAAGTGTCTATTCCAGTTCCTTTGTTCGTTTTTAAATTGTGTTGTGTGTTTTGGTTGTTGAGTTATAGGGATTCTTAATACATCAAAGATATATTAACCCCTTATCAAATATTGAAATTGCAAATACTTTCTCCCATTCTGTGGGTTACCTTTTTGCTCTGTTGATTGTGTCCTTTGATTGTGTCCTTCTCCACCGTGTGGAGAAGATATTAAAGGGTTGGTACAACTCAGCCAGTTTGGGCGGCAGTGGAGTGAAGGGAAGGTGTTTCAGTCAAAGGAAACAGCTTGTGCAAACACACAGAGGAAAGAAACAGCAAAATGTAAGTAACCGAGTCTTGCTAGAACGTGTATGGAGGGGGTAGCGAGTGGGTAGAGGTGAGGCTGGAGGAATCTGTCCAAGCTACATGGCTTGGACTTCCTTCTAAGGTGGTGCTACTTAAAGGGTGGTCCCAGGAGCCCTGCCTCAGCATCGCCTAAGAGTGTATTAAAAATGCACAGTCTTGTTGCTGCAGTTCTGACCTACCTCTTGGGTGGGGCCTAGGGATATAAGTTTTAACAAGCCCCTGGGGTGACTCTGATGTTCAAAGTTGAGTATTGTACAAAGGGCAATGGGTAGCCACCCGGGGTCTGACGAGGCTGTTATAAGATGCCCTGGGCTGTTCTTCAGGTTGCGGCACCCGGGCTTGGTTCTGCCCCCATCCTCCTCCCGCCACCCCATGCCCTCACTCCCATGCCCGCTCCTCCAGCGCCCCAGCCAGCTCCCCTCTGTAGGGTCCAGGGTCAGGGGCTGCTGAGGGGCAGCGCCGCTGCAGCCAGGCCCACATTCCTCTCATTTCCCGCCATTGTCCCAGGTTCCTGTGGCCGCGTCTCCACACTCGCCCCGGGCCGCCCCACGGCCCCGGGGAGGTGAGTCATTTCCTTTCTCCCCAGTGACAATCCTGCGCCCACCAAGGCCAGCCAGGACCCCCTCCCCGGCCCGCTCCCCACGCGGGCGCTGCGCGGCGCCTCTCGGCCCGCAGGGGGCGCCAGAGTCCGCAGCGTCTCCTCTGGGCACCTGGGAGCTGCATTCCCTCTGCCGCCAGGATTCACCTCCTCCCGGACAGGATGGGCGAAGAGGGAAGGAAACCGAGGATGGCCTCTGACTTTGCTCTTCCCCATGCTCCGCGTGGCTTGCCTGGAGTCAGACCCCTGACGCCCACGGATGGGGAAACTGAGACCTGGGGGACGGAGGTGTGTGCCTTGATCAAGGCAGTACAGCCCACCCTGGGAAGCGAGGGACTGGAATCCCTCACTCTCGCCCTCCCGCCGCGTCCCCCGTCCCACCGGGTCCTCCCCCCGGCGGCGGTGGTTTTCCCACAGACCCGCAGGTGTTAATTTTATCCTCCTTGCCTCCCTGCCTTCCACCGTGGTGTTTCCAGTGCAGAGTTTGCAGACAGGATGCCCCAGATTTTGATCACTTGTGGGCCCCGAAACTTGGTCGCCCCTGGAACCAACAGGAGCTGAGGGCATCTAGGGCTCCACCTGGGAAGCAAGTGGAGTCTGCAGTTACTGGGTGGCGCTCCCGTTTTCAGCGCTGCCCGCCCACACCCCCAGCCCCCAGCTGCTGGCTTTGTCACAGGTGCCACTCCCTGGCTCCTCTGCACACAGTACCTGCATCTCTGGACCCGTCCTCTTTTCTCAGGCTTCCCTCCAGGTTTCAGGGAGGCAGGAAAACTCACTCCAGTCTGGGCATTTCAAATATCAAATTTTTTTAAAAAAAGATTTTATTGGGATTCCAAGTCAAGTTGTTGTCCTTTCAATCTTAGTTGTGGAGGCTGCCGTTCAGCTTCAAGTTGTTCTTTCAGTCTTAGTTGTGGAGGGCGCAGCTCAGCTCCAGGTCTAGTTGCGGGTATCTAGTTGCAGGGGGCACAGCCCACCATCCCTTGTGGGAGTTGAACCGGCAACCTTGTGGTTGAGAGCCCACTGACCCATGTGGGAATCAAACTGGCAGGCTTCGGAGTTAGGAGCATGGAGCTCCAACTGCCTGAGCCACCCGGCCAGCCCCAAATATCAAATATTTCACACGACCCAGAGCCACCTAAGAGTGCGTTCCTTTAGGACTCTGGGAAGGAGGAATGTGAAAGCCACACAGTGAGCTGGGGCTCAGACCACACCTGTCCTACCTCAGACCTCTTCAATTCCTCCCATGCTGCCCAGATACTGAATGCAAAAGGGGCCCAGTGTCTGACACAGTGAAAGAACTCAATAAAGAGTGGTTATTATTGTCTCTTAGCAAGTTGCCTAACCTCTTGGTGCCTCAGTTTTCTCATCTGTAAATTGGATGTAGTAACAATATGCTTCAGAGAATCAGTCTAAGGCTTAAATGATCTCGTACATGGAAGGTGCTTGCTTATATCAGTGCGTGGTGTCAGATAACACCTGATATCCTTCCACAACTTGGGCTCCATGAAGGCAGGGATTCTTTCTGTTTTCTTCCTTTGTGCACTGCCATATCTCAAGCACCTAGAACACTATCTGGTAAAAGTGGGAAACCAATCAATACTTGTTGAATGAATGAGTGTTAGCTATGATTATTATTGCTTAGGATGATTTTCTGTAGGAGTTAGGCCTGTCAGAGCATACCTAGAGGACCAGAAGGGAAGATTCTTTAGGGTCTATTTGCAGAAGGGATAAAGGGCTTCCTGGGAAGATGTCATCCTAAGGAAAGGGAGTTGAAGAACACATGAGGCTCAAGGTCAGAGCAAGGAGAAGAGCGTGATGCTGGGGAGAGGACCTGAGTCCCCAGAGCACTGCATAAAGGAGTGGACAATTTCACGAACGTGCCAAGGAGGAGCACAGTTGATCAGCACGGTTGATCAGTGGCGGCTTTATGACAATCTGGTGGCTTCACACCTGCTATGGACATTGAGAATTGGGTTTTTTAAAAGTCAGCATTTTTAATGGGGCGGTTGAGTCCTGGGAAGCTCACCTCTGAAGGCAGAGTATCTGCAAGACACCTGCTGGACTCACCTGGGACGGTCTCCACGAGCTGCTGGGACAGAGCCACAGAAAACCGATAGCTATAATGCATGGCCCTATTTCTATCAATGGACTGATGTGGGCTTGGAGGACTTGGGTAACACAGTTTAGAAGGGTAGCATTGTCAGGGCCTCTGTAGTGGTGAGTGGGCTTCCTGTATCTCGAAGTGCTCAAGCAGGGGCTGGATTACCAATCTGGGGGAATTGTATAATAGGGGACCACCAAATTGGGCTGGATGGACCTCAAGGTTGCTGCTCTAAAGCAGAAATAGCAAGGCGACTCTGAGACTGCCCATTCCTGGCTTTGCCACTATGATACCCTGGGAGCAGAGGCTCATGAGAAGTGAAACTTGTTCCTGAGCATTCTGGAGACTTGTTCCTCGCTTGTCTGCATTTCCTCTTGAGGAGCAGCATAGCTTGGACCTTAACCCTGCCCTCCTATTTAGTGGACTGACTGCCCCTTGATGAGACAGTGAATTGCAGTGGAAGGAGCTTCACAGGTTCTGGACTCAACAGGATCTGGGTTCAAATCCCACCTCCACCACCTCCTCATCAATTCTTTTATTCCTCTGAACCTCAATTTCTTCAGCTATAAAATGAGAATGAAAATACCTACTTCTCAGAGCTGTTGCAAGATGATGTGCGTGCAATGCCTGGCGTAGAATATCCGTTTGCTCTGACCTGCTTCAGCTCAGGGACCAGGCTGTGCCCGCTTGGGGAGGGACGAGAGCATTCCTGAAAAGACTGTTGCATATTGAAAGGGCCAGGTGGTATCTTGGGCAACTTGCTTAACTTCTTCAGTCCCAGTTTATTCACCTTTAATATGAAAAAAATGGGGAAGGGATTTTCAAACACTGCAGGACCTCCTTTGCTGGCAGTTCCCGTAGACTTTCCTAGAAGTAGAAGAACTTTGTAAACCACTAACGCTGTAGGTCACATCTTAGTGTTAACTTTCCAAATGAGTTTGGTCTTTCTACCCCTTGCAGCCTCAGCCCCGCCTGGATTTCTAGCATGCCAGCCCTGGTGGGAGGATGTGGGTTTTGGCATCTTGCAAAACTCAGTTTGAATCCCAGCTCCCCCATTCGCTTGCTTTGTGACATTGAGAAAGTCTCTGAGTCACAGTTTGCTAACCACAGAGACAGCTACTTTGTAGGGCTGTTGGGAGAGTTGAGTGGGAATGCAAATGCAAGGTTTGTACTTACATAGTAGGTGCTTCATAAATGGTCATTGATATTTGTTAAGTGCCTAGAACGGTGCCTGACACATAGAAAGTGCTGTATAAATGTTTACTGCATAACTAGAATTGTAGGCAGGTGAAAACCCACAAATGTAAATAGATGCATAAATAAAAAGAGCAGCTAGAGAGAGCTCTTTCCTTCCTACACCTCCCAGTCTTCTGAAAACGTCTCTGCCAGCCTCCTCCCCTCTCAGTTCTGGCCTTAACTTCCTCTGGTGTGCCAAGGAAGTCGAGGTTCAGGTACTATTAAAAGATGGCTCTTATTCACCAAAAAGTTGAAGATATTGAAAGAGATGACCTCTAAAGTTCATTCCAGCTCAAACCACCCATCCAACTGTCGTCACCGGAGACCCCTCCTTTGTGATAACATCTTTTAAGAGATTTACTCACATAAATTCTGATGTGTGTTCTCCCAGCAGCCCGTGCAGGGGTGGTAAGGATAAAGATTAGTCACTCAATTTCACAAAGGGAACTGGTAGGAGATGGACAATGCTGGGGTTTTCCTGCCCAAGCCCCAGTCAGCCAGCCTTGAGCCAAGAGGTCACATCATAATAATCACTACTATTTATTGGACGGCCCCTGTGTGTCAAGGAGTGATGTGCCTTATCTAGTGTCAGTAAGCCCATTCGGTCAGCGTGCAATTCTCATTTTACAGCTGAGGAAACTGAGGTCAGATGGGTGAAGTGACTCAGGATACAGCCAGGAACTTCCAAGTGGGGATTCCAGATGCAGGTCTGAGGATTCCAAAGCCATTGCCACTAGACTCCGGTGTCTTGACCCTCTCGGTGTGGGGAGCGAGGCCTGGCACCTCTCCTGGGCAGGGTTCAGTCTAGACAGCATGGCTAGATGGGGAGCAAGGGCCACCTGGACCCATGCACTCAGCTTTCCCAAATCTCAGTGTAGCCTGTGCTCTGCCTCTGTGCCCTCTGAGGCTTGAAGGGCTGTATTAAAGAAGCAGAACCCCTTCAGTGCTATAAAGGGATTTGTTACGGTCTTTGATATTACATAATTAATTGTGTACACAGTCTCTGTAAAGCTGTTGTCTTCGTGTCCAGTGCTGGAGCTTTATGTCTATAGGGTAAACATCTGAGAAGGGAAGATGGATGTAAAGTGGGGGAGAGCAAGCCTGAGACCCATGTGAGTGAGTTCTTGTTGCCTCTGACCTTAACAGTGGAGGTGTCCTGCAGGAGAAGCTGGCACTTTTTGTTGAAATGCTAAACGCACACCTGGCCCAGCAGTCTGAGAAGCCGCAGGAGGACCCTGGGAAGGTGCAGCAGTGGCATCATGCTGGGCAGCTGCCCCACTCATCAGGCAGTCAGCAGATACGTGACAATGTGTGAGCTACAAGAGTACCTTCTCTGCCCTTCTGAGCATTAAAAAAATGTTTTTGTATTAGTTATTTATTGCTGTGTAATGAATGATCTCCAACCCCAGTAAGTTAAAATGGCGTATGTTTATTAGCTCACAGTTTCTGTGGGTCAGAAATCTGGGAGTGCCTTAGCTGGGTGGTTCTGTCTCAGGGTCTCTCAGGAGGTTACACTCAAGCTGTCAGCTGGGCCTGCAGTCAGCCGAAGGCTTGACAGGCTGGGGAGGGGCCAAGCCCAAGATGGGTTGCTCACATGGCTGTTGGAAGGAGGCCTCAGTTCCTTGCCACATGGACCTCTCCACTGGGCTGCTTGAGTGTCCTCAGGACATGTCAGCTTATCTTCCCTAGAGTAAGTGATCCAGGAGAAAGCAAGGAAGAAACCACGGTTTCTTTCATGACCTAACACTGATCACCACAAACCATCATTTCTGCAATCTCTTATTTGTTACACAGTTCAGCCCTATGCAGTGTGGGAAAGGACTATGGAAGAAATAGCATGAATACCAGGAAGTGGGGGATCACTGGGGCCACCTAGGATGCTGGCTACCATGAGGGGCATCAGGTTGCTGCTGGGATCCAAGGGCCCCAAGGAGCTTTACCAGGGTGTCCTGCCTTCCCAACCAGCTGGAGAGCTCTTCAAATTCATGGACAGATTTTCACATCCTGGCTTCCCCCCACCGTCCCCAGCACCATGCTGCCTCAGCATCTCCACCTGGAAATCCAAGAGGCATCTCAAACTAACATGCCCAACACCGCGATTCTGAATTTCCCCCCAAACCTTCTCCTCTCATGCTTTTTCCCATCTGCGGAGTGGCAACTCCATCCTTCCAGTTACTCAGGTCAAAACTTCGATATCATCATAGCTCTTCTTTTTTTTTTTTTTTTTTAAGATTTTATTGGGGAAGGGGAACAGGACTTTATTGAGGAACAGTGTGTACTCCCAGGACTTTTCCAAGTCAAGTTGTTGTCCTTTCAATATTAGTTGTGGAGGGCGCAGCTCAGCTCCAGGTCCAGTTACTGTTGCTAGTTGCAGGGGGCGCAGCCCACCATCCATTGTGGGACTCGAGGAATCGAACTGGCCACCTTGTGGTTGAGAGCCCACTGGCCCATGTGGGAATCGAACTGGAAGCCTTCGGAGTTAGGAGCACGGAGCTCCAACCTCCTGAGCCACCAGGCTGGCCCCATCTTGCTCTTCTTTTTGTCTCATTTGCCATGTCCAATCCATCAGCAATTCCTGTTAGCTCTATTTTCAAAATGTACCTGGGATCCACCTACTTCTCACCAGCTCTGCTGCTGCACCCTGTTCTGAGCCCCATTCACTCTTGCCTGGGTCACAGTAATTGCCTCCTGACTGGTGCCCCTACTCCTGCTTCTGCCCCATAAAGTCTGTCTCCACATAGCAGCCAGAGTGATCCTGTTAAAAGCAGGTGGCTCCCTGGCTGAGACCCCTGCAATGGCTCCCACTGACTCAGAGTAAAAGCCATTCTTCACAGTGGCCTGCAAGACCCTATCCCCTCTGTCCCCCAGCTCCTCCCCCACCGCATGTCTTCACTGACCTCATCCCTCCCCTTTGTCCCTGACCCACTGGCCTCCTCTAGCTGCACTGGGCTCCTTTATATGCCAGGCTCACTCCACCTTACCACCTCTGCTGTTCGGTCCCTCTGGAACCTCTTCCTTCAAAAGCACCCAGGGCTCACTGCCTCCCATCTTCAGGCTTTATCTCAAACATCACCTTCTCACCCCCTTATTTAACCCAGCAACTCTCCCATCTCCTGCACACTCTGATTTATTTTCTTCCACTGCACTTCACGTTTCCCATCTATTACATAACCTACTTGTTTATTTGTTCAGTGTTTCCCCCTCTGGAATGTAAACTCCACGAGGGCTGGGATTGTTGTCTGTTTTGTTCACTCCTGGGTCCCCAGAGCCTAGAACGGTGGCTGGCAGGTACCCCGAACGTGCTTATTGAAAGACTAAACGAAGTGTGATGAGGGGTCACGTACTACTTACCAGCTGTGTGGCATTAAAGGAGTCACCTCCTTTCTCTGAGCCTAGGTTCTACGTGACCCGACAGAGGCCATTGTCAAGGATATGGGTGTCTGGAGTTCGAGCTGCAGGGGCTGTGCTGCTTGCCAGTCTGAGAACTTGGGCACGCCACACGTCTTCCCAAAGAGGAAGGTGCCTTATCTGCATGCTTCAGCTCTTTCTGCCCTGGTCATGGGACAGCTGCGCATCTTAGGCTCTTAGCTTCTGGGATTTTCCAGAACCTGGATCAAAATCTGTTATGACTGCCAGTATTTTTCCACAGAGAAAAAACCAGTCCCTCTGAGTTCTGGCCCTGAGAGTCAGGGAAAGCTGCACGAAGGCTCACAGGGTTGGCCTTGTCCACTGACTCTGTCAAGAAAGGAAGGAACTCCGAGGATGTTTCACCTTGTATGACTGCAGCTCGTGAGCGACACCCCATCACCCACACACTAAATCATTCTTTATAGCTGGAGACAGCTTGGAGGTAACTTTGTCCAGAAGCTGCGAAGTGGCAGCCAAGTACGAGGTGAAACTCAGGACCAGATTGTTGTGTTTTGCCTGCACCCCACTTGGAAAACAACAGAATTTGAATGTCTGTGGACAGTGTGGGGAAGTCAAGGTCTACAGACTCCACCTATTGACCCACACCAGCCAGATTCATATATTTGCTTTGTTTGCCTGAACCCCGGAGTGGGCCATCTGCACACTTCTCTGCGAGAAGCTGACTCCTTGGAAAATCATCTCAGCCTCCTGCTACCAGGATCGTTTTGATTCCTATCCAGCCAGCAGTTAGGAACACAGTAGCCTCTGGCATTTTAAACCGTTGAATCATCCCCAGGCCCCTTCCCTTTGATTCTTGATCTCCTCCCCTATTTCTTATACTCACCTCCTAATCATGTCCATTTACCAGTAAGAAGAGAGCCAGCCTGGTTATTCCCTCTGCCAGAAAGATCCTCTCTCCACAGCCTGTCTAATCAGCACCTGCTTAAGGTCTCTGATCCTGTATCACCTCCTTTAAGAAGCCTTCCCTCACTGTCCCCCTGCCCTGCCCTGGTCTCCAACCAGCCTGATGTGGCCACGTTGTTGTCGGGACAGACGGCTCACAGGACCGCTTTCCCTCTAGATTGCACTGATTGCTATACGGATCTGTTTCCCCCACTGGACTGTGAGCTCCTTGAGGGCAGTGGCTGTAAACTACCTATTTTTGTGTACCTGGGGCTTGGCTGATGTGGGTACTCAATGAATGGGTCTTAAAAGTATGGTAAAAGAATGAAGGAAGGAAGGAAGGAAGGAATGAAGGAAGGAAGGAAGGAAGCAAAGGAAGAAAGGAGGAAGGAAAGAAAGGAGGAAGGAGGGAGAGAAAGAAGGAAGAGATTAATTAATTAATTTGCTCTTTGCCTTCCGCACAGCTGCCTGTCAGGGCTGTATCCACCCCTGTTTGCTGGGAGTGTGTCACCCCTGACGAGAGGAACCTTGGGCCTGGGCTGGCTATGCGTGACACTCATCTCACCCCACCCCTGACCACAGCATCACACCCAGTTTCTGCTTGTTCTGGTTTTTTGTTGTTTTTGTTGTAAAATTTACAATGTAATGTATATGCCCCCAAATACAAATAAGCAGTGTACAGTTGAGTGCATTTTCAAAGTGAACACACCCATGTAAAGCCATACTCAGATCAAGAAAGAGAATGTAAACAGCCCCCTGGTGCCCTCTTCCAGTCATTGCCACTCAGCTTCCGGGTGACCAGTTCAACTCCTCGAGTCCCACAAGGGATGGTGAGCAGTGTCCCCTGCAACTAAGATTGAACACAGCATCTTGAGCTGAGCTGCCTCTGAGCTCCCAGATGGCTCAGTTGGTTGGAGAGCGTCCTCTCAACCACAAGGTTGCTGGTTCGACTCCCTCAAGGGATGGTGGCTGTGCCCCCTGCAACTAGCAACGGCAACTGGACCTGGAGCTGAACTGCACCCTCCACAACTAAGACTGAAAGGACAAAAACTTGACTTGGAAAAAATTCCCAGAAGTACACACTGTTCCCCAATAAAGTCCTGTTCCCTTTCCCCAATAAAATCTTTTAAAAAAATGTTCTAAAATTGTGAATATACTAAAAACCATTGAATTGTATACTTTAAATGTGTGAATTGTATGGTATGTGAATTATATCGCAATGAAGCTGTTACAAAAAAACAAAACAAAACAAAAAAACAATTAAGAAGTGATTGGAATCTTTACTGTTGTTCCTTGAAGTAATCCTGAAAGGGAATGTATGGATTACACAGTGCCCCCGACCCCATATATGTCCACATCCTGACCCCTGGAACCTGTGAATGTAATCTGATTTGGAGAAAGGTTTTTGCAGATGCAATTAAGGATCTCGAGATGAGATCATCCTGATTCTGCGGGGGGGCCCTAAGTCTAGTAAGTGTCCTTATAAGAGACACACAAAAGGGAGATCGAGCCAGAGATTGGGGTGATGCAGCCGCAAACCAAGGAACAACTGGAATCCCTAGAAGCTGGAAGAGACAGGAAAGATTCTCCCCTAGAGTCTTTGGAGGAAACATGGCCCTATCAACACCTTGATTTCGGACTTCTGGCCTCCAATCAATGAGAGAATAAACTTTCTCTTTCACTCCTTCCCCCTTATTATTTAACGTTAGGTATTTTCCATGGAAATCCAGGGGCCACAGCAATTCTCCTTCCTATCTCTAAAGCCCAGGAGTTGCATGGGCTGAGCTAGAGCATTTCTTAGCAGTGAAAGGAGGAGAACATGAATGTCCATTCTTGCTTTCCCTCTCTAAATTGTTCTCATGAAATAACCACATGCTTCTCCCAGCTGCCCTTGACCCTTCTCTTTCCCTCTCTTCTAACACCCTTCCCATCACAATTTCCCATATACTCTTTTTGTTTTGTTTCCAAATAACCCTGGAATCAGCCCACTTCTCTCCATCCCTTTGCTTCCTCTTGGGTTCAGGCCACCAGCATCTCCCCCTGGACCATTGCCACGCCCCTTGTACACAGTCCCTTCAACCCATTTGTCTCAGTCCATTCAGGCTGACATAACAAAAATACCATAGACTAGACGGCTTAAACAATAGACATTTATTTCTATTATTTCTATAGGCTGGGAGGTCCAAGATCAAGGTGCTGGCAGGTTCAGTGTTTGATGAGGGCCCACTTCTTGGTTCATAGCTGGTGGTCTTCTTGCTGTGCTCTCATGTGCTGGAAAGGTCTAGGCAGCTCTCTGGGGTTGCTTTTACAACGCCGCCAATCCCCATTCATGAGGGCTCTGCCCTTATGATCTAATCACCTCCCAAAGGCCCCACCTGCTGATACCATCACATTGGGGGTTAGAATTTCAACATATGAATTTGGGGTGGGACATAAACCTTCAGTCTATAGTACCATCCTTCACACTCCAGCCAAGGAGAGTGTTCCAGCAATGCAAGTCTGTGCATGCTAGGCCTCGGCCTAGTCCCTTCAGCCTATGCAACCCCTCTGCTTTAGTCCTGTATCCAAAGTTTTCAGTATGGATGATGAGGGCCTCATCTTCCATCCTTCCAGCCTCACGAATGTCATACTGCCTGGGCCCACCCCTCTCAAACCAAATAGACTTATGTTCCTCAAATATCTCCTTGCCTAACAAATATCACCCCAATAAATTAAAAAAAAATATCTCCTTGCTCTTCCCCAGCCTGTTTCCCCTTCCTTGAGCAACCTCCCACCCTACTCCAGTTATCACACGAACTCCTCCTCAGTTTTCAGCCCCCAGCAAACACTTCCTAGGAGAAGCCAGTGTCTAATCCTCTAAGTCAGGGTCAGCTGCTCCTGCTCTTGTGTCCCCGCAGAATTTACATTTATCTCTATGGTAACCTTATCACACACTATTTATAACTACTGGGACTTCATTGGAGCAGTTTCCATGTGTCATTTTTGTTCATCACTGGACTTCTACGGCCCAATCCTGGAACATACTAGGCAGACAACAGGTATTGCTAACTTGATTATTCAGTTAATTAGGGGAGTCAGGGAGGGGTTTATTGACTCACTATACAAATTTATGAGAAAGGCAATATGGAACAAGAAAAGATAATAAGATTTACATTGCCGGGATAATATTAGCTAACATTTATTAGGAATCCTATAACCTTTAGGGGCATTTAAATACATTCATTCATTCTGCAAACCTTTGAGCACCTGTTACGGGCCAGCTGCTAAGAACAAACAAATACATAAGACAGTGGTTGTCTCCAAAAAGCTCATAATCTAAGAGTCTAATTCTATTGAGTGGTAGAATAACTTACCGAAATGAGTATTGTTAATCATGGTTGATTAGGACACTTTTGTTCTAAGTGACACGGGATCCAATTCAAACAGGCTTGAGCAAAACTGGGTTATGTGACAGAAAAGTCAAAGGGGTAGCTATGGCTTCAGGCATGGTGGATTCTAGATTCAATAGTGTCCCCCAGACCATACTGCCTGTCTCTCGCTTCTTGCCTCCTTGATATTGGCTCCATGTTGTCATTCCAGCACCCCTGGGTCCTCCTGTCACAATCTCCATATGGCTGCAGGTTCATATCCCTATGGACCTAGGGCTAGCGGGAGAGCAAAAATCTCTTTCCCGAGAACTCCTGCAAAAGCCCAGCCATTCACCCCGACCAACTCAGATCACTGGTCTCCCTGAGCGTCTTGCTCTACCAGAGGAGGGCAGTGTCCCAAGGGCTGAAGGTCTCATCAAATGTTCCATGCCCCATCCTAAATAAGGTGTGGGGCCTTCCAGACTTCATAGACTGAGGGGGGCGGGGTGCCCTCTAAGTGAAAATCAAGGGTGCTGCTGTAAGAAGGGGGGATGGAAGCCAGAGACGCAGAAAATAAATGTTTACCAGGCTGTCTGCTTTAGCGATAGGGCCATAAGGCACACAGAGAGGTTAATTGACACCCAAGACCACACTGCTGGTACCTGGCGAAGCTAAGACTTGCACCCCTGTCTGCTTTCATGTAGCTCTTTTGACAAAGCCAACCTATCCTAGACATAGCCTTAGACACAGAAAGGAGCCTGGAGTCCCTTCTCAGAGGCCCTTTGAAATCACAAGATGTTGCACTGTCCTTTCTACAAACTGGGTTTTGGTTGATGGCTCTGAAAAAGTAAAGTGCTGCCCTCTTTGCCCTGGGAGTCTTCTTCTATCTCTTTTCTTTTAAGAAAAATTCCTGCCCCTGCCAGTCACTCCAGCCCTTGCCAAGGATTGTCCAACGGCAGACTAAATTGCTGCTTTGCAGATGAGATCAGTTTGCAGGCAGCTGGGATCCACAGTGTCTTGCAAAACAGTGCGGTGACCCAGCCAGCCTTCACTGCAAATGCTCCGGCCCGAAAGCTGTCGGGCTCCCTCCTCTGCCTGCATTACCATTCCTCCTGCCAGCCGGAGGGCAGACAGAGCAGCCAGGAAAAGCACAAGACAGTCTGATGACAGAGCACAAACCAGGCTCCCGTCTGGGGCTCTGTCCCTGTGCCTGGGCAGCTGGGCCTTCTCCACAGGACTCTGCCCAGCCTTCCATCACACCTTGAGCATGAGCAGTCCACTCCCCAGTCATGATGTCTGTTCCACTTCCTTCTGCTCCTGAATTAATTTCTACCACATTTGGTTGGGGGTGGGTGGGAGGGGTCGAATTGTGTACCCCCAAAAGATATGTCCAAGACCTAACCCCTGCTACCTGTAAATGTGACTTTATTTGGAAACAGGATCCTTGCTGATATAATCAAGTCAAGATGATGTTATACTGGATTAGGTTGGATGCTAAATCCAGTGACTGAGTATAAGAAGAGGAAAATTCAGGCTCAGAGACACACACAGAAGGAAGATGGCGTGAAGACACAGACACGTAGAGAGGAGGCCCTGTGAAGACAGAGGTAGAGATTGGAGTGAAGCATCCTCAAGCCAAGGAGGGAAACACAGACAGACCTAGAAAATCATGGGTTCAGATAAATTGTTGTTCACTTAGCTGTGCGAACTTGGGAAGGTTACTAAACCCCTCTGAGCCTGGATTTCTACATAGCGGTTGTGAGTAAATTTTAAAACATGGGTAGGGTCCTTGACCAGGAGAAGAGAAGACGGGGCTGGGGGTGTGAGAGGGGAGAATGAACACCATCTTTAAACACGTGAAGGCCGTTGCGAGGACAAGTCACTCAACCTATTCTGTGTGACAAGAACCTCAGAAGAAAAGTGAAACTGATGAAGAACAAGCCCTGAATCAGGGAAGAACTTCCTATCAGGGAGATCTGCCCAGTAGTGGCAGGGTAATGGGCTGAAGAGGTCATGAGCTCCCTGTGACTAGAGAAGACAACAAAGAGGCTGAAGGACTGACAGCCACCCATCACCCAGAGTGACCCTCTTCTATAACGGTCAGAATTTAACCCTGAGCTTCCTGACTTCAAAACCCACTTTCTTAACTATTAGCTTCAGCTTTCTTATCTGTGAAATAGGTAGAGACCTGGTAAAAATGCAATGTTTGAGGTCCTTTCTAGCGCTGACGTTTTCTTTTGCTTGTAAAACTATTCCTGTGTTAGCATCATCTCGTTTCTTCCACAAGTCCCAGGAAGGCTGGTTATTTGGAATCCAGAACAAAGTTCCTTAAAAAAAAAACAAAAAAACCTATGTTGGGTTTCTCAGCATCTTTGGGAAATTCGTAACCCATCAGAGGCCTAAACCAAAGCTCCATCTCCCCCAATTCTAAACCCTTACTAGGGACTCTCTAGGTTGTGCTCCATCAGAGTGGCTGACCCACCATCATGCCCCACCCACTCTTCTCCCTGTGGCCTCTATGATAGTGTCATCAACTGTCCCAGTTTGCCAGGGACGGAGGTGTTTATTGGGGCACAATACTTTCAATGCTAAAACCAGGAGAGTCCTGGGCATACTGGGACAATTAAACGCCCCACTTGGTGATGATCCTACAGCAGAATTCCCAGCTGGGTCTCAGGCAGATTTGGACTTACTGGAGTGGGTCTGCAGGCAGAAGCCAAACGAACTGTTTTTCCCCCTGATTCTGTGAGACACAGGGGCACACGTCCCCTTGCTTTGGGGCCTAGTGACAAGTCCAGCACAGGCTTGAGGGCAATGAGCCTGTCTTTTCTTTGGACTGCACATGACCTGGCCACAGCCCAGTGAGCCTGGCGGGGCCAGCAGCACCGTGAGGCCTGGCAGCTTCAGTCCCAGGAGGCCCGATGAGCCTCTGCTCACAGCACCAGCTCTCTGAAGGCAGACACGAGGCCTCATCCTTGACTTCTCTTTCACTCCCACTTCCCGGCAGTTAGGAGTTCTGTGGAGTCTGTTGCCAGAATGTCTCTGTAACGTTTCCCATCTTCATCCTGACCACTGTCAGGAACAGGCAGAGCACAGGTTTCCTATTTTTGTATTCCTAGATCTTGGTGAATAGCAGACTCATAGTACAGAATGAATGAAGGAAGGAATGAATACATGGTCCCTCTTAATCACGATGGCCGAAGAGGTCCCGGCCGAGAGCTGTGCTGGGGCTAAGACCTCAGGAGCAAAGAGGAAAAGGAGGAGGCGCCAAAACTCGCCTGCTCTTCTCGTTCCCGCAGACCCTGAACCTGGCTGGTGGAAACAGGGGTTTGTATGTAGAACTGAGGTATGGCAGGGAGGCCAGCACAACCCACCAGCCCGGAAGTGTGGAAGGAGACGGAGGACCTGCTGGTGTTGCATACCGAAACAATCCCCATGTAAAGATCTGTGGATGATCTGTTCTTTCCGGGAGACTGGGTAAGTGAAGAGGAGGGGCAAGGCTGGCAAAGCAGGAAGACAGAAGGGTCAGAAACTGGGAAGGGGACCTCCTATACTGTGGGAGGAGCTTGCCTGGTCCCAGAGGTCATTGGAATAGATAGCGTGTCCTCCATTATGACCTGCCACTGCCAGCCAGCCCTCCTGGGCTGTGTGTAAAGCTGCCCTGCCGCCCCCTTCCCTTCCCCCACTGGCCTGATCCAGAGGCCCAGCAGCTACTGCGGAGTCTCTTACTCTCACTACAGCTCTGTGAGCTATGGCTGTGTGACCCCCACGTGCAGATGAGGAAGCCTCCTTCCCCGCCTTCTTTGGACTTATTCAAATGTTTTTTTTAGAATTCCATTTGAATTTATTTTTCGGTTCTGCAGGTTTTTAGTGGTTTATGTAGAGGTCCCAATCTATATCTGCTATGGACTGAAGGCTTGTGTCCCCCCTCCTCTGATTTATAGGTTGAAATCCTAACCCCCAAGGTGAAGGGAGTCGGAGGTGGGGCCTTGGGGAGGTGATTAGGTCATGACTAAGATTGGTGTCCTTATAAGAGGGGCTCCAGAGAGAACCCCAGCCCCTTCCACTACGTGAGGACACAGCTAGAAGACACCATGTATGAACCAGAAAGCAGGCCTTCACCAGACAATTTGCCAACACCTTGATCTTGGACTTCCCAGCCTCCAGAACTGTGAGAAATACATTTATGTTGTTTATAAGCCACCCACTCTCTGGTATTTTGTTATAGCAGCCAAAAAAAACTAAGCCAATATCCTTACTTTTTCAAGGTCTGCTTAGAGTTAATACTGCACCATTTCATGTTTCCAACTATTTACCATCACTGTCGTTTACCACCCTCCTGTCCTTTATGCTGTGATTGTCATATGTATGAAAGATCGGACAATTAAGTTCGTGAACTTTCCACCGTATGACTTCATTGTCTGACCTTTTCGTACTACAGCTACATACAGGATAAACTCCACGAGATAATGTTATAATTTTTTTCTTTAAATAGTCGTGTCTATTTAAAGAAATTCAGAGGAAAAATCATCCTATATAATTACCCTGATATTTACCATTTCTGACATTCTTTATTCCTTCTTGAAGATTTGAATTTTCACCGGGTGCATTTCCCTTTAGCCTGAAGAATTTCCTCTGGCCTGTCTTATTTTTACTTTTTATTTTTTTGTGTATTTTTTTAATTTATTTATTGGGGTGACAATTGTTAATGAAATTACATAATTTCAGGTGTACAATTCTGTATTACATCATCTATAAATCCCATTGTGTGTTCACCACCCAGAGTCAGTTCTCCTTCCATCACCATATATTTGATCCCCCTTACCCTCATCACCCACTCCCCACCCCCTTACCCTCTGGTAACCACTAAATTATTGTCTGTGTCTATGAGTTTTTGTTTCTCATTTGTTTGTCTTGTTCTTTTGTGTGTTTGGTTTATATACCACATATCAGTGAAATCATAGGGTTCTCTGCTTTTTCTGACTTATTTCACTTAGCATTATACTCTCAAGATCCATCCATGTTGTCACAAATGCTCCTATATCATCTTTCCTTAACGCCGAATAATATTCCATTGTGTATATGTACCACAACTTCTTTATCCATTCATCTATCGGAGGACATTTTGGTTGTTTCCATTTCTTGGCCACCGTAAACAAAGCTGCAATGAACATTGGAGCACACATGTCTTTATGTATAAATGTTTTCAGATTCTTTGGGTAGATACCCAGGAGAGGGATTGCTGGGTCATATGGTAATTCTATACGTAATTTTTTGAGGAACCTCCACACTGCCTTCCATAACTGGCCTGTCTTATAATGCAGGTCTGCAGGTGATGAATTCTCTTAGTTTTTTGTTTCTGATAACATCTTTTATTTCACCTTCATTCTTGAAGGACATTTGCACTGGCTATAGAAATCTATGTAGAATTTCTTCCATCATTTTATAGATGTGGTTCCAATTCTGACCTCCACAGTTTTTGATGCTATGTGTGTAGTGGGTTTTTTTCCACTCTGGCTACTTTCAAGCTATTCTCTTTTATCTTTGGTTTTCAGCTTTCAGTTTGACGTGTGGTTCCTAGCCATACTTTTCTTCAACTTTATCCTGCTTGGGGCTTGGTGAGCTTCTTGAATTTTAAAATTTATCTTTCATCATATTTGGGAATTTAATTCCCATTATGGGCCATTGTTTTTTTTATCCGAATGCTTTATTCTGCCTTATTCTCTTTCTTCTCTTAGGACTCTAATTACATGTATGTTGGGCCTTATTTTGTCCCACAGGTCCCTGAGATACTATTGTGTTTTTTTCATCTTTGGTTTCTCTGTTGGTCAGATTGGATAATTTCTGTTTATCTATCTTCACGTTCACTGACTAGTTTCTCTTTCTTCTTCATTCTGTTGTTCAATTCATCCAGTGAACTCTTTCCTCCGGAGCTAACTCAGCTATTGTATATTTCTGTTCTTGAATTTCCATTTTTTCCTCCCTCCCCTTCCCAGTTGGTTTCTTTATACATATAATTTCTATTTCTCTGCTGAGATGTCCTATTTTTTTTTCATTCATTCACAGAGCAGGTTTTAATTTTACTGAATACAACTAGTGTATTTTTTTCTGTCATAGGTCATGGATTTTGGTGTTCTATGGAAAAAAATTATCACCCAAACCAAGTTCCTTAGATTTTCTCCCATTTTCTTTTCTAGAAATTTTATGGTGTTGCTTTGTATATTTAGATCTATGATCCATTTTGTGTTAAATTTTATGGAGTAAGATCTCTGTCTTGTGTCATCTTTTTGCCTAGAGATGTCCACTTTTTCTAGCATGATTTGTTGAACAGACTATCCTTTCTCCACAGAGTTGCCTTTGCTCCTTTTGTGTGGTTCTATTTCTGGGCTCTCCATCCTGTTCTTCTGATCTATGTATCTGTTCTTTTGCCAGGACTATGCTATCTTGAGTACTGTAGCTTTATAGTAAAGCTTTATATAAATCTTAAAGTCAGGCAGTGTCCGTCCTCCATCCTTGTGGTTCTAGTGCTTTCTTTTTTGGAAGGTTTTTAATTATTGACTCCATTTCTTTACTAGGTATAGGCTCATTCAGGTTTTCTGCTTTTTTCTTATGTTAATTTTGGTAGTTTGTATCTTTTAAGAAATTGGTTCATTTCTTCTAGGTTATCAATTTTGTTTATAATATTCTTTTATCATCTTTTTAATGTGCATGGGGTCAATATTGATGAATCCTCTTTCATTTCTGATATTAGTACTTTTATTAGTATCCTTTTTTGCTTAGCCTGGCTGGAATTTTAGTATTTTTATTGATGTTTTCAAAGAACAAGCTTAGAGTTTCCTTTTTCCCCCCTATTTATTTCCTGTTTTCAGTTTCATTGGTTTCTGCTCTAATTTTTATTATTTCTTTTCTTCAGCTTGCTTTAGGCTTACATTGCCTTTCTTTCTCTAGATTCCTAAGGTGGAAACTTAGATTACTAATTGTAGATCTTTTTTTTTGGTAATATATGTATTCAATGCTATAAATTTCCCTCCAAGCACTGCTATTGCTGCATCAAACAAATTTTGATAATTTTATTTTCACTTTCATATTGTTCAAAATATTTAAAATTTTTTCTTGAGAGTCCTTTGACCTATGTGTTATTTAGAAGTATGTTGTTTGATCTCCTAACACTTTGGAATTTTCCAGTTATTTTTCTGTTATTGATTTGTAGTTTAATTCCATTGTGGTCTGAGAACATACCTACAGAGGAACAGGGTTATATCCTGACATTGTGCATTTTATGTTGTAGAGGCTCTGGAT
Source organism: Rhinolophus hipposideros (assembly GCF_964194185.1). Classification (NCBI taxonomy): domain Eukaryota; kingdom Metazoa; phylum Chordata; class Mammalia; order Chiroptera; family Rhinolophidae; genus Rhinolophus; species Rhinolophus hipposideros. The sequence continues at coordinate 18,225,099 of NC_138066.1, read as the reverse complement.
TCTGTTATAGTCTCAAAGTGTGTTCATTTTTTGTTTTATTAGGCAATTACCTTCAAACTCTACTCTTGGATGGCAGCCCAAATCTCAGTTCTGGTTTTTTCCCCCTCCTTAGCTGAAGTTGTTTCCATGCATGTGTGGTTCAGGGATCAGCCAGAGATTGGAACCGAGTTCCTATACAGGATCTGGGGTTCTCTCTCCCTGGGTCTCTCCTTTCTACTTCCACCCCCACCCCCACCCTCTTCACATTCCAGTTGATGTGGCTAATATGAATTTTGTCCTCTGGTTCTTCAGGCCAGAAAGACTGAGGGTTTTCTATCTGTGCTATGCTGACTGTGGCCTGCTCTCAAGATCAAAACCATAAAAAAATGGGTGACTTCCCCTATGCCATCGTTCCCTTCTTTCAAGTTTTGGCTCCCATCCGGAGTCTACTTGCTTTTATTCACTCTCTAATGCCTTGAGTCTCTCTCTCTCTCTCTCTCTCTCTCTCTCTCTCTCTCTTCACTTGTACTTTTTATCAGGTGTTATTATCTGTGGGAGGGTCAATTCAGTAAGATCTCACTTGGTTATCCTGGAAGAGAAGCCCCCAAAACCAAGGCATGGAGAAGTAACATCACCAGTTCATGGCCACCAGCTAGCAAATTGGAAACCTGGCATTCAAACCCAGGCCTAACCAGCTCCAGCCCCTGTGTGTACTTTTTATTATACTGATCTGTTTTCTACTCCCTATTCACCAACTACGAGTCCCAGAGTTTCTTATTGTTCAGGTGACAATAGTGGAGAGCCCTCCAGAGTCTCTGAGTTTCCCTTTGCATAAAATCCGTCCAAATTATGCAACAGATTTTATGTATTGCTTTTATTTTTTTTGGTTTGTACATTTTCTGTCCTGAGAAAGGATGGTGATCAAAGTACACCAGCTTTGAAGTTAGAGATATCTGTGACCTAATCCTGCCTCTGACACACACGTGGCCTTGGGCAAGTCATTTCAGTTTCCTCATCTGTAAAAGGTGGGGAAAACAATGGTATTGGCCTCAAAAGGTTGTGGTGAAGATTAAACGAGGTACTTCATGTAAAGGTCAAAGCACAGTGCCTGACATACACTGCTGGGGTTTTTCCTACCCTGAGATAGGGGTGGCCACCGTGGGATGCAGGATGAGGCATTTTCCCAAGAGAGAGGGCCTGAGCCCAGGACACTGCTGAGAGGACACTGGTGACATCCCAGGTCCAGCAGGGCTTCTTCTGTGACCTCAGCCTGAGTAGCACAAGAGCCTAGAGTAGGGTAAACAGGTCCATGTTTGTGGGAAAAGACAGAATGTCCAGAATGATTCAGCTCCCACCTGAGACCCGTAGCAGAGCTGGGAGGTCAGGCCAGCTCCCCAGCTCTGCTTCCTAAATCAGTGGTATTTTCACTCTGGTGAAATGCCCATTCCCCTCACAGGCTCAGCCTCATGAGCAGGGGGTAGAAAGGCGGGGCTCTCAGCCGTGCACACAGTGGGAGTGCTTTTCCCAGTCCATGAGGCCCACGAGGAGGGGGCTGTGAGCACTGCCACAGTAGAAAAGGATGAGGAGGAGGTTTCCATTTTATTCTTCTCTAGTTGGCTGGATCGATGTCTAGAAGAAACACAAAGAAAGGCAGGGAAGTCACTGAAGAAAGGAGGAGAGGAATGGAGGGTGGAAGTGGGGGTTGGTGAGTGGGAATGAGGAGGGAAGAAGAAAGTGAGTGGCTGCTGCTGGGATGGGGGTGGTTCTCGGTTCTGGTTTGGGCCTGGATGCTGGCCAGCAGGCAGCATAGCAGCTGCCAGCCAGTCTTGGGGAACTGGCACTGCATTGCGACAGGAAGAGAAAGCAGGGGAGGGTGCTGGGTGGGAGAGTGAGTCTCTGCCCGGCCATCCTTGCCTTGCCAAGGAAATTCCCATGCATTGAGTACTGACCATAGTACGCCCTTTTACCCATCTCACTTAACTTTCAAAAAAACTGCCTAGTCAGCCTTAGGGTCTCTTTTTTATAGAGGGGGCTCATGAGGCTCAGAGAGGTTAAATGAGAAGCCTCAGGCCACCCAGCTTGTAGGTAGCAGAGCGGGGATACTCCTTGCCCTACACCAGCTGCCCCTAACATCCCAGGCTGTGACTTGGCCAGGTGTAGGGAGGGATGGGGACGACAGACCGAGACCTTCTCAGTCTTGTTTCTCTCCCACACCTGGCGGGCTCTCCCTAAAAGCCATTCTCTCTCAACATTTATTCATCCATTCATGAATTCTTGAGCATTCTAAGTTGTGTGCTGGACCCTGGGGAGACGACACTGAACAAACTAGATATAGTGCTCCCCTCCCAGAGCCCAAGGAGACTAGTGAGGTCCCCAAGGAGATTCAGTGATTCCGAGTAAATTTTAAATTCAGCCCCCTCACTCCCTACCCCTCCATCCCCTCCCTCCCTCCCCCTGCCCCCCCATGCACACACGTTCATCTGTTTTTCCCTTGTAATGAGAAGCAACCTACTTTAGCCCTTAGCCTGGGACAAGCGTTTCTCCCAGGCAACCCGGCCAAGAGGCGGCGCTGTAAGAGTAGTGAGCAGGATTCCTTAGACTCTCTAGCCCCCTAGTAATGGCAGGTGTCCGGCTCTGTTCAGCATGCCCCTCAGAGATTTCTGGGCTCCCCAACTTAGCCTCATGCGGGCCTCTTGGACCACCATTTTTCTCCCCTCCTGCTCCAGCCCATGGGGAGGACCTAACCATCTTCACAATGCCATATCTTGATGTTGCCACGAAGCCATTTGGAGGCCATGTCTCACCATGGTTGGCAAGAGGTCCTTGGATCAAGCCTGGCCCTCATCTCTCACTTCGGACGTGTTTTCTCCGGTGAGCCTCCAGAGCTCCTCATACAGACACACTCTCCCCTGTCCAGCCCTCCTCCTCACAGGCACATGTTTTTGTGGTTACACAGGTTCAAACGGGCTGCCGCTGCTCTTGACTAATCGGCCAGCTCCAAATCAAGCAATTTAGGTGGAGAGTCCCCAGTTAGCTGCACCTGAGGCCAAGGCTCTCTTCTTCAGGTTGATCCCCTTTTCAATGGCAAACCCTGGGAAAAGCATGGGGAGCAACAGATTCAGATCTTTTGTCTTTAGGTGGTCCAAAGATGGGCGTTTGAGGGAGGGAAAAGAAAGGCAGATACAGCAATTGCATACCAGCCACTGTGCTATAGGAGCTCCTCAAACATTCTCTCACTCCTTACAGTGACTCTGGTGAAACTCTCTTCTGTGTTTTACAGGGTAAGAAAGCGAGATTCAGAGAGGTTAAGTAGCTTGTCCAAGGACACACTGCCAGGTAGTAGCAGACCTGGGATTCCAGCCCCTATACTCCTGACCCTTCACCATATTGCAGTTGCTCCTGGCCCTCCTACTTCCTTCCCTGGCACTGCAGACAGCACAGTGAGTGCCCTTCTGCCCTCCCTCACTCCTTCGACCCCTCAGCCCTCCCAGCTATTGGCCATTGCTCCTGATTTTCTCCTCTACTTCCCAGCAGGCAGTCAGGGCCACCTTCCATCTTAGTGAAAGAGAAGCAGAGCACCTCAGGGCCACAAATAGGCCGGGACCCCAGAGCCCACACGACTCCAAAACAGAGTTATTGGGGTAAATGAAATGATCTTTCATTGAACCATGTTGCCCAAGCTACAGAGATGCTAGAGAGCCAGGGGAAGAGAAAGAAAACTAAAGAGATAGTTTGGAAAATGAAATGCTCTGATGGGCGCCAGGGGCCTTTGGGCTGCTCACGTGATAGGAGGCCAGATTTCTCATCATCCATTCAGCCCCAGCGGCTCTAAGCCTGGGTTATAAATAGCTGGGAATATAAATGTTGGGCAGAGAAAGCAGAGTCCAGCTTGCTCCTGGGCCGAGAAACATGCAGTGGGGGGATGGGGAGGGGGGACAGTGGTTGTTCCAGAACGAGACTTGAGGTTTGCTGGAATGATCTGTTGTTTCTTCCAGCAGCAGCTGTGAGCAGCTGTGCTTTGGAATGGAGGTCTCCACAGGATGCTGGGATTTATAGGCACCCTGCTCTGGGGACCCAAAGGTGCCTAACTCCATCCTAGATGACCATGGACCCTTCACTAGGATCACGATGTTCTGAGGTCGGTGCTGATGGGGGGAGGAAACTCACACGCAAGGACAACCTACATGTCATGATGCCATGACTGAAATAAAGGCATTAATAGCAACCACTTCTTGAGTAGGTGCTATGTCAGGAAGCATTCAAACTCTTCACATATAATGACAGTCCCAGAGAGCAGTTACCAGGCTCTCGGCCTCACGTGAAAAGGTGTTGGCTTGGGTAGTAGACGGCCATCAGCTGTGACTAGTTGGCCATCAGCTGTAACCGGTTAGCCATTAGCCACCATATAACTGCTGTGGGTACGTTGGTTGGTTGGTTAGTTGGTTGGCAGAGAAGCAGGCGGCGGATTGCGCGTTGTGTGGAGTCTGCTTCCTGTGTCTGCAACCCGGCCGCCAGCGAGACTATAGTGGTTTGAACGCCCTATCCATGGTTCCGTGGGTGTTCCTTTCTGGCCTCGCCATATCCTGCGTTCTTCTGTGGGGAGCGGGACCAGAGACCCTGCATGACAGATACAACGGTATTACTGTTTTATGATTGTCAACGTCAACAGTAACACAATAACAATAACTATAATTTCTTGAGCCCCTTGTATGATCCAGGCACTGGCTTGGGCTTTACAGGTTAGCACCATCATCATCATCCTCAGGCTGCCACTTGTGTACTTATGGCTGCTGTGTTCTCATTTGTTAAAGGCTCTCATTTGTCTAGTTGAACTTAATCTTTACATCTACCTTATGAGGTAGGTATTCTTACCCCCCTTTTGCAGGTGAGGAAACCGAGGCACATAGAGATTAAATGGCTTGGCCAAAGTCACATAGCTCCTAAGTGGCAAGGAAATTTGAATTTGGGTCTCTGATTCCAAAGTCTTAGCTCTTCCAACCACACACCCTTTCCAATGGAACAGATGCTGAGAAATACTTGTTGGATGAATGAATAAATGAGGAAATGAATAAAGGAACATGTGTCTGTCAGAGGTAATGGGTGGAATTTCCAAGCTCTGAGAGGTTAAGCAGGTTGTTCAAGGTCACAGAGCCAGACAGCAGCAAAGTGGGTAAGGAGTCCTATCTCTGTTCTCAGTGGCGGCTTCCCTCTCAAAACTTCTTGCTACTTGGAACAGAAGCAGCCTCTTTTTGGCTACCGTTTTGCCCTTACTCACACGGAGGATAGTGGTGGACTCATTTCCTACCCTTCAGAGAGCCTGGCAGGAGGCCCAGGGATGGGCCTCGCCCCTCCCCAGGCCAGCAATCAGGGCAATTGGCCAGCCAGTCACAGGAGAGTCATTTTATCATCTCTCCCTTTTCTCCAGGTTCTTCCTGCTGGAGTTCCTGCTGGGTGGGTTGATGTCCTCTGGGTTCTCAAGACTGGCTGGGCATCACCTCCCCACCCCAGCCTCTGAGAAGTCTGCCACTAAAGTTTTGGGCAATGCTGTGGATACAGCTTTGTAGTCTTGGGCAAACCAAAAGCCCTTCTCCAGGCATCAGTTTTTACTTATCCCCAAATGGGGAGACTTGGCATGCTGGCCTTGAGTCTCACTCTGCTTCCTGGTTTCTTCCATGATGAACCTGCTGGGAACCATCTGCAGCTCTCCCAACCTCACTGTGGCTTGGAAGGAGAGGGGGCAGGGAAGGTGCTGAGGCCTCCTGCCAGGCTCCCTGAGGGGTGGGAAATGAGTCGGCAAGGAAATTAGAATTTGCTGTTAATCCAAACATGAGTAAGGGCAAAACCGTTGCCAAAAAGAGGCTGCTTCTGCTCCAAGTAGCAGGATGGTTGGTGAGGGAAGCTGGCACTTCGATTAGAGCCAGGACTCTGTGCCACTCCACTGCCCCGCTCCTGCCTGTACGACATCTTCATTTTGTGACCCTATTCTCCTCAAGAAACAGACCCCTCTTTCTCTTTTCTCTCAAACTTTTTCAAAGAATGTCTGCACAGCCTGCCTTCCTTTCCTCGTTTACCCTTTGACCTCTTGCAGTAGAGTTCCTGTCCTCTGTCTCAGGGTTCGTCTCCTGTGCAGGCTCTGTGGCACTTGACCTTTCTGACCACGCCATCACTATGGTAACACCCCACCCTCCTGTCGTCCTCTGATCTCGCTGGCCACATTCCCTCCATCCCTTCCCCTTTTTTTTCTTTTTTTCAGTTTCAGGTGTACAAAACAACATAATGATTAAACATTTACACCCCTCACAAAGTGATAACCCCCGCAAGTCTACTGTCCATCTGACACCGTACAGAGCTATTACAATACCATGGACTATATTCCCTATGCTGTACTTTACATCCCATGACCATATATATATATATATATGTGTATGTATTTGACATTCAATATTATTTTATATTAGTTTCAGGCGTATAGTGCCGTGGTTAGACATTTATATAATCTATGAAGTGATCTCCCAGGTAAGTGCAGTACCCATCTGACACCCTACACAGTCTTTACAACATTACTGACTGTATTCCCCATACTGTATTTCACATCCCCATGATTATTTTGTGACTCCAATTTGTACTTCCTAATCCTTTCGCCTTTCTCACCCATCCTCCAATACCCCCTCCCATCTAGCCACCATCAGTTTGTTCTCTGTATCTATGAGTCTATTTCTGTTTTGTTTGTTCATGTATTCTGTTCTTTAGATTCCACATATAAGTGAGATCATATGGTATTTGTCTTCCTCAGCCTGACTTATTTCACTTCGAATTCACACTTCATACTAGTGTTCTCCAAGATGGTATTCTCAACTCTCTTTTCCCGCTTCTCATTCTCTCCCAAGGCTTAACCATGATGCCCAAGGCTCGGCGGTCAGCCCAGATGTCTCTTCTGATGCCTGGACTGATGAAAATTCCCATCTGCCAACATTTTCTCAGGTGGCCCGCAGCCCCCCAGCCTCCATATCACAGCCTGAACTCATCTTCTTCCTCCCCGAGACTGATTGCTTTCTGAAGACACCATCATCATCATCCACCTGGTTGCTAAGGCAGAAACGTAAGATGCATTCCGTCTTTCTCTGTCCCCCCATCACTTCCCAGCCCCCTCACCCTCTGTATTCTAATCTGTCTTCAGATCCTCTTCTACTACCTAAATAGCCCTCTGCTCCAGCTTCTCTCCACCTCTTCAGTTCAGGCCCTTATTTCTTCTCACCACATCCTTTGTCCACATAGTGGTCTGTGTGAGTGACTGCTCTAAACACAAATTGGACCATGACACTCTCCTGCTCCAAACCCTGCATGGCTCCCCATGGCTTTTGGGCCTGGGCAAAACATAGTACAAACTCCTTGCTCTGGCTGACTCTCCCCCTAGATAGTCTATCACCAAGGTTTTAAAAAGAGTTTTATGGAAGTATAATTTATATGTAATAAAATTCATTTTAGGTGTGAGTTTGATGAATTTTGGTAATTGTATACAGTTACAGTTACATTGTCATCATCCCAAATGTTTCCTTGAGCCTTTTGCAGTCAGTCTCCCACCTCCAGGCAACCACCGATTTGCATTATGTTACTATTATTTTGTCTGTTCCAGAATTTCATACAAATGGAATCATACAGTTTGTGGTCTTTCATGTTTGACTTATTTCACTTAGCATAATGTTTTTGAGATTCATACATGTTGCAAGTGTTATATTTCATTCTTTTCATTGCTGAGTAGTATTCCTTTTTATGAATATACTACAATTTGTTTACTCATTCATTTATTGATGGACATTTGTGTTGTTTATAGTTTCTGGCTAATATGGATAATGATGCTATAAACATTACTGCATTAGTCTTTTATGGACATGTTTTCATTTCTCTTGGGTAAATACCTAGGAGTGTAATCGCTGGGTTATGTGGTTAGTGTGTATTTAACTTTATAAGATACAGTTTTCCAAAGTGGCTAGGTATTCTGCCTTCCTACCAACAACACAGAAATTCTCCAGTTGCTCCACATCCTTTTCAATTTTTGATATTGTCAGTTGTTTTACACTTCAGCCATTCTAATGGGTATTAGAATGGTTAGTGGTATTTCATTTCCTGATGACTACTGATGTTAAATGCCTTTTCACGTGCCTATTGACCATTAATAGATCTTTTGTCAGTGCCTGTAAAATCTTTTGCCCTTTAAAAAAAAAAATTCTTGTTCTTTCTCATTCTCCTTCCCCTCCCCTCCTCCTTCTTCTCCTCCTTTTTGTTTCATTTAAAAAATTGTAACAGTTTTTTTATATATACTGGATATCGCTGTCTGTCAGATATATGTTTTGCAAGTATTTTCCCCAGTCTGTCAGCTTAGTGGGTTTTTAAACTTCAGATTATGCTCCATTAATGAGTTATGAAATCAATTTAATGGGTCAGGACCAATATATATTTTTTGAGCAAAGTAGGATAGAATAATCACTTACAGGAGATATTGCACATTGTAAGGCAAAGCATTGCTTCACACACTTTCAGTTGTGTGTGTGTGTGTGTGTGTGTATGTGTAACACCAAGCCATGAATTGAGATATCTTACTTCCTGTTGTCATATATGTTTGAAAGCCTCTGTTGTAGCCCCATAGATACGTAAACTATGTAGGTTTAACGACCAAAGAAGCAAATGAATGAGCAGGCCATAGCCTGGCAAGGTCTCCCAATCTGCTGGATTTCTCAGGATTCATGGCATTTTCAGCTCATTCAATAGTCCTCCCAGGGGCAGCAGCAGGACGGGGTTGGAACACTTTTTTTTTTTTTTAAAGATTTTATTGGGGAAAGAGAACAGGACTTTATTGGGGAACAGTGTGTACTTCCAGGCCTTTTTTCCAAATCAAGTTGTTGTCCTTTCAGTCTTAGTTGTGGAGGGCGCAGCTCAGCTCCAGGTCCAGTTGCTGTTGCTAGTTGCAGAGGGCGCAGCCCACCATCCCTTGCGGGACTCGAGGAGTTGAACTGGCAACCTTGTGGTTGAGAGCCCACTGGCCCATGTGGGAATCGAACCGGCAGCCTTCGGAGTTAGGAGGATGGAGCTCTAACCGCCTGAGCCACCGGGCCGGCCCCTGAAACACTTTTTATAGCCCACTTCCTTTTAGTAGAGATTCCATGTTGTCAGCTTTTCTTCAGGCAAGTCACTGTTTTTCTAAGTGTGTACCTTGACACACAGATTCCTGGGGTTCCAGTGTAAAGGGTTGTAAGGGAAGTCCAGATTGAGAAAGGATAAACACTTGACTTTATTGTAAGACTTCTCAGAGCCTTTAATATGCTAAGTAGCATTGTGAATCTCCAAGAGGGTGACAGGACTGGCATCACTTCCCAAATTTATTTGGACACAAAACCTTCCCACAATCATAATAGCCAAAAAGTGGAAATAACTGTCCATCAGCTGATAAATAATCAAAATGTGGCCTATCCAAACAATGGAATATTATTCACCCATAAAAAAGAATGAAGTACTGACACGTGCTACAACGTGGTTGAACTTTGCAAACAACGTTTGCAAAGTGTAAGCTAAGTGAAAGAAGCCAGACACAAAGTACCACGTATTATATGATTCCATTTATATGACATGTCCAGAATAGGCAAATCTGTAGGGACAAAAAGTAGCATAGTGGTTGCCTAAGGCTGGGGAGATGGGGAATTAGAGGGTGATAGCTGAAGGCAACAGAGTTTCTTTTAGAAATGATGAAAAGTTTCTAAAATCGACTGTGGTGATGGTTGCACAACTCTGTGAATATGCGAAAATCCATTGATTGTATGCTTTAAACGTGTGGATTGTATGGTATGTAATTATAACTCAACAAAGCTACAAAACACACACACGCCTTTCTTCAAGGAACTTTTTGAAAGACTGGTGGTCTAAGGAATTTATTTAGCTGGGTCCCCCTGGTGGCCTGGAGGACAAGGTTCACCTGAGGGTCTTGAACTTTCCCCAAAGAAGTGAAAATGTCTTTTCCTTTGCTAAGAGAGTCAGAGACAGAGTAAGTACATGGCCTGTACAGTTACCTTTCCTCCTGAGGGGGCAGGGACAGAGCCAGGGCTGGGTAAGTAGGTAACATGTTTTTCTTCCCCTTTTTGAACCAGGCAGAGGATAGGCCCCTTGGTGTTCTACCAGCTTCACCTGGGAGCCAGCAGGCAATGCCATGCCCGTCCCATAGGCACCTTCTGGCCCGGCGGAGAAGCCAGCCCAAAATAGCACAGGCTGGGACACCAGTCGGGAAAGCAGATGGGAAAGTCTGGGGCTTGGGAAGGAGCAGATGTGGGTTTTATTCCCAGTTCTGCTGCTTTTCTCTGTGACCTTGGGTGCAGCATTCAGTCTAGGGCTTGACTTTCCCATTATGGAAAAGAATAAATTCATTTCTGCTCTTCTCCCTCAACAAGGCTCCTGGAGGAATCCAAGCCAAAGACTCTTAAGGAGGAAGGGACTTTGGTGCTTGAATCTGCTCTCCACTTTTCCCACCAAGAGGAACGGCTTGAAGCCTAATGCGCCAGGGAGTTCACTACCTTTCATTTCACTGCTCAGTAGCTGTGGGTGTGGCTGAGAAGCCCTTCCTTATATTGGATTGACTTCTTCAAGCTTCTCCCAATATCTCACTTCTCTCCTGAGGGCATCGTGGAACATGACTAAGGCCTCTGCCATCATGCCCAGGAGGGTCCACGTCATTGGGTCCTCTGACCTCCCTAGGTGCCAGGAGGCCACTCCCCACCCAAAGCAAGCTTGCATATTCCTGTCCTGTTCAGGGCCAATGTTCTGCACCGTTCCAACTCTTAGCCTCCTGGCCTGTCCCTTATCTCCCTGGCCTGGGCCATCTGTCCCATCACCTCTCAGACCTGCTGCTATATAATGCCCTGGGCTACTCCCCTTCTCAGCTGCAACTTCGACTTGCTGCTCAGATGAACACTCTTCCTGACTTCTGCCAGAAACTCTCAGCACTCACCGGACCCCAGGAGGCCCCTCCCAGCCTACTGAGCCTGTGGCTGGCAGTCCTGTGGGATTGTCCCAGCCTCTGCAGAGGGAGTCTGACAAATTGGAGAGCACACCGACTCTTTGGAGATAGTAACCATGCCCATTTGCCTCAGTGTTCCCATTTAATGGTGAACCCCAAGTCCATCCACCTCCTCCAAACTGCTCACTTCAGGAATGCAGTACCCTGAGCTGACAGCAGCCTTCAGCACAGCCTGACCAGGGCCAGGTAGGGCAAAGGGGCATTACCTGCCTCTCCTTCTAGAAGTCATCTTCTACTAATGCCCAGATACGTAAGGTCACATAGAGGGAAACCCCTTGGCATCGAGGAATGCCATCTTCCTTAGGTGGGTTGGTGTGTCCACGTGGCACCATAGCCTCCCTTGTTCCGGACCCTGATAGTTGTAAAGTCCCAGCAGATAACGTCCCCAAGATGGCTCCCTCTCTCACTGTGTGACATCACCAGGTCCTCCGCTTTGCTCTGCAGCCCCTCCCCCTGACCTGCGTGCACCCCACACACACACCGTTCCCCCTGCCCCAGGCCTTCTTTTCCTTCTCTGTGGAAAGAGAAGTTAGGTTCTGCCACTGGCTCTTTAGGGAAGGCTGGTACCCAGGCCATCCTCACCCTACACTGGACATCCCCGCTGGGTGGGGGTCTCAGCCCACCACCGTCCCTTGTCTGGCTGGCTAAGGAGCCACATCCCACACATGGCTGCTGTCTCAGTGAGTCACTGCACCACGGCATGTTTATTAGGAGCTCATTTTGCCAACTTTGGAACCACGGGAGCTGGCTAAGTTTAGAACAAGCCTTGAGCGTGAGGACGCCGTGTTCCTTCTCCTTCTGGCAAAACACGAGACTTGAGCTATTCTTTTCATCTTCATTCTCCCAGACAAGTCCTAAGCTTAATTTACCACTACATCTGCCTCCTCCCAACACAAACTCCTCTGTAATTAAGGGGAAACACCCCCAATCACCTAAAGGTTAGAAAACTTCCTATCACTGGACGGTTTTAAGGAATATTAACAAAGCCCCTGAAAAATAGGATGCGTGTGTACTTAAAGCAGATGTCCTTAACTCAGTTTCTATGGATGGGCTTCAAGGGATGTAGGAACCCACTAAATTCTTGCGTGCATGTGCTTTTCCTTGGGGAAAAGGTCCATAGCTTTTCTCAGATTGCCAAAGGGGTGTGGCTCCTGCTAAAAATGACAAATCTTAGATTCAGAAAAAGATGACCACTTTGCACGTGCACTGCAGAGTCCTCCCCCGCTTTGGGGTTTCCATTATGAGATGTTAGGTGTCCTCTCGGGATCTGCACTGGAAGTGAAACCTCCAGAACCTGGGTCAGGCTGGGCATGCTGAAACAGTACTTTCGGAGGAGAATCTTGGGTCCACTGGAGGTGGAGAGAGAGGTCTGGAACGTTCGTTCTGGAAGGCAGTGAAGTCATCAGAGGAAGTTGGGGAGTAGGTCAGATGGGTTAGGGCAAGTGGTTCAGGATTAGCAGGGTAGTAAGAGGAAGTCAGAGACCAGCTGGGATGTGCTATCAGCTAAATCAGACACTGAGATGGGTCCAATATTAGCGCTTAAAGGGCCAAGCAGTGCTCGTCTGTCCACTCATTTTCATTTATTTCACTCACAGAGATTTGCCACTTTCCATCCTGGAGAACTTGAACTTTAGCCTTTATGGCATGTGTTTGTTCTCTGGTTGGCTGCCTTCAGTCACCTGAGCTCCTCCCTACCCCTAGTCCCACCGCCCTAAATGCATATGTCCTACAAGCATGGAGTACATAGCCTCGACACGAAAATTCACGTGAATGTAGCTGAGATCATACATAGTTGGGAATGAATATCTGCTGTCAAAAGAAAACGAGTGATGTGTGCAGGTGTCAAATACCTGTGACCTTGAGCTTATCTACCTCACTACTGCGCCTTCCTCCTCCCTGGCAAAGTTAATAGAGAGTTGTGCCTATCCTGCCATAAGAGTCCAGGGTGTGAAATTGGGGGAGGAAGAGAGTCTACCTGGTTGGTATCCATTAATGGTCAGTAAATTAGTCCCTGTGCTAACACCTTTGCCCTCCATGGTATAGTCTGGCCATTTACCTGATGGCTGCTGCCTGCATTAAGGGCCATTTGGGATCAAAAGACCCATACTCAGCATTGAGAGTTGCCTCTTGTAGGTGGTTCTTGGGAAAGTCACTAGACCATTCAGAACTTTATTTTCCTAACGTAAAAAACGGGGATGATGATAAATCCGTGCCTACACACCCTAGAGAAGAGTTTGGGAGATAGAAAGAACTCACATTTATTGACTATGTACTGTGTGTCCGGATTCTTGCTTATCATCATTATCCTATTTAAACTGTACAATCTCCAAAAAAATCTCTCACGATTGCTGTGAGAGGCCGCTAAGACTAAATACTCAACAAATGTCTACTGAACATTTTATTCTCGGTCCTGGGGACAGAGTGGGGAACAAAACAGACAAAGTTCCTGCCTCATAGAGCTGACATTCTAGCAGAAAAGAGAGATAATAAGCAAAGCCATATGTATAGTGTCAGGTGGTAATGAGAGTAATGAAGAAAAATAGAACTGAGGATGTGAAGGGGCAAGCCAGACTCTGGGAGAAGACAATTCCAGGTGGAGAGAACAGCAAGTGCAAAGGCCCTGAGAAGAGGACATGTCTGGCTTGTTTGAGGAACAGCAAGTGGCCAGTGAGACTGAAGCAGAGGGACTCATGGGAGGAGCAATAAGGGAAGAACTTGGTGAGAAAGTAGACATCCCCGTATGGATTTTGGACACTAGAACCACAAATATGATAATGTGCTGCAAATAGTTCAGCACTGTACCTAATAGATACACCTCTCCCTCCATCTGTCTTTCAGAACTTGGGAGTCTTTAAACAATTTTTTAAGTTATATTCTTTTTGTATAGAGGTATACTTCACATACAGTAAAACATGACAGGTTTTTAAAGTACCATCCAATGTAACCACCATGCAAATCAAGATACAGAACATTTCCACAACCCCCGAAAATCGCCTGATCCTCTTTTCCAGTCAATACCCCATTCCCCAGAAGCAATCATTGTTCTGATGTCTATTACTAGAGATTAATTTTCTCTGTTGTTGAACCTCACATAAACGAGGTGAAATCATACAGCATGTACTCTTATGGAAGACTCCTTTCCCTCAGCATAACGTGTTTGGGAGATGCCTCTGTGTTGTCACATAGACCTGTAATTCATTCTTCTTTATTGTTGAGTAGCATTCCACCTACCCACCACTTGGAATAGTCAGTCTCTTTACTTTGAGTCATTCTCAAGGATACGAAGTCATAACTCATCGTGTTGTTTGGACAAGTTGGGTGGACTGAGATGGTCTCACCAAGAGGGGGAAATGTAGGGCCCTATGGTTAGGACACACAAAGGTCCACTGACCGTGAAAATAGCCTCCGCTGGTCAGCCATTTCGCTATAGATCAGCCTTCCTCAGCCTTTCTGCCATTCTGGGACCATCGGTGGCTTTTAGTATTTCGGTATCCTAGATAACACTGGAACCAACATCTTGGGATATAAAGCTTCCATCACTCCATATGGGGATTATTTTCTTAACATAAATTACCAAGAAGTGGAATTACTGGATCAAAGGTTATATGCTTTCAAATGATTGGATTCTTTTCTAAAAGTTGATGATAATAGTGTAACCTGAATATAATAGACAGCTGTTACTTTTTTTTGTCTTTAATCCTCTCCTTGAGGAAACTGCTGTTTTTCAGCCTGTCTGATCCTAGGAACTGTCACTCCAGCTGCCCACCCAGGCTCCCTATGTCAGTAGTGGGCATACCACACACATTGGCCAATCAGAGAACCTCAAGGCCTTGACATAGCCATTGGTCTAGAATAGATATGTGCCCTAAGCAGGGCCAATCAGAATCCTTTTGTGGGGGTCTATAAAATTTTCTTTGGAAACCACTTTAGGTTTATATAGAAAAGTTGCATGATCCTCAGATCCCAGTCAAGTTTCACCAACAGTCCCAATCATATCCTTTATAGCAAAAGGATCAGTTAAGAATCACACATGGTATTTGCTTGTTTTAACTCCTTTGTCTCCTTCAGTCTGGAACATTCCTTCATCTTTCCTTGACTATCGTGACCTTGACCACTATGAAGAGTACCAGCTAGTTGTTTTGTAGAATGTTTCTCAGTTTGGATTTGTCTGATGTTTCCATATGGTTAGATTCAAATTATGCATCTTTGGCAGGAATGTTACAGAAGTGCAGCTACGTTCTTTCATGACATTCTATCAGGTGACACAACTTTGATTTGTTCCATTACTGGTGACGTTCACTTTGTCACTTTTAATTAAGGTGGTGTCAGCCAGGCTTCTCCATTATGATGTTAATATTTTCCACTTTGTGATTAACAAGTATTTGGAGGGGGATTTACTTTTGTGACAGTATAAATATCCCATTTCTCATCAAGAAATCAATTTATTTGTTTACTTATTTATTTATATCTCTGTGGGCTCATTGCTTGCTGTTTTATGCAGTATGTTCTTATTTCTTACTCTCGTTATTTATTTTGATATTCAGATTGTCCCAGGTTTGGCTAGTGGGAACTCCTTCCACCCAGCACTGTGTCCTTTTGACATGGCACCATCATTCTTTAAGTGCCTCCTTGCTTCCTGGTTTAATAAAATGGTTTAGGTGCACCTTGTACTTTCCCTGAATCAGCCTTGGAACCGGCCATTTTCTCTATGGAGTGCTACTTCCATTTAGTGTCGAGTGCATTTAGAAACCAAGACCTACACGCCCTGGTGTGCCCATTGGGACTGGAGGACATCCTCTCTCTAGCTCTCTATATTAAAAGTCATGCGTTGACATCTTCTTGGAAGTTTTATCATGGAGTCTGGAATGGAGAGTCTCTCTCTCTCTTGAAGTACAACTTCTAAGTCGATGTAAGCCTGGAGTTACTGGGCGCCCTCTCACCACCACTGAGTAAGATCCCGCTGGGAGATGAAGTCAGACAGAAATGAGTGGGTTTGAGAGGCAAAGAGGCAAAGGATCCCGTGACTCTATTAGATCTGGCCATGCTTGAGGTCCTTGGATTTCTTCGTTCCGTGAGCAAAAATGTGTCTGTCCTGTCTATGAATGGGGCCCCTTGCAATTGATCAATGTACTAACCAGCGTCTGAGTGACGAATCTGTGTCTTTATGTTATGGGATATAGGCTCTAGCTTTCCACGTTTGTTCCCCTCCCTTATTGGGAGAGGGGAGACGAGGTTGTACTGAAGGCTTGGTGACAGCAGGAGGAAACTGCACGGGGGAAGAAACAAACTCCAACCTAGAAGCTAACAGTGGCTGCTCCTGGGGAAATCTGACCAAAGTGCTCCCCACCCCCCTCCATCAGCCTCCTTGACTCTCTAGAGTAGCTGCCCTTTTTCCTCTTTCTCACAGAGCGAAGTAGAACCTCTAACCTCTCTGTTTGGATCTATACTCTCAGCCCACATGGCTGTCCTTTTCTAGGATGACTGGTTGAGGAACTGGCTGGATGCTTCAAGAAACAAAACTACTCCTCCCAAGACAAGCTAGGAGAATCCAGGTGTCTGCAAGTATACATGACAAGAGCCTGAGGGTTTCCTTTACCTTCTAGAATGACAGGCACGGGGCTCAGCAGAATCATCCCGGGTGGGGGGAGGGTTTCAGCACTCCCTCTCTGGCCCCGGTCACTTCCGTCGCCAGCAGGAAATAAAGCAGGTCTCTGCATCCTGCCTGTGAATATAGGCCTGATCGCCCAGGGACCCTCCTAGACAGAAAACACGCCCCTGAACACACACACACACACACACACACACACACACACACGCACACGCACGCATGCTCACTCTCACACATGTATACACTCTTCTCCCCAAAACACACCATTTTCTAAGCAGTGTAGTCCACCTCTGTATACCAAGCAGGGTGGTATGGGGATCTTGTGCCTAAAGATAACACACTGAGCACAATTCTCATATGTGCACATGCGTGGCAGCCCTTTCTGGCCCTCCTTGGGCTACTCCAGAATAAGATCCCATCTAACCCCTGGTCAGCCAAGGCCCATAAAAGTGTTCCTCCCAAAACAAGAGGGGCCTGTGCCCTAAAGGCTAATTTAAGACTTTTCTTCCCCTAATGCAGAGACCAAGGAAGCTTTGAAGTTAGTAATTTTTTTCCCTAAGAAAAAGTTTCAAAGTCTCAGACAAGCGCTTTAGACAAATCGCAAGGGATAAAGTACCTGGGCTTCCGGCCCCCTTCCCCTCTTTCGCCTCTAGGGATCTCTGCAAATAGAAAGTTGTCCAGCCCAGCCCCACTTCTGAGGAGCACTGTGGAGGACAGCAGGGGGTGGGAGAGACCACCCTCCTCTCCAGGGCAAACCCCAGGGAGTAAGGTTTCACCTCTTCTGCCTGTTGTTTTCCTGTTACACCCACTTCTGTGCCAGGCTTGGTAAAGGGCTGTGCTGATTCTCAGATGCCAATGGAGGCTGACAATGAAGTAACCTAGGGTCACACAGGGACATGCCGAGCTGGGATCCAACCCAAGGCTGGCTTACCTCAGAGCCTGGAGCTCTTAGGTTGAACCAGCAGCCTTTCACATAAGCGCTGTCTACACAGAGTCTGCGAGTCTCATTCATCCAGCCACGACTCCCTGACTCTTGCCCTGAAGAAAGCTTCCCTTTGTCTACCCCAAGTCTCTCTTGCTGTCCCTCTTGCCTTGTTTCCCTTGTCCCAAGCAGAAGCACATACACCTCTGGCAGTCTCAGGCACACCTGACCACAGCCATCCCTCCACTTCCCTTTCCTTACCCACACAAGAACTCCATCCTCCAGGTGGGGAGTTTCAAATAAAACCTTCATTCCAAGCCTTCCCCTGCTCACTTCCTATTTTAACACTGTCTCTCTCTATTTCCTCCTGAATTCTCCTTGGCCCTGATCTGCTTGCTGCCGTGCCCTTCACCCTCGGTGTGGCTTTCTCCTCTGTGTTACCAATTACACATTCTTCATCATGTAATGTTTTCAGTCTTGTTTACCTAAGTCATATAATTCAGCCCCTTCTTTCCGTTTGCTCTGTTCTAGGTTCCTGGAGGCCCCCTGCCATGGCATGTCCTGCAGAAATGATGGTTTCTGTCTGTCTAGGGCAATGGCAAGAATTTTAAGTTCTCAGGCTTGAAAGATGTGCCTTGAATTTGGCCTTGGCCACTTACCAACTCTGTGGCTTTGAGGGAATTTCTGACCCTATCTGGGAATCAGTTTCCACGTCTCTCGGTCTCCTCTCAATGGGCTCTTGTTTCATTCATGCCAAAAAAATTTCCTTTCTGAGTGTGATGTGCATTGAGTATCAGGCATTGCACCCCTCCCTTCAGTTGAATACCTTACAATGAAGCAGGTAAGGCACTTAGTGTGTGTGCTTGACATAAACTAGGTACTTGGTAAATGTGTGCCCCCCACCCCCCGAACGGAAAAGATCTTTTATATTTATTTCACTGGAAACATTCCCATTTCTTTGCAGTTTCCCAGGAACAAGCAGTCTCTGCTGTGGTTTTGCAAATGAGCACATCCCTCTGCAGATGGCAGGCCTAATCAGAGAAGTACACCATGGGTACAAAGTCACATGGCAGGGTGGTGGGTGGTACCAAGTTGAGTTGGAAGACTATTTCCCGTCATCAACTTGTCCCCTTCTGACTCGCTTAGGTAGTTCCATGCTTTGCTAAGCTCCTAGCCCACTGTTCATCGTCTCCATCCTGGTGTGCCTACCTTTCTCCAGCTTACACCTGCTCACATGAGAAAGAGAATTTATGGAATTGTGTATCTGGGACATCCAAGGGCGATTCAGGCATGGCTGGATCCGAAGCTCAATCAAGGCCTTCAGGGCACTCTCTGTCTTATATCTCTTTTCTGCTTCCCTCTCTCTGTTGGTTTGATTCCACAGCTGACCTTTTTCACGTGGTAAGAAAGATGTCCCCTGGCAGCCCAATTCTGTTTCCGACTCACTCAGCACCTCTGTAGGAAAGACCATCTTTTCCTGGAAAGGTAGCACAAAAATCCAGGAAAGGCCTCTGATTGGCCCTCCCTGGCCACGTGCCTATTCCAGAACTAGTAGCTGTGGAGGTAGGAATGAGTGTTCTCGCAGGGCGGGCTTCTCCCTTGGGCAGGGTCAGCTCACCAGCATCTCACAGAATGAATTTTCTACTGGAAAGAGGGGGGTGTTGCCAGAAAGGGGGAGGGCTGTGAGACAAACAAAAATAGCAGGTATTGCCCATCAACACCCTGGTTTCCAAAGCCTCAGCACTATCCCCACAGCGGCTGGCAGTCCCTCTGCCTCTTATGCAGAGAAGCTACAGGGAGAAGAAAGCATGGTGGTTGGGGTCAATGGATCCGGGTACAAATTGTCGTTCTGTACTCACAACTGTGGATACGGAACTGTGACACTAACCAAATTCTCTAATCCATCGGAAGCTCAGTTTCCTCATCTATAAAATGGGGATAACAATTCCTACCTCTCAGACTTGGGAGGATTAAACAAGCCAACCACCAAGCTCGGTGCTTGGCATGGAAGAGATCGTTAATCTATCTCTGATCTCCTTGCCTTTGGTTCCTGACCTCCAGCTTGGCTTCTCAGTCCCAACTCCTAGATCCAGACCAGGTCTGTTTGTTGTCAGGAGCCCACCTGTTCCTTCTGCCCAGACTTGTAGTCGCACAACAGCCTAGCCAACTGTCCCTTCATGTCTTTCCTTAAGGAAAGAAGAGTTTGTGAGATTGTGCCTTTCTGGGACTCTGTTCCATCCTTGTGTTTACAGCTTATGTCTCTCTGTCTGGTCCCCAAAAGATGGTTTGAAGCCAAAGACGGGTAAGATATCTCACGGGAGATACAACCTAAGCCAGGCGGAACCGAGTGGGGACCCCAATGAGCTGCCTTAGACAGGTATGGGAAGGGGCCTTGCCTCCCCTTCCCCCTGCCTGGGAAAGTCTGTTGCTGGTTCTGGCTTTCCCCTTGCACCTGTTTCCACTTCTCTCAACAGAGTTGTTACAATGTGAAAGACATGATCCTGAAAAGGTACATACTTTAAGTAAAAACATCCTGGGACCTTGTGCTTCCCCTGTTTAAAGACAAAGGGTGATTGGAATAAACATTTTCTGTTATGAGGTCTGAGCCTCACAGACTGTGTAAGAAACAATGTTGCTTTCTTGTAGTTGTAGACCTATCAATAAAAACCTCCAGCCAGCTTTATTCTGGGCTCCAGTCCTCTGAGACTGAGAGACCCCTGGCCTTCGGAGAGATTTAACTGCCTTAAGTCTCTGTTTGTTTCTTGCTTAAAAACTGAACCCAAACCACCCCTTCTCGCATCCTCACTGCCCTTGTTGCTAAAGTCTCTGGTTGTTTCTTGCTTGAAAACTTAACCCAAACCACCCCTTCTCGCATCCTCACTGCCCTTGTTGCGCTGGACAGGACACAGACTGCATTCACAGAGGGGCTCACTCTGATGAGGTGGAAGAAGTTCTCACCAGGAGTTGGTGCATGTGGTTTTGTGTGTGTTTGTTGTTTCCATCCTGATAATGAATGTGCAGGTTTTACACTGTTGCTGAACAAATGAACCTTGACATATGGGCCTTTGTTTATGTGCCTGTTTAATTAACCAGGTTTCATGTTCCATCATCTTTCTATTGCTAAGGATACTGTTTCTCAGGGACCCTCTCTCCCTTCTGTCTCTCTCTGTCTCTCTCTGTCTCTCTCTCTCTCTCTCTCTCTCCCTCCCTTCTCTCTCCCTGTTTCTCTCTCTCTCTCTCTCTCTCTCTCTCTCTCTCTCTCTCTCTCTCTCTCTCTCTCTTTTCATATACTCCCTTAGCTCACTCTGTGTCAGGCCCTGGGCTAATGCTGGAGAGCTGGTGGAGAACAAGATGGATGCAGCCCCATCTCCAAAGAACTAACAGTCTAGCAGGGGATTCAGATGTTAAATGCCACAGTCATTTGGGAACAATTGGGGCAGGTGCTAGGCAGGAGGAATTCACAGGGCTATGAGAAAGGTGTTTGGCCTTATTTGGGGTATCCAGAAGGGCTTTCTGTAGGAGGTGACCTTTGAACTGAGTGTCTTAGAATAGGTGGGATTATCCAGTGAAGGGACTGGCTGTGAAGTTGAATGGGGTGGGAGTTCCTGCAGTGAACACAATGTAATGGAGAGACCAGAACGGAAGGGGCATCATGCCTTGTAGGACAAGAAAGAAGGCTGGAGTGTCTGGCAAAAACAGGGCCCTCAGAAGAGCAGCTCAAGACCAGGGAGTGGACAGGGGCCAGATCAGGCAGGACCTACAGGCCACATTAAGGG
Organism: Rhinolophus hipposideros; assembly: GCF_964194185.1. Classification (NCBI taxonomy): domain Eukaryota; kingdom Metazoa; phylum Chordata; class Mammalia; order Chiroptera; family Rhinolophidae; genus Rhinolophus; species Rhinolophus hipposideros. Next base: position 18,203,755 of record NC_138066.1, on the reverse strand, counting down.
TTTTGGTCTTAATTCTAGAGCAACGCGATTACCATAGTTCAAGAACTGCCTTTGCTGTAGAGGTGAGAGCTCTTACCAGGAGGTGGCACTTCGCGGTTTTGCTTATACTTTCCAGTGAAGAATTGCCCATTGCTTGCGGTTGCAGAGCAGAGAGCATCGTGGGGCGACACGCTCATGGCATGAGTACCGGTGTGTACTCTGCTTTTATCTCCTCTCCCTGGACTCCACCTGATTGATAATGGTTCCTCCTCCAACCCAACCAAACTCCCTGCCCTGCCTGCCCAATTCCAGCCTGCTGGTGTCTGTGCCCACCCGACCCCACCCCCCAATTCTCGGGCCTCACCACAGGGTTGTGGAGATGGGCACTCTCTGCCCTCAGCTCTGCATGGCTTTATGGGGGCATGAGTCAGGCCCCTCTGACATCTGCTCTGTGTCTCCTGCCTTCACCCCTAGGGCCCAAAGGATTAGTGTTCTCTAAGCCTCCTTTTATTCCAGACTCTCCTCCTACTGGAATCATGAGGTCTGAGTGAGACGATCCTCAATGAATATCTAGCCTAGTTCTTTCTGGGAACCTTAAAAGCATTCCTGACAAGGGATCATCTAACCTCTGCTTGAATGCTACCTCTATCAGAGAGCTCACTCCCCTACGATATGTGTAGCTTGGGCTTGGATGAAAAGCTTTTAACAGAAAGAGAGGGGACAGCACCCCTCTGCCTGTCCGTCTGGAAGTTCTTTTGGCTAGCTCACATTCATTGCCATCTCAGCTCACTTTTGTAAGCCCTTTCAGAATGCAGCAGGGGCAGAGGCAGCTGCTTGGCTTCCCCGAGTCAAATCCACCTTCTTTACCTTCTGAAAGAAACCCTGACTTTCACTGTACCAACATAGGCCATTCCCCACTCTCACCCCCTGCCAAGAAGCATGATTCCCTTCTCTGCTTCCATAAGCCCTGCAACCCCAGGAAACAGAGGCAGGTAATGTGGGGGAGGAGTGCCCCAGGAGTTGTTGGGGCTGCTCTGAGAACAAAGCGGGGAAGTCTGCCCATGGGGCCTGTAGTTAGGGGGACCTGGCTCCTCTCCGGCCTGCTTTCAGTGAGTTAGAGAAGTGCCCAACCTTCGCCATGGAGCCAGCCTTCAGAGCCTCTCGTCTCAGGTCCATGGCACCTTCCAGGGGAGTCTGCTCTCCCAGTGAGGAATAATGTGGGGAACACCCAGGGAGCATGTGCTCTCTCACAGGCCTTGTGAGCTGATTTCTTTACAGGCAGTTGCTGCTGAGGAAAACAGCTTGTGTAGAAGGTTCTGTTCCTTTTAAGTGATTGTTTACTGGCAGAGCGCTCACTGCCTGCCAGGCCTGCGCTGGGGATACAAGATGGGTGAGGCTGGGTTCCTGCCCTCAAGGGGCTCACAGTTTAAGGGGTAGCCTAGGTGGGAGATGACCAAACAGATACCTACAGTGTCCTGTGATAAACGCTATGCGGTGTAAGGTTCTGAGGGATCAGAGGAAGAGCCTAATTCTACCTGGGGAAGCAGGGAAGGCTCCCAGAAAGAGGTGTCCCTGGAACTGAGTTCTGGAGGATCAGTAGGACTTTACCAAGTTGGCTCAGGAGGCGGGAAGAGACACAGGCAGAGAATCGGGTTGAGCCAGAGTCTGGTACACTTGGGGAACTGCAAGGAGTTATGGGAAACTCCATGTAACAAAAGCAGCTTTGGGGCCTTGCCCCTTGCTCAGCAGGCCAGGGACAGCAAAGTCTTCCTATGGAAGCACCAGGCCTGTTTTCTGGGCCTTCACTCCATTTCCCCACTTCAGTCCTAGGTCTACTGACCTCCCTACCTCCTCCCAACCTTCCTAATTATAATAAGTCTGGGCTGGAATGATTTATCCATTATGTACGTATGATTCAGCATTCAGAATGGAGAGGAGAAGGGAGGGGAGGGGAGGGAAGTGGAGGGGAAGGGAGAGACTTAACAACTATTAATGTGTGACCTGGGCCTGGAGCCCAGGACTCTTGACTCCCAGCCCAGGAATCTCTAAGAAAACGGATTAGTATGTTTGAAGTTTCATTCTTTAAGAAGCAAGCTACAGATATGCAAAACAAAGAAGCTGGATGGTGTCAACAATAGAGGAAGCTGGGGAGGAGGAATGGTGGGTATTCTTCATTTTCTTTTTAAAATTTGTACTTTCTGAGTTCTGTGTTATTGGCAGTTACGATTTTGGTGATTAGAAACAGTAAAGGCATCGGGAAAACTGTAGAAAACAGCAGAAAATCACATCACATCTACAGTAAAATCCTAGCTTTTTAACAGAATATGCAGAGAAGGAAGACGGAAAAGAAATACGCTAAAACATTAATAGTAGTTGTCTCTGAGGGCTGGGGTTATTAGGAGACTTGCCTTTTCTATATTTCTAATTTATGTATGGTCATTTCCAGATTTTAATGTATTGTGTGCACCTCATTATCAAATAGCTTCCTGATTGGTGTCCTTGCTTCAGTCCCTGCCCCACACAGTGGCTGCCCATGGCACTGAACTAAAGAAAGCATGTTGCCCCCACTCCCAGTGCCTAGTTAACTCCTGCTCACCCATCAGTACACAAGGGCCACCCCACTTCTGAAGAGAAGATTTCTGGAGTGGATACTGTGGTGTGTCACCCAGAAGTCCCCTTCAGGACGGGGGCGCTCATTCTAATCGCCTGTTGGAGGCTGGAGGGCTGCAGGCTGACACTCAACAAGGAGTGTCTCTTTCTCTGGGAAACACCCTTGCAGAAAGAAACTGCCTTCTGGCAGCCTACATCCATTGCCTAGAGCATTGGAGGAGAAGAGGATTGGGTAATGGAGGCCCAAAATCCCTGGCCTTAGTTCAGGGCAACTCTCAAGGTTCATCTCCACTCCAGAGCCTGCTGTGAGCTTGGCTGACACCTTTTCTGCTACTGCAATGCAGGTTTCTGTTTCTGCCCAGTCCTGCTGCCTTCACTTTTCACAGGCGCTGATCCTGAGAGCGCATCCCAAGAAACTTCCCTAACCACTGACCTCCCCTTGACCTCCCAGGCTAAGGTATGTTCCTTTTTTACATGGTCTCCCTGAGCGCAAGTCTCCTTTCTAAGTTTTACATCCATTTGTGTTATCTGGCTAATGTCTGTCTCCTCCAATGACCGTAAGAGTTACAAGCATTCCACCGCTCTGGCACATGGTTTAGAAATATTTGTTGAGTGAACAACTTCATTAATCATCTAATCTAAACCCTTAGGAGGCCATCAGCTTCACTTCGGGCTGCAGAATGTCTCATTCATTTATTCATTCATTCGATAAATATTTACTAAGAGAAACTGGATCCCTCTCTCTCAACACCAAAGAATTCCAGATGGTTCAAAGATGTTTACATGTAAGAAAATAAAATCAATAAAGTTCTAGAAAAAAGCCGAGTGAGTTTTAGAAACTAATTTTGGAATATTGAAAGCCTTTAGAAGCATGATACAAAAAAAAAAAAAAAAATTGAAAAAAAAGCAGTTACTACACATGATCCCATAAAATTCTAAACCTTTATAAGGTAAAAGTAAAGAAAACAAATCGATGAAGAATATTTGTAACACCTAGATAAGACAGGAAGTGAATTCTTCTAATACACCAAGAATGTTTACAAATCAAAAGGGAAAAAAAGCCCGCAGAAAAATGGGCAAAGGATGTGAAAAAAAAAACTATGAGAAACCTCTCTTGTAGTCTAAGAAATGCAAATTAAAACACTAGTACAATATAATCTTTCTATCAGGATTGACCAAGTTAGAATGATTGACAATACCCAGTCTTGGCAAGAGGGGACAAACAGGAATTTCCTTTACATTTTTTGGCAAAAACTGTCATGAGCTCTTTGGAGGGCTGTTTGGTTATGTCTGTAAAATGAAGAGCATTCACTTCTTTTGATCCCATAATCCCACTTCTAGGAATATACTAAGCGACCACGGCTAGGACACAGGCATCTTATATGTAGTGAGGGTAGCATTTTGACCTTTCACTAGTTGGTCCAAAATTGGAAGTGAGGGGCAAAAATTCGGAAGCTGGAAGTTACTGATCAAGTCCTGGCTATTGGGGGCTAATTGCTACAGGGGCTGTGGTTTGCTTTCCTGGGCTGGTCACTGCAGGTTGTGGTTGTGGGTCAGAGTTCTGTTTTTATATGTGGCCTGGCCACGGTCTGTTAGTATTGTCAGTCTCTTAAAGTGTCCCTCTCCTCTCTCACCGTAAACTTCTGTAGCTTTCCATCTGCTGTAGTTTTCCAACTGCTCTCCCTGCTTCTATTCTTGCTCCCAGGGCTCAGCTTCACCATTTGTTCATTCATTCATTCATTCATTCATTCATTCATTCATTCATTCATAGATTTTACTGGGGAAGGAGAATAGGACTTTATTGGGGAACAGTGTATATTTCCAGGACTTTTTATTGGGGAATAGTAGTGTGTTTTTCCCAGGACTCATCAGCTCCATCCAAGTCAAGTTGTTGTCCTTTCAGTCTTAGTTTGGAGGGCGCAGCTCAGCTCCAGATCCAGTCGCCATTGTTAGTTGCAGGGGGCACAGCCCACCATCCCTTGTGGGAGTCGAACCGGCAATCTTGTGGTTGAGAGCACGCGCTCCAACCAACTGAGCCATCTGGGCACCGGGTAGCTTAGCAGCAGCTCATTGACTTCATTCTAGTCGTGGAGGGCGCAGCTCGCTGGCCCATGTGGGAATCGAACCGGCAGCCCTGTTGCCCAGAGCTCATTCTCTAACCAACTGAGCCACCTGTCTGCCCCTGAGCTTCACCTTTTAAAGCACTCTGCCATCAGTGGTGGCCAAGCTGTAGGCAAGCTCCTCTAACCTGCTCACAGCCCTCCACCTGTGGCTTCCCATGGCCCTGGTGAAAGCCAGTCTCCTGCAATGGCCTATCTTCCTGAGGCCTCCTGAGAAGTCCCCACATGCCCAGTTTATTCCTGTCTCAGGGGCTATGCGTGTGCTGTTCCCTCTACCGGCTCACTCCCTGACCCCATATCTCCATGGGATGCGGCTCCACATCTTCCAAGGCTCAGATCGAATGCCACCTGAATGTTCCAAATCATTGTGTATTCTTTTCTCCAAAGCATGTCTCACTCTCTGAGGGTAACCTGGTGCTTTCTTGTTTCCGTGCTTATTGCCTGTCTTACCCGACTAGAATATCATCTCCATGAGGGCAGGGAACACGTCTGTCCTTTGACACAGTAGTCCCAGCCCTTGGCCTGAGATTGGAACCTGCTGAATCCTGTGTGCGCACGTGTGTGTGTGTGTGTGTGTGTGTGTGTGTTGTCTAGACAACAGGATTTGCTAATGCACTGGATGTGGGGGAAAGTAAGAGAAGAACCAAGAATGACGCCAATGTTTTTGACTGAGCAAGTAGCAGGATGGTGCTGTCATCACGTGAGATGGGGGAAGCCTGGGAGCAGCAAGCTGAGGGTGGGCAGATCAGGAGCTCTGTTTTGAACATCGAGTCTGAATTGGACTGTTGGAAATCCACGTGGATATATGGAGAGGCGGGGGGTTGGAGCTGGGGCTAAGGTCAGCTTATAGATGAGCTGGTTGGGTGAGCCCAGAGAGGAGCCCCAGGCCTCTGCACTTAGAGACTGGACAATGAGGGAGACCCAGCAAGGAAACAGAAGGAGTCACCCAGTGAGGGGCAGTTCATCTTCCTAAACTTCAGTTTCCTTGTGATAACTAGGGATTAGTGTTTACTAGCACTTCCCTTATAGTGCGGTGTGAGGATCCTAGGCTATGTGTTGAAAGTGCTTAGGACAGTCCCTTGCACGTAGTAAGTGCACAGTATATGTTAGCTAAAGCTAAGCACTTTATTTCTGACCCTTCTGAAGAATTGTTACACCTTTCCCACTGGTCTTAGCTGGGAGGTGAGAGCATCTAGGGGAGGATGGGAGCCCAATGTGGCCAGGTTGTCCAGGGGCCTGGCACCCAGGGCTGGTTGAGGCACATGGCCGACACAGCAGGTTTGTGCAACAGACTTGGCTCCCAAGGGGGAGGCCTAGACATCCTCAGGGGCAGGACCTGGCTGAAGACAGTGATTAAGGAGGGTGAGCGTTTCTAGTCCTTGTAATTGTGCTGTTCAACAGAAATGTGACCTCATATTATCCTTCTGAGCCTGAAAGCCCTCAGATGTCCAAGGCATGGAGTAGATGCAGGTTTGTTGCATTTCAGCCTCCATCAAGTGGGGATAATAGTTTCAGGTATGCAAATAATTGTGGGAACTAATCGCTTTAGTCGTCTCCTCCCCTTTTAGGCACTTAACCACCCACCCACCTCGTCAGTAGAAGAAGACAATAAGCTATTCTCAAATACTGGCATTTCAGGGATCACAGTTATCAGGGTGGGTGTTGTGTTTCTGGGTGGGTAGAAGTGGCAGAAAGGAACGTTTCCAAGTCTCTGTCTTCTGCCTGGGACAAGGTGAGTGCTGTCTCTATTTGGTAGACCAAATCCTCCCAGGATATTAAATCCAACTTGAGAAAGATCTTTATAGTAATGAAATTGGTTCATTTCATTCCACAATGAACTACAGACCTTTTGGAGCATTGTGCTATGAGCAAAGGTCCCTTCCCTCAGATTGTTCATAGTCCAGTGCAGGAAGCAAACCAGGAAACAAAAATGTTTCGAGGCAGGGATGTCCTACTACGCTGGTGACAAGCACTGAGGACTTTCAGTAGCTTGGAAGAAGTGAGCTGGGATAGCCTGGAGGTGAGGGAGGGCTTCCAGGAAGAGGTGGCATCTGAGACCTGAGTGGTGAGTTGGGTTGTATAAGTGAAAGGTGAATGGGTGGTCTCCAGGCAAAGAGTTATTTGAAGGTCATTTGGTTTATGATTTGATAGACCCAGGGGCCTAGGCTACATTTCTGGTTATTTTGTGTATGTGGGGGTGACCCCTGACAATCACTTAACCCACATCTGGAAGAGGTGGAGTTCAAGCAAGCTAATATAAGGACTCTGAGGGACTCTGAAAAGATTCTGAAGAGTTTCAAGAACAATGGGGCAATAGAAATGCAATGCAAAAAAAAAAAAAAGAAATGCAAATGCATTCTCATTCTCATTAACTATATCGCAGGTGTGGGAAATATCTCTTGGCACTCAGATCCTAGGAATTGTTGAACCTGGGATCAGGTACATGCTGGATTATCTGGAGGCAGGCAACCCAGCAAGGGCCTTGGAAAATAAAGAGTTCAGCTTCGATGAATTTATCTAAAATTATGCAATCAGAAAATCTAGATAGAAGCTGTTTTCATTCAGCATACATGCAGATTTTGTGGTTTTTTATTCTTATTTTGGCTCATATTTATGGGAATAGACACCATAATCTTTGACCACAATGCTTTGACCCTGAAAAAGATGGATATTACATTATCTTTAATTCCTAGTCACTTCCCACCCCGTTCCAAACAACCTTCTAGAAACAGATGCCAGCCCTCAACTCAACTCTCAATCAGTGTTCCTCACTCTCTTTTGCAGGCTCTGATCATTGGCAAGCTTCTGGAATTGGAAAATCATATCATAGCTGTGGACACGATGGGTATTGTTACAAGGTGCTTACATATGTCAGACTCTGAAGCCTAGGGCTTTATATGCATTGTTCCCTTAATCCCTAGGAGAGTCCTACACTGGCAGCTTGAACAGGAGAAACTCAAGGCTCAGAGAGATAAAGTGAAGTGGTGAAGGTCCCATTGTGAATGCAGATTAGAAATAGAGTTTAATCCCAGGTCTGCCTCAGTCCGTTGCTCTGGCCCTTGACCATTCCTCCTGCTGACTTATGGAGGCTAGAACCAGAGGAGGCAAAGAAGGGATGTCACTTTGAATCTTCACTTTACAGAATTATGACAATGATCTGGGACCTCATCTACTTCCAAATCCATACTGCCAGATTCTCTGCTCAGATTACTTTCACGAATACGTGTATGTGTAATATATGTGAGTATAAATTTAATAGGAAAGGCGCTTTCTTTCTAAAGACCCCGTAGAATAATTAAGGGCCTATCAGGAGATTCAGACTTGCAAAACGACTCTTAAATTATTGACTTTATCTAGCTATGTGACATTTGCAAAGTCCTGACCATTCATTCGACAACTATTTATTTAGCACTTACTGTGTACCATGCACTGTCCTAAGTACTAGGGATATAGAAATAGGCAAGACTGCTGGAGAACAAGGAAACAAATAGATAAACAAGGAAACAAATCCATAAACCAATCAGGTTGACTAATAGTGATAAGGTGGACAAAGGAAGCAAACAGGGCAGCATGACACCGTGACAAGGCGCAGGGAATGGCTGCTCTGGAGAGTTTGGCCAGGGAAACCCTCTCTAGGGAGGTGAGAGCTGAAGGATGAGAAGGACTATGCATCTGATCAATAAGAGGGTGGCACAAAGGTGACAGTCCACCTCGGGAAGAGGAAGAGGTCCTGGGCTGAGCTCTGCAGCAAGCCATTTAAAGGATGGAGAGCCAGCAGGAAAGTCCAAGACATGCAGTCAGAGGGGAGAAGGAAACGCAGAAGTATTAGAGGCAAGGAGGCTAAGAGACTTGTTTCAAGACGGAGTTGTGGCAACTGTGCTTGAGAGGCTGTCTCTCAGATTTGGGAACACGGAGGCCTCTGATGACCTTGAAAAAAGGAATTTCAAGGGAAGGTTGTCGGGCTGTATGATGAAGACAAAAATTAGACTAGTAGGATGGAGAAAGCATCTGAAGTGAAGAGGTTGAGTGTAGACAACTCTTCCAAGAAGTTTTGCTATGAAGTTCAGCAGAGAAATGGGGCAGCAGCTGGAATGGCATTTGGGGCCAAGGGAAGGGGTGCTGGCCAACCTCCCATTCAAGATCTATTCTTGTTCCACTGTGGACCCTGGAGGGTGACCCTTTTGTACTGCATCGCCTGGACTCTCCTGCTAGAATGTGTCCAGATGTGTTGAGTCAAGAGGAGGCAAAGACAAGAGAGCCACAGGCTGGAAGAGAGGTTGGTGTTCTTCCCTCTCTCGCTGCTGTTTCTACACCCTGTCTTTAGCAAGAGCTGTGTCCCCAATGCCTGCAAATCCTTTGGGGATGCCCTATCCTCCATGGCTCTCAGAAAACTGTTGCTTCCCCTGTCCCTTTCTGCACTAAGAGTTACCACTCCTACCCAGCACGGCTTGTCTCTGGTTTGCCTAACACCCTTGTTTGTTTCTTTAACATGTAAGTAGCTTCTTCTTTGAGGTCAGTTGAACCATCTGAATGAATCCTGTTTCCTGCCAGGACCCTAATTGATACAGAGGTCTTCCTCCCTCCCCACTCTCTCCTTCCCCTCTCCTTTCTTCTTCTCCTTCTCCTTCTTCTTCTACTTTTTCCTCTCTCTCTCTCTCTCTCTCTCTCTCTCTCTCTCTCTCTCTCTCTCTTCTTTCATGAAGGGAGGTACTAGAACATGTTCTTGTGCAAATGAGAATAACAGGGCAGAAAAAAGAAAATGATTCAGAGAAAAGCAGGATACTTGCTGGAGTGGAGGTCTCAAGCCTGCTGGAAGGGATGGGTCCAGAGTCCAAGCAGAAAAGGTGGCTGGTGTCAGACTGGAACAGGACATCTCTTCCATGGTTACAGGAGAGGCAGGAAGCACAAGAGGGCTGGTAGATTTGGTCTGATGGCTTCTAGTTTCTCAGTGAAGGATGAAGAGTGCAGGGTAGTTTGTAGAGATAGAAGAAAGTACGAAAAGCCATCTCTGAGAACATGAACTCGAAAATGAACTTTCTAGGAAAGGTTGGTAGGCTTGCCAGGCATGAAGAGTGCCAATTTGAGGCTTGTGGTCATGAATTTAAAGAACAACCCGTCAGCAGGACTGTGTGCTTTCCTCCAGCATCATTCAGCTGCTCTGGTGGAGGCCTAGAAAAGCTGAAGGGTTGGGTTTTATGAGGGCTAGAACTGGGCCAGGTTCATATGGTGGAAAAGAGGGGCAAGTTTAGTGAGGGTTTAGCTAGGTGGTGATAGTCATAATGGAGCGTGGAGTCCACATGGGGTAAGAAGGGAAGGAAGGCTGTGAAGGGGTACAGTGGTAAAAGTGATAACGACAATGGATAAGGGGGGAGAGGAAGCTGGAGCTCCTAGTGAAAGAGTTGAAGTGATGGGGAGATGGGTACAAGAAACCACAAGACAGCGGGGAGTATACAGTGCACCCTGATGGCTTCAGAAGGGCAAGGACTTGAAAGCGGATACGGCTGAATCGGGGCAGAGAGGGCCCCCACATCCCCTCCTGGCCTTCCCTACCTGTGTCTCCCAGAGCAGTTCTGTCCTGCCAGGTTGTCTGGAAAAGCCCATGACAACTTGGTTGTCCTCAGTTTTAGGGCCAAGAAGGCCATTTTTCAACTTGGCTCCTTCCCGCAACGGGACCCAGAGCTAGTTCCGACACACTGCACAGGTGGTGGTGATGTGTCTTCTAGAATGAGCACCTAGGCCACAGAGCGGTCGGCATCCCTCAAGAGAGGCCCTGGTTTCTTCACCTGGAAAATGCCACCCATCTTTTTAAATTTTTTATTTATTTTTATTTTTTTATTGTTTTACTGAAACGTGTTAAAGCTTGTGGGCCAGGCCTATTTATTTTATTTCCTTCATCCCATCCAGCCACCCTGGAGGGAGAGCTTATTATACTTCTTTTTACAGAGGAGGAAATATAAGCTCAGAGAGATGAAAACTTTTCCTAGGTCATATCGAGTCTGTGTGAGTCCACGAAGCTCACTATCCAGTTAGGGAAACAGACAAGCCGAGAACCAAAATATGTGATGTGTGCCAAGTTCTCTGGGACGGTGGAAGTTAGAAAGACTGATTCTGTTGTGGGTGGGGTGTGGGGGGGCATGTAAACCAGATCTAGGGGATGAGTAGAAGTGTATGTGGGGACATGGGAAAGCAGCACAGCAGGCAGAAGTGACAGCCTGAGCAAAGGCACAGTGACATGATACTCCAGAGGTGGCCCAAGGTTGTTGAGTAAAGGCCGCGAGGATCAATGGTTAGGCAGGGTTCCTAAACTTGGCTCCAGTCCTGGGGTTCATGGATACCCTCCGGGGGACCCCAAACCCCCCGACATTGTATCACAATTGTGAGTATATGTATTAGTCTTTTCGGGAGAGACATTTTAAATTTTCATCATATTCTTAAACTGAGACATGGACTTAAAAAAGCCTTGGGGAGCAGAGGAGCTCGGAGTGGTTGGCAGGGCCTGGGAATGAAGGTCCTCGTAGGCCTTGTTGAGGAATTCATGCTTCACTTTGAGGTCAATGGGAAAGCCGAGGGGGTTTTTTAGCCGGGAAACAACACGGGAAGGGTCTTAGGAAGACAGCACAGGTTACTGTGAACTCAAATCCAAGTCTTTCATAAACGATAAAGGGATGTACTGTTTACTGCCCTATTCCCGGAGTCTGGCACAGTGTTGAGCATATATACTAGGGGCTCCGTAAATGTTGAATGAATGAATGAATGAATGAGCACAGGTGTATGTAATAACAGAGTGCATCTCTTCAGGGTGACTCCACACATTTCCTGGACAATTGAACTGACGGTGAAATCCAGGAAACCAAAATTCCCCGTGCACTGTCCTGGGTTCTTAGAGAAATCTGCCGAGTCCTGATAGGATGCTGGGGGTGGAGATGGGAATAGGGGGACAGGGTCTGTGGTACCTAAGGGTGTCCACACTTGACTGCAAGGTAGGGCTCACCCCACGGAGCCCTGCGGTATCTTTGGAGGAGTAGAGGCGATATGGCCAGCATAGCTACAATCATTTCTTTCCTCCTCCCACATTCAACCCATCGGCTTGTCCTGCTGACTCGGTCTCCAAAATGTGTCCTCCATCCCCTCTCTTTCTCCATCACCTCCTCTCCTATGCTGCTCCTGTTCCCGCACCGCCATGGGCAGCAGTCTCAAAATCAGCAACCCCCACTCCCCTACTTCTGCCCTGTCTCTCTACTAACATCTCTCCACGTGGTGGCCAGAGGGATCTTTTCAAGCACTTCCCTTGCAAGGAACGTGGCTTTCTTCCCATGTCCTTAGAGAGCTATGCTTCTAAGACTTCAACATACATCCAAGCCATATGGGGGTCTTGCTAAAATCCAGGTTGTGATTCAGTTGACCTGGGGTGGGGCTTGAGACGCTGCATGTCTGACCAGCTCCCAGGTGATACAGTAATCTTGGACCACGTTAGGAACAACAAAGACTTAGAGAAAAATCCAAACTTCCTGCCCATGTCCTACTTTATCTGGCCCCTGCCCAGCAACCCCACGTCATCGCCAACCCCTGTTCTTCTCTCTCATCACACTGCAGACACACTGGCCTTCCTTCTGTTCCTGCGCCAAGTTGTTCCCGCCTCAGGGTCTTGGCACGTTGTGTTCCCATTGCCTAGAATGCCCCTTTCTAAGAGCTCCATGCGGCTTGCTCTTTTTCTTTATTTAGTTCAACAGTTAGTCAGAAAGTACTTCTCTGACCACTTTGTCTAATGAGCACCTTATCCCCTGGGAACTTGCTATGGCTATTTGCTTAACCCCCTTCGTAGCACTGGTCATTCTCTGTATTTATTTTGGTACTGTCTTTGTTGACTTGTTAATTTTCTCTCTCTACTCTCCCATTTGTTCCATGTGAATAAGGACTTGGTTTCCTTCACTCTGAGCCTATCCCAGAGCCTGGCACATGGTAGGTTCCCTTTTCATGTTTGTGAAGAATGAAACGTGAACACGAACATACTTGCATGGCTGCCGTGTGGTTGAGATGTAGGAAGGGGAGTGCATCCTAGGAAAACTTAACTGGAGGTACCTGAGGCAGAGCGGGGGAGGAGGGAAGGAGCAAACTGTCTGTCCTGAGGGTACCACGGAAAGTCTCAAGAATCTGGAGCTGAAGTTGAACCTAAGAATCAACATGTAATAGATGAATTCATCTAACTAGAAGAGACTCACTCTGGAAGGTGGGGAAGGAAAGGAGTGAACATTAATTAAATGAGTTACGTAAGGCATTTGGTTGGAACAGTGCTTCACACACAGTACTTATCGAATAAACGACAATAATTATGTTGAATCTTTACTCTGTGATCATGACTTTGCGTAGTCATCTCCATTTGTCCTCAAAACATATCATCTTCATGTTGCGAATGAGAGGGACTGTGAGATTAGGGGGCTTGCCCAAAGTCACATAGCGATTCAGAGACAGAGCTGAGAACCCCACTCCCTAAAACAGCTCTGTTGAAGTTGCAAATGTTGCAGTCCCTGCCCCCCTTCCTTGCTTTATGCTGCCATAGCACCGGTTACCACCTAATACACTGTGCATTCTACTTATTGCTTTGATGTCTGTCTTCTCTCACTAGACTATTAATTCCTGGTTTGGTTCACTACTGTTTCTCCGAGTCCAGAACACAGAGGCCTGCCACATAAGTAGACACTTCGTGAATACTTACTGAATATTAAAAGGAAGCATAAAGGGATTATTTAAAAATCCTTGGCTTTCTGCATCTCCAAGAGGCAGTTCTGTAAACATGTGGCTGACAGGACACCCAAACCCAGTAGAGAAGGCTCGAGTGTGCGAGATGAACCGGGAAGGAAAGCTGTGGCTTACTGAACGCTTTCAACAAATCAGAAGGAAGACTGTGTTCGCAGAAGAGGAACTGGCTACATGAAGCCTGGTGGGACAGCAGCCAGGGAGCCGGGGTTTGCCCAGTTGCCAGTGCTGACTGCCGCTTGCCATGGTAGGTGTGGATGCCACAGGCAGGCAGCGGTCTTCTCAGGATATGGCTTTCCATATAAAGTGGCCCTGGGGGAAAATGTGTTGACCAGGCCTCTATGGCAATTACAAGCTTGATGTAAAGGCATAAATAGGCACTTAATCAGGAAATCTCTTGGGAATTGAGTTAGAGTGAGTCAGTTGCTCAAGCCTGGCAGCCCTGGCTGCTGAACAAATAGAGGTTCTAAACCAGCCAGGCTGCGCTGTGAGCCTACTTACCTGACATTCCTCTGTGCCAAGCCTTCTCAAAGTTCAGCACCCCAGACCAGCAGCAGCAGCAGCACCTGAGAACTTGTCAGAACACAAATTCTCCAGCCTCGTGTTCAACCTACCGAAGGGGAAACTGTGTGGGTGGGGTCGGTCACTATATTAAGGAGCCTTTGATTTTTGAGCCAGGAGATTTCGATCCACTGTCAGGTTTGAGAACCATTGTTTTACAATTTCTCTTTCAGGGCAGTTATTACTCTGCCTCATGGGGGTGGGTGGGGTTAAGGGAACAGTCAGGATTGGAGGGCTTCATCCAGAGACACAGCACGCAGAGTGAGTCCTGCTACAAATTAAGTGAGGATTGGATCCAGTGGTTCTTGGTGGAAAGGGTCAGGAATTGAAGAGGAATTGGGGCGGGGAGGGGGGAAAGCCTCTTGTGTTTCAGAAAATTTCCAGAGGAGGGGTTAGTTTGCAAAAGCACATTTTAGTTATCATGGTTTTATTTTTCAGACCTTAATATTTATTTCAAAATTTCAAATGATGTGAAAGGAAGGTGTAAAATAAACTGCCAACCAGTACTGACTGTATGTATAGTTTGTGCAGGAATATAATGCTGGGACCCTACCTCTGTCCAATCCTCATTACCCACCCCCCAAAAAAAAATGAAGAGAGAACTTACTAAGCTGGCCTGAGAGATAGGAGAAACAGAAACTCGGCATAGGACCTGCCTGAAGAATTAATGAAATGGGTTGCGCAATTTTATGGAGTGCCTACTGTGTGCCATACACTGTATTTGGCTCTGTGAAGAGGATACCAAGATAATTTAGTTAGCCACTTGGGCAGCCAAGGAGCTTACCAGAGAAAATTCAGAGAGAGAGTTCCCCTGGTTGACAGATGATGGAAGTATGGATGTGTGGGACTTTTGATCCGTGTCTTGGCTTTTCGGTTTAGCCAGATAATAGAGCACATGTGAACTGGTAGGAGATGGGAGGGGAGTGTGGGAGTGGTGATTTGATGGGGATTGAATGCTGAGTGAGGAAGCATAGAAAGGCTCAAACAGACAACTACTAGTCTAGAAGGGGTACTGTACCCATTCCCACTGCTGGGGTCTGGGGCTACGTTTAGGAGATATGAGGTTGGATAGTAATAATTGCTCACATTTACCCAGTGACTACATGTGGCAGCAATCAATCTAAGTGCTGGAAATACACGAACTCATTCTTCATATGAATCCTAAGAGCTAGGTACTGTTATAACCCCATTTTTACTGATGGGGAAACTCAAGACCCTCAGAGGTGACCTAACTTTGTACAAGTCACATTGCTAAAGAGTGGTAGAGGCTGAATTTGAACCCAGGCTGTCGGCTCCAAAGCGCTCCCAAGGGCACGACAAATCAATGTACCGCCCCAAGCGTCTGGGCTGTCCTGCTGGGTTGGGGTGGCAGAGATGGGACACTTATTCTGGTGGGTTAAAAAGGTCTAGAAGAATGCCCTTCAGTCTTTCTTCATGCCTGAGCATTTCCTTTAGCATAGACAATCGGGGGTCCAGTGCTTTGAGAACCCTCTACCGGACAAGCACTTTAGGCCCCTTCCCACTAGATGGCGGCCCCTAAACCCACACAGAAATTCTGGAACCTCCACTGTCCCCATCTTCCGTGGTTCGGCTGCGGCTGAAGAATTGCAGGATGCAAATCCTCCTCTGGTTTAAGGGGCCGTTGGCCCCTGCCCCGCCCCATCCCGGGGTCGCGGGAAGCCCCCAGGATGGAGGCGAGCGTGGGGGACAGAGGTGGGCGGGGAGACGAGGCTCCCCGGGCTTTGGGCGTCCCGGGGAGGAGTCGGCGCGGGGCAGCCACTCCCGGGACACAGAGGCGGGTGCTTCCACACCGCCAGCACCCACCGCGGAGGGGAGGGCCGGCACCGCGGTGCTCCAGGCGCAGGGTGCGGGCTGGGGCTCCGAAGGCGCGGGGCGGGAGGCAGGTGCGCGGCGTGGACTACAAGTCCCAGCATGCCTAGCTGCCTTGACCCGGCCCCTGCTGCCGCTTAAAGGCTCCGGGAGCCGCAGCCGTCGGGTCGCCGCGGCTTTCGCTTTGCTGCCGCGGTTGGGCGGGCAGGAGCGGTGAGCTCGGTCGCCGGCTCTCCTCGCGTCCGGGCTCCTGCACTGCCGAGGGGCGCTCCTCGTGCAGCCCTCCCGGCTCGAGGATTCCCTACCGAGGCGCCCGCGTCCCCGGGCTCCCCGCCTCGGCCACCCCGCGGCCCCGATGCCGAGGCATGGATAGAACTGCAAGGCGCACGGCGGCGATGGGGGAAAAGAAGGAGGGCGGCGGCGGGGGGGCCGCGGCGGCCGCGGAGGGGGGCGCCGGAGCCGCGGCCAGCCGGGCGCTGCAGCAGTGCGGGCAGCTCCAGAAGCTCATCGATATCTCCATCGGCAGCCTGCGCGGGCTGCGCACCAAGTGTGCGGTGTCCAACGACCTCACCCAGCAGGAGATCCGGACCCTGGAGGTAAGGCGGCCGCGACGCCAGAGGGGAGGGCACCCGGGCTGGGCTGGAAGAGACCGGGGTCTGCAGCCTGGGAAGCGGCCCCCAACACTTCCCTCCCTGCTCCACTTCACTCCTTTCCCAGTTGCATCCTTGAGCCCGGGTCGCCCCCCTTTGAGGCTTCCTCCCTCCTCCACTGGCTGATGCGGCGGCTTGTGGACCCAGGATCAGCCCCTCAGTGCGGGCTTTTGGGGGAGGGGCGGAGTGGGAACTAGGATGGAGACTCCGGGAGACGGTGGGCGGGGTGGGCTGCGCGCGGACATCCCCTGCCTCCCCACCTCCGCCCCCACCCCATTTCCAGCTTGCGGGGCCGCAGGACTCATTCTCTCACTGAGTCACACGCTGGACTTTTCCCTGTGTGACTTAGCGGAGCCGCCGTGGGCCGGGGTGACGGGGCCGGGGTGGGGTGGGGGGGAGGCCCCCCTGAAGTGTGAGCAGAGGCCCGTCGTTCTCTGCTTTTCCCACACGCCCCAGACTGCGTTTTCCCTTCCTTTCCTCTCCTTCAGGTTCTTGTCTGCCGTTTTCAAAAAGTGTTGCTGAAACTGCATTTTTGCTCTTCAGGCATTTGGTGCTTTCGTTTCGCACTGCCACAGCGTTTCACTGTTCAAACCTACTCTCCCCACTCCCCTCCAAACATGGGATTTTAGCTTAGGAAGGATTATGCTGGAGAACGAGCCTTTGGTGAGAAGATGACATTATTTAAGGGCTTCTGATGGAGACAGCCTCCAGTGTAAAGAAGAAATAAGATATACCCGCCCTCCTCTCTCAAATTATAGCTGGGAAGTGCAGTATTAAAAGGATTTGGAAGAAGCAGCCAAAAAGGTTGTTGGGTTCTCTGAAGGGGGAGTCTCCCCCTCCCCCATACACAATAGAGGGAAACTAGTGCATTCCCAACTTGCTTTTGTCCAGAGGCTGGGAAGGCTGTGGAAATCCAGAGACCAGTTAATAGGTAACTCCAGCTTGAAGAAGGGGCTTCACCTTGCATTGCCACATCTGGCCTTCTGCACATCTGGCGATGTTTTGTTTTATTAGAACCTTAATTTCACATCCTATCCCCCCACCCCCTTATTGCTAATTGCCTCTGCCAGCTGTCATAGGGCCAGCTGGTGATTTGTGGTAATTATTACAAGACCCAGTCCTCCGTGCACACCACAAACCTGATTCCCTGTTTGATCTAAAATGCTCTGGGGTGAGTTTTTCAGTTTTATTTTCTAGAGCTATAAAACCCGGACATTGGAAGCATCCAATCAGTGCTGGCTATTATTATTTTTGTTACAGTTGCTATACCATTACTGACCAGGGCTTTGCTTAAAAATAAAAAACAACCAACCAACAATACCCCCCACTACTGTCCCTTCTGCAGGCATGCTGCTGTTTTGCAAGTGGTGAGAGAAACTGGTTTCTTAAACACAGCCCAGTGTGTTTGCCCAGCAAAGTTCAGTTTTTAAACCAACACAATAGGGGGTCTGTGAGGCTTAGTTCCTGGAGGAGGGGTCGTTGTCCAGCAGCATGTGCCTGGTTGGACTGCTGTGTTGTTGGCATGAGAGAACGTTCTCTGTGTTGGTCCCTCGCAGATTGTCCCCATGTCGGTTTGAAGTTCTCCTGGTTTGCAGAGTGGCAGGAGAAACGTCTGCTGCTTGTTCTCTGGAAATGGCGCTTTGCCCTGTTGATACCCTGACTTCCAGAGTTGCTCTTTTTGACCAACGTGTGGCGTCAGGACACCCCAGAGCATCCAGCCGTGTAGGTCTCTGAACTGGTTTATTCAATGGCCTCCCGCCTGAGTGTTTATTGGATGGGCAAGCCAGAAACCCATCTGAAGTGCATTTGCAGTGTAAATGGGAACCAGCTCCCTGTCTTCATTGTCATGTGAATTCAGGTCCACCCTACTTCTTGAAGGAGGGACCCAGGTTGTTGTGAGGATGGGAATTTAGACCCCTGGAGCTAGTTTGGAGGCCTCAGCCTCCTCACCTGAAAGGGGGGGGGGGGGAGGCGGTGTGGATCTCTGGGTTCTTGTGGCTCTAAATGCTGTGGTTTAGTGAAGGTGCCTCAATTGGGCTGAGTCAGTGTTTGTTATACATACCTCTGTTTAGGAATATCCCTGTTTAATAAACAAACAGACTCATAGATACAAACAACAGAATGGTGGTTACCAGAGGAGGAAGGGGGTTTGGGGAGGATGAAGAAGGTTAAGGGGAGGTCAAATACAGGTGATGGAAGGAGACTAGACCTTGGGTGGTGAGCATCTAATAAGAGTGTACAGATGTGTTATATAGTTGTACACCTGAAATTTATTAAGCAATGTTATACTAATTTAATTTTATTAATCAATGTTACACTAATACATTTAATTTTACTTTAATTTTACAAGACTAACAAAAACATGAAAAAAAGTATATTCCCTATTTAAGAATGGTTCTAAAATCCAGATTTACCAAACTGATAAAATAGGGGGGAAGTTTATTACTCAAATATTCCTGATGATAGGGGCAGTATGGCAGATGGGAAAGTCCATGGCTTTGATTTCAGGTGCAGGTTTTGTCTGTGTGGCCTTGGGCAAGTCCCACGACTTCTGAATCTCAAGCTTCCCCATCTGTAAAATGGGGATGAGACTGCTTAAACCTGTAGTGAGTCTGTAAGTCCACATTCTTCCTACTAAGTGATGCTGCCTATAAACTTTCCCTAGTGAGGATCCAATGGTGTTCACGCCACAGGCCAACTTTAGGAGAAACTACTTCATAGCTGGCTCTTATTTCCTCGTGGTGGGTGACATAGGCCCGGAAACCATCCCACCATCATGGGGCAGTGGTGATGTCCACTCTGGCTTTCTTTCCTGTAATGCAGGATCCTCTCACATACCAGGCCAGGGCCCCCAGAGAGACAATGCTTGCAACACTGGATTCCTGGCTTTTGGAGAAGGGACTGACCAGAGGGCTTGGCTTACGCAACTACGCCAGACTTCTCCCAAAGTCTTAGGAACCCCAGCCCACTCTGGCCCTCGTTAAATAAGCATTCACTGGGAAAAACATCACGTGAGATGCTCCTGGAAGTCCCTGACCCCAGGCCCAGCTGCTGGTGCTGGAGACTGCAGATTGTGACAGTGTGCAGGGGTCAACGTGCCTGGCTGCCTATGATGACTTTCTCCACGGAGTAGTCCAGTTCAAAAGAGTGGAAGGAGCCAAAGTTTAATGTTTGCCTCCTACCTGCCTACCTGGTGCTGGTCGCTTCTCCGTCTGACGTGATTTCCTAGAAATCCACCAACGTTCATGACACACATAGTTTTTCTCTTTACGTGGGAAAGGGGAGGAAGACAAAATTTGAACCCAGGGTCTGAATTTATGAACAGAAGTGGTGAGGCTACTTCATCCCAGCAGCACCTGGTACCCCATCTCAATCAGACCCTCTGAGGGGTCTGAGAACTCCACTGAGACAGGATAGAGTGTTCTCATTCCCCAGATATGCTCACATGGGGATACCTAGCTGGCTTCCCAGCTGGGCCTGAAGCCCCACACCACTTCTTTCCCTCATGTATTCATCCTCTTTGGGCCGATTCTGTGCTGGGCGCTGGGGAGACAGTGGGCCCTCATGAAGATTCCCGTTATGTGGACACTGCAGCGTTACCCTTTTCTGCCAGCCTACTAGTACTTTCCAGAGACAGGCCTCGCCACACCAAGTCTCCCACCTGTGCTCTTCTAGAGAAAAACCCTAAGCTGATGTGGAGGAAGGGTCCCCAGAGAACCTTTCCCCTAGGTCTCATGCTGGAGGGACACGGGGGAGCTGTAGTCGTTAACTGTCTGCACACTGGCCACTTCTCTGAGGAGTTGCCGGGAGGGAGCTGCTGGTATTGGGAAGAATTGACCTTCTCTAAGCTCAGCTGTGGCAGACGTCAGAACCCTGCTGTGTGGAGGCCCTGAGCTCTCCGTGTGGCCCCCTCCCCGTGCCCCATCTGTATAGTGGCACTGCTGGGCAAGGAATGGAGGGCCCTCTATCCTCACAGATCAGGTCCTGTGGCAGGCATGGACATGTGTTCACTTGACAAACCTTCAGTTATTACTGATTTGCCTGCTGAGCTCCTAGCGGCAGCCATTCTGGCAAGGATTCTGAGGTAGGTAGGTAGGTAGGATGCTCTCCTGGTTTTCGGGGACACTTTCAGGCTCATGGGGGAGCCAGGCAGGCAAATGATAGCAACTCCAGTACTCTGGCTTGCTAAGAGTGCTTAGGAATTGGGAATATGACTGAATACTTGGTCAGTCTAACCTCCTAGTTTTACGGGAAATATCCCAGAGTCTGGGTGGTGACTTGTCCCGAGTCACACATCCCTGGCAGCACTGACAGCGCGACCTGGTTTTCCTTTCCCCACCCAACCACTGCCTCGGAGTGTGGGCTTTCTCTGCTTCCTCTTCCATTACTATAGTTTTAACCTCCTGCTGGAGCCGCTGCACTGTCCCCTTTGGTGTCAGCTTTTGCCTTGGCAACTTTTTCCTTGGTGAAACGTGCCAGCAGCGTTCCTTGGAGGCGGCCTGGGGAGGGACCCGCAGTTTCCCTGAGCTTGGGGGGGTGCTGGAGGGAGGCCTTATCAACTCTGCAGCCCAGGTTAGCATGAATGCTGGGACAGTGATGTGCATGCCTCCTTCTCTGGGTTGGCTCAAAATCCAGGAAAGCCGCGTTCCCCACCACAAGTATGTAGGACCTGTCTGCTGGCTGTGGTCTGGAGAGAGACGGCAGGGACCCTGGTCCTTGGTGTCAGTGTCTGTCATGGTGGAGGGAAGTAACAAAGTCTGTGGCCAAGTCTCTCAGCTGTGCTTTTTCAAAAGGACATCCTTTCAGAATAGGCTGGTGAGAATCTTTCTCTATATTCAGTTCAGAGGGAAAACTGCACTGGTGCTTTTGGAGTTACGGGACTGACCTTCGTGCATAGTGAGGGCAGACAAGAGCCATTCTCGGTCACCAGTTCTGTGTTGAGCTTTCTGCTAGTCTCTTGGCACGTGTTGCCGCATTTAATGTTCACAAGGACCCCGATGAGGTTTTGTCCCCATTTTGCAGATGAGGACATTGCAGCTCAGAGGGAATCAGAGACTGAGTTGGTAGGTTGAACCTGGGTTGACTGGTCTTCAGTCCTCACGTTGTGAACTTCCCAATGACCTCTAGAAACCATGGTGGGGGGGATTCTGGTCAGGGTCATGGCTGCTGAGCCCAAGGAAGTGGCCAATAACAGAAAGGGCCCTCCCACGGTTATTTGGCTCAATTCTAGATGACTGGGCGTAGTGATGGCCAGTTGCAGCCTCTGAGCTCAGGCTTGGGGCTGCTTCCTTAAAGTACAGCCCAGCACACCCTCAAAGACAGGCCTCGGTCAGCAAACTGTGGTGCAACCGGCTCAGTGTGGGTCTTACTCTGAGAAATGAGAAGCTGCCTAGAGATCAAGTTACTCCTAATTTTTTCAATGGATACCTGCCTTACTCTTTTTTTGAATAATTCCTCTGATTAGCAGTATATTCTTTAACTTTCTAGTTTTATTAAAGTATTATGAAATACACCTGATGGTATATGCTCACTATGAAAAAGAATACAAATGAATAAAAGAAAATCACCTATAATGCTGCCTCTCAGAGTAATTCTTTTTTGTCATAATAGTTAATATTTAATATGTTCCTGGGAAAAGAATGGATAACCTTAAACTAGGCATGCAAAATATGTGGAGCATTAGCACATTGTTACTCAGATTTCTTTTCTTTTTAATGGCAAGACACATATTTGTTGGCTGATGGACATAATTCAACAGCATGACGTTGTTCAATTATTGTAGGTCTGGGAATTTCATCCACATGTTCTTATTCGCAGTCCATTGTTTAAAAAAGCCAACATAAAAGCTTGTTTCTCTCTCCTGTCACAGTCTAGTTTGGGTTAGGCAGCTCTCCAAGCAGAGACTCGGAGATGGGGACTCCTGTGTGTGGCTCTGCCCTTGGGGGTCATTCATTCCCAACTGGTATAACCCTCAGATGTAATAACGATTTTAAACTTACCCCCCAAAGAGGTCTGGCCTTTACCCTTGGTTTCTGGAAGGTAATCTCTGTATCTTTGGCATGTCATGCCTGATAGGAAGGAGTATCTTTGTTTCTCAGAGTTAATTCGTACTAACGTTTTGTCTATATTCTGCCATTGTTTTTGTCCTCTGCATTTGCATACGAATCCACATGCTTACCATGTGCGTTGCCTTTTCAAGTCTTCTGTCTACATCCATACACATAGATACGCAGCACCACCCTTAGTGGCTGTCTCGGGTGCTCATACCGTAAATTCACCCAACCGGTCACCCATTGTTGGCCGCTCAGGCTGTTGCCAAGTGTTGCAGGGAGTGCAGGAGTACATTCCTGGAAGTGGAATGTGCTGGGGCGCAGCGTGTGAACACATTTAACATCAGTCCTAGTCTTTAAAATCTTACCCCCTCCCCAGCAGGAATGCCAGCATTTATAAATGGCCGTCTCTCTGCATTTACTCCTTTGCCACTGCATCTGTGTCCACCCTGAGGTCGAAGACCGGACAGGAGATGGGACGTGGCCCCCATGGCTGAGGTTCAAGGATTGTGGGGTCTCATTTTCTGGTTGCCTGTAGTGAGGAGGCCAACCGATTAGAAGAGGAACGCTGCGCCAAGACAGCAGGGTGGGGGTGGGGTGCTGGATATCAGGTCTCTGTGTCCAGGGACTAGTTCCCTGTCGGCAGTGCACAGCCGTATGGTGAAATCTTCATCACTGAGGCTCATGAAGGACACCTCGCTGGATTGTAGCCTGGGTTTCATCACCAACCATCAATATTGATCAGAGCTATTTGGGGTGCCTTGGCTTTGGGGCTCATGTAGTAAGAGTCCTGGATTCCTAAGAGGGCTACAAAGGATCTTAGGATTTCCATGTGGTCCAGCCCTCTCTGCAGATGAGGAAACTAAAGGCCTGACGGGGAAGTGACGTACCGGGAATACATATCGGAATAATCTTAATGGACAGTGGAGAAGAGATTGGTGGTTCCAAATGGAGCACTGAGCTGGGAGTCAGACCTGAGGGCTCATGCCCTGGAGTGAGCTCTTCTACCCCCCTGACTGATGGCAAGCAGCAGCCTGCCATTCCACCTTCCCATGTGTGTGCTGGGGTAGGAGGTCGGTTCCTGGACCTCAAGGAGTTTCTTGCGAGAGGAAGCGAATGGGTTTGTTTTCCTAGCCCTATCTCAATATCTTAGGAACTCTGGGGACTGGAGAGATTCTTGGGGAACAGTCTGGGGTGTCCTGTGGGTAGGTATGTTTTGAAAGCCAGTCTGCCCCGGGAGCTGGCTCAGCCTGAAGGGATTCTCTGAACTTAACCTAACTGTGTACTTGCAGGGTTTCTCATCCTTCCATTGAAAGAACCTCTGGGACTTGTGTGGGTGAACCCTTACTCCTCTAGGGCCTCCTGTTTGTCTTAAATTTATGCAGTTT
The DNA here is from genome assembly GCF_964194185.1 of Rhinolophus hipposideros. Lineage (NCBI taxonomy): Eukaryota > Metazoa > Chordata > Mammalia > Chiroptera > Rhinolophidae > Rhinolophus > Rhinolophus hipposideros. Next base: position 18,179,813 of record NC_138066.1, on the reverse strand, counting down.
GCATTCTATACCCCGATACATTGTTGTTGGTTTTAATGCCAAAATAATGTTAGAAATAGTTTACCATTGCTTCCCGAAGACTCACCCTTTCCCTCCAGTGTCTTTGTGTCCATCTTGGCTTTCTGCCCTATTCCAGATCCCAGGTATACTCGGGACAGATGTTGGCATCAAAAATGCTTTGTCGTTTATTCCCAGACAAGCCTGTTTCTCATCTGCATTAAAAACATCTTAATTCAAATTGCCTGCAGTTTGAATTAAAACCTTTATGTTTAATATACATCTGATTTTGTCGTCCTGGCCTTGGTGGGTGGAATGGCGTGGATTGCCTTTCAAAGTCATGGAGCTGAAGTCAGACTGCTTACTTGCTGTCCTGCCCCGCCTCCGCCCTTTCATTTTCCCACCTTCAGAATAATTGTTAAGAATGAATTGACTTGTGTTTAAAGATAAAAGAAGGAGAGAAAGCATCATGCAGCATGTGGCGTAGCCCAGCTATGCTATGGTTAGGAAAACTAACGTTTCTTATAGCATAAATTGCAGACTTGACTTTGCAACATTGGTCATGAGGGTTTTGCTTTCTGCAAAGCTGATGAGATAAGCTGCTTATACAGTGGTGGGGCTTTCTTTGGCATGGCACCTGGAGGTTTTGAGGCCCAATTTAGCCAATTAATTTGGATTTGGTTTTGATATGGATTAGTAGGATCAGCTTCACTCATGGTACAGACAGAATTTTGCTGGCCAGAAAAAAAAGTTACAGGTCATATTTAAAAGGTGATTGGGGTATTCTCATGCATTGGGCACTATGTTGAGTGTTGAGAGCCCATGTTGAGTGTCTCATACATTGGACACTATGTTGAGTGTCCCCTCCTACTTTACCCCTCAGACTGGGACTGTTGAAAGGGCATAATGCGTCCTTTCCCATACTGTCTCCTGCAAGATTTTCTTGTGAAAGAGGGCTTCAAAAGAGTTGAGAATGTGCCACATTAGTTATCTCCTTCCTGGAGATTCCTAAAAATGAAGATTCGTGTTTTAAAGGCTCTGAGAAGTCCTGCAACAAGGGTTCCCAAACCTATTTGTCCAGGGGATCTTTCTTCCACTGAACGTAGTTGGGGACACATTGCCTTAAGCTATGAACTGGGGAAAAGACAAGAAATTGTAGGCTTCGTTTCAGCGACTGTTGTTTTTATGATACTGAGGTTCCTTCCATTTGTGTTCCAGTTACAAGCGAGTGGGTTGAGGAAAGGCTGGTAACTCCATATACTTACCCAGCAGTGCGAGGTTGCCTTTTGTTGAGGCAGGTACTTTACAAAGGGAAGCATAGTGTGTGTTCTAGGCACCATACTAGCACTTAAAGACATATTTCACTTAATCCTTCCAACCAGATGAGGAAACTGCCCAGGGAGGTGTGTATGCCTGGAGTCCTTGTGTCCTGCCCCCCTTGGCCCTGCATGCCAGTTAGCCTAGTGCGCCAACGGCATGCTCAGTCAGGGACAGCATGCTCAATCAGGGACGGCTGGGAACCTCCTCAGAAAACAATCCAAGAGAAATGCAGATGCCTATGGGTGTGTTTGAGCCTGGGGCTGGGGAGGGTAGGGGAAGGGCTGGGCTTCAGACACAGAATGCTTTTTAAAACAAAAAAGGAAATGCTGGCTCAGAATGGAAAGGAAAGGAAGCAGTTTCCTGTTTCTGGTGCTGGCTCGTTGAAAGGAGGAGCTCTCTAGCCCCTTGGCCAGTGTAGACCTGGACTGGCCGGGAGGGCCTTTCTAGACATGGTCTCCTAACCACTACCTGAGTTCTCAGAAATAGAGAGCCAGTTCCATCCCTTTTCATTTTCCCCTGATAACCCATCAAATGGATGTGTGGTTTCTAAAATGAATATTTATACATGTTGCAAAATGGATATGTCACAATAGCTCACTTTTACTTTTCCTGAAAGCTTACTCCATGCCTGGCCCCCTAGTTAGGAGTTTATGTGGCATTTGCTCCTCACAATCTTGTGAGGAAGCTTCTATTGTTACCCCCATTTTACAGTTGAAGAAACTGAGGTGCAGAGAGGTTAAGTGACTTGCCCAGGGTCACACAGCTAAGGAGAGACTAACCTGTGACTTGAACCCAGACAGTCTTCATCACAGGCCTGTCCTGCCTGACTTGCATTTGTAAACTGTTCTCCCAGCCAGAAAATCTGTTAGAGTAGAATACATTTTTTAAAGGCTGGTGTCCTTCGTGTGGTTCCAGATGGCAGACCCCAAGCCTGGGCCAGCCCTGGTGATTCTTAGGTAAAATGGTTGGGTCTGAGTTTACATTAAAAAAAACACAAAAAACACTTTATTATGGAAACGTTCCAACATGCACAAAAGTAGAGAGAATGATATGATGCAGCCCCATGTAGTGATTCCCCAGCTTCAGCAATAACCACCTCTGGACAGTCTTGGCGTGGGTACTCTGAGTAGCCTGGTTTTGAGCATGATGGCGCTGGTCTCAAGGAAGCAGAGTGACCTGCGGAGGACTTCTCCTCCAGCTTGCTGCCTCCAGGCAGAGCTGTTTCTACCCCAGCAGGCTGGGAGGAATCTCGGTACCTTTTCTCATGAAATGACCCTTTCAATTTCCCCCTGAAGCTTACTCTGGCTTCTGGCAGCCTGTATATTACCGGAAGTCCCATCTCATTCTGTAAGCTGAATCTCCTGTTGCACCTGAAACGGGTTCTCAGAGGTAGAGTCGAGGAATGGTGCATGACCTTCCCCATTCCCACAGCCCCCCACCCCCCAGACTGAGATGAGTGGCTTTAATGGAGACAGGCCACCAGACCCCTTAAGAGTCAAACTCTGATAGTCTCGATTTCCAGTCCACTCTTCTCCATAGCTCCAGTATCTCCTCTTCTACTTTTTCTTGTTGCTTTATCCACATGTTATGAGATGAGTGTCATGAGATTTCAGCCAACATTTATTGAGTGCCACTGTATGTGTCCCTGGGAGAAGAGTCGATGAGGACAGGTAGACCCTGTTCTCTTGGAACTCCCTGTGAACCTGCATCTCATTTCGGTGATTCCAGCCGTGAAATGGGATCCAGCACCCACTCAGGGGCTTCCTGTCCCTCGTAATTCTTCTCGTGGTTCTGCTCCATCCTTCGTGAAGCCTGGTCTTGCTGACCACTCTCTCAGTTCTTTTCTCTGTGGTCTCTTGCCCCCAACAAAGGTAGTTTTCTTTGTTGTTGTTTTCATTTTGCTTTTTGCTGCATTCTTACAAGTGTTTCTCCGGTTCCGTGTCACTTTGCTAGTTGCTTCTGATCTCTGAGTGGGGCGTCCCAGATGCTGTCATGATGTCATTCCGGTAAAGGATGGTCTTGAGCACTTAGTAGGACGTGGAGGGCTGCGGTGAGGACTTCAGGGTGTGCGTGGGCTCTGGGTAGAGAAGGTCATAGTCACTTCCTGACTCTTCCTTGCCAGCTCTGTGACCTTGGGCAAGATGCTTAGCTCTCTGAAGCTCGCTCTTCTTGTTAGTTAAAAGGGGATAAAATACAGGAGTGTGATGGACAGTTAAAAAAAAATTCAATATTTTTTCATCCCTTCTCATTTAGCATTTTTCTAAAACACTTGTCCGTGTTTCTCTATTATCTTCCTTTTGGTCATTTTAATTGCTGCATGATATTCCATCCAGTGGATATGCTGGAATTTGCCAAAGCATTTCCCATGTTATTGGACATTTCGGTTGTTTCCAGATTTCTGCTGTTATAAACAATGTGACTGGAATCGTATCTGTACAGGCGCCTCTTTTTTTTTGTTTTTGTTCCTATTCTGAATTCATTTCCTTGGGATAATTCCCAGGAATGGAATTACTGGGTCAAAGAGCGTGGATATTTTTTGTAATGGTAGATGCTGAACTGTTCTCCATTTTATGCTGTTTGAATGATAGCTGTCTTAACAATTGTACTCCTGGGTAAATAGCTCATATTTTCTTTGCACTTCATTTTGGCCTTGTGCCCCTTCCCCCTGTTTTGGCCTTGTTAAATCATTCCCCATCTTTTTTGTCTTAAAATGTTTTACTGAGGTATAATTGCCAAATAAAATTGTAAAGTATTTAAAGTGTGCAAATCATTCTCTGTCTTTAATTTGCTTGCTTGCTCTCTCTCTCTGTCTCTCTCTCTCTCTCTCTCCTTTCTCTCTTTCTTTCTTTCTTCCTTCCATTCATTCAGTGACTGTTGAGCCTCAACCATGTGCCAGGCACTGTTTTAGGCACTGGACAAAAAGAGCAGTGAAGAAGACAGACAGAGCAGTTTCTTTAATGGAAAGAAAAAAAAGACTATAGACAGAGAAGTGGCCTGAGAAAAAGAAAACTGGAAGTGTGTTAGAGGGATGGTGGTGGGTCGAAGGTTGGTAGTCAGGAAAGCTTCCTTCCCAGAGAAGGTGATGTTTGAGCTGGAATCACACAAGATGACAAGACAGCAGCCTTGTGAAAACCTGGGTAAAGACTGTTGTAGGAAGAGGGATCAGCATGTGCAAGAGCCCTGAGGCAGAAACGAACTTGGTGTGTTCAAGGACCAGCTATGAGACCAATGTGCCTGGAACACAGTGGGAAGTGGTGGTCCATGAGGCCTGTGGTTGGCCATGAGGTCAGGGAGGTAGGCGGAGCTTGGGGCTGGTCCCCTAAACTTGGGCCATGGTCAAGAATTAATGCACCAATTCGACAAATAGTTGTCGCCCTCATGTCTCCCCCCTCCTACCCCCCCCCACCGTTATGTGCCAGGCACTATTCTGGGATATAAGAGTGAATGAGAATGTCAGCTTAGTTGGGGCAGTTTGTAGGTTTGCAGATAAGTAAACCAATAGAAGGTGCTGGTGAAGTGTGAATGAAGGCACAGCTGACTCATCTCTATATCCTGAGGTGTGTAAGGACTCGGGAAAGGTTTCTTGATTTGAGCTAAGCTGTGCTCTGTGCTGCCAGCTTTCCCCATGTTCACTGAAAGTCAGTTATCTGCTGTAAGGCCTGGCAGTCTCAGCCTGCCAGGTGGGGGGAGCCTGGACCTCTGCCAGGGAAGGGGCCCTGAGAACTGAGGTTGCCAGCTCAGAAGTGAGGCTGCTGATACCAGGTATGAGTATCTAGGCTCCACTTATGGGAAACCAGCCTGAGAAATAAACATGGGAAACCCCCTTCTTTCTGAGCTACTCTGCCCTGCCCCAATCTTTCCTGACTGGGGACTCTGATTTGTGACTCTTCTTAGGAATATAGACGTGGGGACATTGTGCTTTTCATCATGTTCTTTTGTTAGGGTAGGGCAAAGAGAGCAGACATGAGGTCTGCGCAGATGCTTCAAGATACTAAAATTTGGGGGGCCGGCCCAGTGGCTCAGGTGGTCGGAGCTCCGTGCTTCTAACTCCGAAAGCTGCCAGTTCGATTCCCACATGGGCCAGTGGGCTCTCAACCACAAGGTTGCCAGTTCAATTCCTCGAGTCCCGCAAGGGATGGTGGGCAGTGTCCCCTGCAACTAAGATTGAACACAGCAGCTTGAGCTGAGCTGCCTCCCGGATGGCTCAGTTGGTTGGAGCGCGTCCTCTCAACCACAAGGTTGCCAGTTCGATTCCTCGACTCCCGCAAGGGATGGTGGGCTGTGCCCCCTGCAACTAGAAATGGCAACTGGACCTGGAGCTGAGCTGCGCCCTCCACAACTAAGACTGAAAGGACAACAACTTGACTTGGAAAAAAGTCCTGGAAGTAACACTGTTCCCCAATAAAGTCCTGTTCCCCTTCCCCCACTCCCCCCAAAAAGATACTAAAATTTGGGACAGCCTAGGATGTATTCACCCAGTGAGCTGTGACCCCATGGCAGTTCCAGGAAATGGGGCTGGTGGAAGACATTGACTGCCATTTTGTTTGAAGGAGGCCAGATGATTCGTAAACTACTGGGTGTGCTGATGCCATTGCATTGGGGCCAGCTTTGACCAAAGTTACCTGGCTTCTTGGGAGCCTTGTGTGAGATCGTTGCAAATGGAGCAGGGAGGACCAGATCCTAGGAATGGAATAACTTGAGCTCCTCATGTCCTTCTCCCTCAACTATGGCTGACCTGGGATAAACTTGCCCAATTTTAACATATCAGACTTTTCACAGGAGATCTCTCAGTAATGTTAATCTGATTAGCCTACTTTGTGGATGAGGCAGTAAGACCTCAAATTACGGTAAGTGGTGGAGCTGGGGTTCAAACCTAGAATTGTCTGCATTCACATTGTGTTCATTTCATTGCACCCCTTAGAAATCCACTTGACCTTGGGTCTTGTTCAGGGCAGAGAGAGGTCAGAAAAGGCTTCGGTAATGCTCAGCGTTTGGGAAGAAATAATGTTGTGTGGAAAAGAGTCTGAAAATCTCCCTCTTTTCAATACCATTTGAACAGGATTAGCTTCATGTTGAAAACAGGACGAGATGATGAGAGTATTGGAGTCTAGATTAGCAGGTGACCATTTCCGAAAGAAAGGTAGATGGCAGGTAGATGGCTCCTGCTTGAGGAGGATGATGAGGAGAGAAGCTTCCTTGTGTGGGGAAGGGGTGGCGGGTTCAGAGCAAAAGCTCTTACCTGATTCCATCTCAGAGAATTCGGCTTCTGTTTTGAAGTGCTCCGGTTAGAAACATAATAGCGCTGGGGGCCTGAAGAAGATGATAGGCAGGCACGGTTTGATTTTAAATGGTGGTGGCAAATCTTAGGGTAGAGACGATGGTGGTGGCAAATCTTAGGGTAGAAACGCGCGCGCGCGCGCGCACACACACACACACACACACACACACACGATGACAAGTCCCTGGGGAGATTCTGCTTTGGCCCTGACTCACCCTGGCCAAGGGGAATGAACAGAGCAAGGAAGGATCCATCAGTGAATGGAAACTTGTCTTTTCAGGGGACAGGAAACTTTTTCTGTGTGGTTGGCCTGGTGGTTTATGAGGAGAGGTGAGCATTTGAGACAAAGTGATGGGCCAGTCTTGCAACTGCATCTTTGACAACTTTCAGTTTTAGGAAGTAGTTAAAAAAAAAAAATAGAAAAAGAACAAAAGAAACCAAAAGCCAAAGACGTCGTTTACTCGCAATACCTGTGTGCGGACAGCCACGTAGGGTATGGTTTGCCATGTGACTAATGGAAACTGGCTCTTTGGTGCTGGTTCATTTTGTACCATCCCCACCTTTGGTCCCTCAACCAGAGGGGCTTCTGAGTATTCTTAGAAAAAGACTTAGGTGGCCTCAAATGACCAGACCTTATCATGGGCATCTAACAGCTTAAACTAAACTTCCTCTCTGGCCTTGTTTGGTTTAAGCAGTTTCCTGGTCTGGCAGGATTTGTTTTCTTAGCACCCAGCTTGTCAAAGCCCCAGTTCCACTTGTCACAGCAAATTGGCCCCTGTCACCCTGTGGCTGCCAAACTAGGCTGTGCATATGTTCTGAGAGTCAGACTTGCTGTTCCCTGGGGAAGTGGAGCAAAAGCCGGCTCCTTGGGTCAGTCCACTGCCTGGGCTCACTGCTCCTGCCTCCTCTTCCCCATTTTGATCACAGGGCTGGTGCTTGGCCTTGTTCTAGAAAGCTCTGCAGATTCACGGGCTGCTTCTGCATTTTGATGAAAGGCCAAGAGGGTAAGCAGACCCTGTAGTAGGTAAGAACGTAGGTTCTGGTGCTTGACAGCCTGGGTTCATACTCCACTCCCTGACTAAGCCGTTGGGCAAGTTGCTTAACCTGTCTGAGCAGCAGTTTCCTCATCTGTAAAATGGGAATTTTAATAGCATTGCTGTTCATAGTGAGATGATTGAGCCAGGCACGAAGCCTGGCGGAGAGTGAGTAAGAATCTTTTTATAATTTATTACAATTGTTTTTTTCAACAAGTATTTAAGTAGCACCCACTATGGGTTGGGGGCCCACTTGTGGGCTGGGCACTCTTATAAACATTGGGGAGTAACAGTGAACAAAATGGACAAAAATGTTGGCTTTGCGGAACTTAGGAGGAGATGTTCAGACAATATGTGAATAAGTAAAATACATTGTTAAATGGTGAATGTGCTATGGAAAAAATGAAAGCAGGGAAGAGCGTTAGGGGCAAGAACTAGTATTTTAAATGAAGGGTCAGGATGGCTTTGCATAGAAGGTAATATTTGAGTAAAGACCTCACAGGGGTGGAGAGGGACGCCTTGGGGAAATATTTGGGAAAGAGCTTTGGAAGCTGAGGAGGCCCGAGGGAGTAAGCCTGGGCCGATGGAAACCCTTCTGGAGGTTGGAGTGCTGGGGCTGGGGAAGACCGAGAGGTGCCCTGTGTGAAACACTTCAGAGGCACAGCCTATAGGTGCCACGTGCACGCATGTGACCCTGAGCCTGGAGCCTGGGAGCAAGGAGGAAAGAATGATGAGAGCAGAGAGTGGTGAGAGGAGTGGGGGCTCCGTGCAGGCTTTTCAGCGGGCCTGCATTCTATAGACCCCAAAAGGGATTCTGAAACTCAACTCTCATTGCTTATCGAAACATAGAGTTGGTACACTCACTAACCTGCTGCCAAAAATCCTGTTGCTGACTTACTGTGCTTGGGAGCGAGTCCTGTTTCTGACCACACGGGTGGGTGACAGAGCCCTGGCCGGGGCAAGCTGTGGCTCTGCCATCCAGTAAGAGCATTTTATGAGGATATTTGCATTATCTGTAATACAGAAAAACAAATGAAAGCAAGGTAGATGTCCAGTGGCGAGGGGACGGTGGATTGTTATGCGCACAGCTACTAATTATGAAGACGGGGTAAAAAAAATGACCGTATTTATGATATTACATTAAGTGAAAATATATAGCGTGCACATTTGCATGTGTGCAGCATTTAGTTATGTAAATATGTAAAATATGTCTGCAGATGGAAAAAACTAGAAGAGAAATGAATTGTGTGGAGGGGGCTGTTTTGGGAAAAATTCCTTTCTTATCGCTATTATTTTCATTCATTCTTTTATTAAAGAAATACATATTTGAGTGCCTGCTACACTTGAAGCCCTGAGCTGGCTCAGATATGATGGTGGACCTGACCAGAGAGACCCCTGCCCCCTCAGGCCACACTTGGGTTGCTCATTCCCCTTCCTGTCTCAGTGCTCAAGGATCAAAGGTGGTGTGAGGCAGAATTCAAACCTTTGGAATAAAAATGAGACTCGGTCCTGCAGCTTCACCCAGGATGTTTGTGACTGTGTTGCGTCTAGCTGAGAAGCAGGGAAGTTTCCAGAACCTCCACCCCTCCTGAGGTGGTACTGTTTCTAGTAAGCAGTCCTGTGGGAGCAGAGCCTGCCTGGCACCGAGAGGGCTCCCCCAAGTCTTGGCTGCCTGACTTGAGCAACCTTGGGGCACCCAGTCAGCGAGTTGTGCCAGCCAGCCCTCCGAGGGAGCACCCCTATTCTTCTGGCCTCGCGGTCCTTTGCCTGAGGGGCCATCCCAGAAAGGAGAACCGCTGCTGTGGGCTCCGTCTCCTAGGTGGCAAACATTCACTAGGTAAACACAGCCCGTGAGGCTGCCCCAGGAAGCTGGGTTTGGCTCAGAGTGACTCGTGTGGAAATGTTGGACAACCACTTACGGTTCCACTTAGGGTTCTTGCGGCCCACATTCTGAGAGAAGTCCTGTGGGTGTTAGGGCAGTCAGTAGTGGTGGTGAGCAGGACATTTGTGACTAGAGCAAACATTTCGTGAATGCTCTCTGTTCTGGGCTCTTGGATAGCTCTGAGAATACTGCACCCCACCAGTCTTTCCAGATGCCCTGGGAGTTTGGGGTCTGGCTGATGACAGAGCCCACGCCATTGCAGTTTTTGAGTCACAATAGGCTTCAACCCGGAGAGGTACCAAATCTGGCATCACAGAGAAAAGTGCCACCAGTGGACACCTCTCTGCCCCCAACTCCCACTCCCCGCCCATCCCTCCCAGAATGCCATGCCTCTCCCCTTGGTGACTCCTCTACTTGCCATGCCAAATGCTTTGGGACAGCCCCCTGTTCTCCAAGAAGGGTGACTAGAGCCTGTTAGCTCTAAAGGAAGGATTTCCTGTCTTTTTAAGGACAAAGGCGGTGCGTGACCTCTTTATCCAGAAGTTTCAGGGCCTAGTACAGAGTTTGGCAGATAGTAAGTGCTGAGTAATTAATGAGGGTGTATTGTAGTCAGTGTTAAATTAACCTCATGACATTTCCAGAAAAATGTCATCAATGGAAAAGGCCATCTAGGGCAGGAGTTGGGAATACGGCCTCTAGGTTCAGGCAGCCTGGGTTTGAATCATGCCTGTGTCGTTGACTGTTTCTAACCGTGGTCAAATTATTTTACTTTTCTGGGTGTCAGTTTCCTCATCTATAAAATGGGGACAATCATAGTAACTGCCATTTAGGGCTGCTGTGAGGATGAAGTGAGTAAATGTGCAAGGCACGTGGAACAGAGCTTTGCACGTAGTAGATAAGCACTTGATAAATGCACATTGTCGTTGTTTGCTGTGATTATCACACACAAGTTTAAGTAGAGCTGGACTTCTAGGGAGACTACACAGCTCCCAGGTTGGGGTTCTTGCCTGTCTGTGGCTGCAGAGTCTCCACTGAATGCCATCAACCCCCCTGACTTCCTTCCACCCCTGTCATGGAGCTCTGTTGGTAGCTTTGGGTGAGGGGCTTATCTCCCCAGGAAGATTGCATGCATGTGGAGGCTGGAAAGTCTTGGGCAGGGTTAGGCCTGAGTCCCAGTTCTGTCGCTCTGTGATCTTGGAAAGGTCCTCTTGCCTTCAGGAGCCCATTTCCTAATGTGAGAAATGAGACCAATCATAGCTCCTTCATGGGGTTGTTCCTGGGACAAGAGTGGGATCAATGCCCTAAGACACTGGGTATCCCAGGGACTCAGCAGATGTTCCTCCCTCGTCCTGGAAAGCAAAGGCCACTCTCAAACGGGCGTGAGTTCCCCAGAGCCTGTCAGTGAGGGGAGCTGCGTGGACTGCTGGTTACCTTTTCTAGCTGCAGCACCCAAAGCTAAGCTGACCTCTCCTCACTTCCTTTTGTTCTGTCTGAGGCACGTGCTGTGAGGTAAGGAAGGTGTCTCTCTTAGTACAGGTGACAGGTGTGTCACTCTGGGCCACACTGGCCCTCCCCTGGCTTCTCCTGCTTAGCACCCCACCTCCACCCCCCAAAGTGCTTCCATAGGACACGAATGACACACACTCAGACTGGGGTTCAGGCTTCTTGTTAAAGGTGGTCACCCCAGACCTCTGCTGGGGGGATTTTCCCTGCTGGGTCTGCAGGGGGATGAGGTCGGTTCTGGTTAGAAGGAGGAAGGCTGCAAGCTGCAAGCGCGGGAGGGTCACAACCTCAGTTGGGTGTGAGGGTCACTCACTGACGGGGGTAGCTGTACCACACAGCCCTGGGTTGATGGTTGGGGTAACTGCTGACATTAGGGGTGGTTCTCCTGCTGGGGGCAATGGGTCAGACAACATTCTCTGTAGGACACTGGCCATGCTGGTGGGGAGCGGGAAGGGGGGGATGGGAGATGGGGGGTCATGGAGAGGAATCCAGAGCGGGGGAGCCTCTTCACCTGTGTGTGTGTGTGTCTGCCTGTGTGTGGGAGGTCCGAACATTAATAGGATCTTCGTGAAAATCAGGGAACATTTAATGGTAAAGAATTGCATGAAAAATGTACGTAAGTCAGCTTATGTCAGCCCTGTACTGAGAGCTCTCCCCAGTGGCTCCCATCACACTTGGTGTCAAAGCCAAAGTCAAGGTCATGATTTCCGTCCTCCCTATTCTCACTCTCTGCCCCAGCCCCACTGGCCTCCTGTTCCTTGAACACAACAAAGTCCAGTGTTCCCACCTTGGAGCCTTTGTTCCTGTTGGAATGCTCTTGCCTCAGGTACCCACAGGGCCCACTCCCACTCCTGAGGGAGGTCTTCTCTTACCACCACATGTGGAAGCAGACCCTCCTTGCTGTCTGTCCTCTGCCCAGCTTCATTTTCCCCACACACTTTCGACCGTCATCACAGGCTTTGTGGTTTTCCTAATTTGTTTAATGTCGTCTCCCTTCATTACAGTGAAGGTTCCAGAAGGGCGGGGACTGTTTTGTTCACTGATGGATACTCAACACTAAGCAGAGTAGACTCTTCAGTAATATTCAAATGAATGAAAGAAAAAGGAAAGTACGTTATAAAGAAAACTGTCAACGCCTAGTGCAATTTGGCTGTCAGAGCCCAGTAAGACCCACTGAGTAATTTTCCAAGTTTGGAAAATTTAAGTCATCATCATACTAATCAAGGCTCCAGGGGATCTGGGCAACAACCGTCTCTTAATGGAGAGAGAGAGAGAGAGAGAGAGAGAGAGAGAGAGAGAGAGAGAGAGTTGGTGTTTTTTCGTGCCTGTCTGGGTAGTGCTGGTGGGTGTGTCTCAGACTTCTGTGGTTAAGGCTGTAATAATCCTCTGATGTCAATTGACAAAACAAAACAACCTTGGACTGAAACAGTATATCACCTCTTTAGCTATTGTTGTTGACTTTATTTACATCTCTTGACTTTTTTTTGGGGGGGGGGCGGGAGTGGGTTCACATGTACCAGAGACATTGAACTGAATCCGTGATCAAGGTCCTGTAAATTAGACACTCAGTTTGGTGTGAAACAACTCAAGTCGGTGTTTTTTCTTACACTAGAAGTTTTCTTTTGGGGGTCTTTCACCGAGTTCTCAAGAGTTTTGTGTTGAACATACTGCTGTGAGTTCTCTCTTGGACCACTAAGTTGGCAGGCTGGAGACTTGGGTCTGCCATGATGGGCTTTGTGACCCAGCGGCCTGAGCCTCAGTTTCCTCGTCTGTTGATGGGATTTGGACTGGCCGATTTCCTTAAAGATCCCTTTCAACTCTCTACTTCTCTCTCTCATGAGCCAAACTAACAGCGATCGTAATTTAAGCTCATAGCACGTATGTACCTTATTTTAGTCAATCAAGGCATTTGTGTGTAAGATACTACTTACATGCTGCATGCCCACAACCATGGATCAGCCTCGTGCTTTCCTGTCGGCGTGCGTGGCTTCCTAGGTGGACGGCGGGACGTACCAAGGCCACAGTATTTGCATAGCTGGTGTATGCCACTCCATCCTGATTCCTCCGTGTGGGGGTTTAGCTTCAGTTCTCTTGCCTTCATCAAAACTTTGTAGAATTTATCTTTGATTTGAGTCTAACGACGTCAGACGTTGGAGTTGATTGAGTTTGAATCCTGCATGCTGTTATGCTAGCTGTGTGCCTTGAGTGAATTCCTTGGTAAACCTCTGTTTTCTCATCCAGCGCGTGGGGTCAGGAGTTTCTCTCAGAGTGGTTTTGAGAGTTAAATGTGACAAGGCATGTCAACTGCTTAGTAAAAAGCAGAAATAGTGTTGCTGGTGATGCTGCTGAAGAACTACTGTCATGTGAGGGGGGAAAGACTATCTCCAGAAACTGGCCAGAGATAGCGGAAGCCTGGGAAGTCTAATCTATAATACACATTTTTGAATGCAGAAGATCTAGAATTAACTGTGTTGGTGCTCCTTGGCTATAAAACAGGTCAAAAGTCAGGTGGGATTGAAAGGAACCCTGGGGAAAGCCAGTGTTCAGTTGTGTCGGCAGGTGCTTCAGGGTATATGTGGCTAGCTTGCCTGGCGTGGGGGGCCCCTCAGCCCCTCGTGGGATTGCAGGAGCAGGTCCTGCTGTGTACCACCAGCCACGAGAAGGAAGGCCCGTCTCTCGGGGTTGCTGAGGTCCAGAATGGGCTGGGCACTTCCTTTTGGGCTGCAGGCATGAGGAACCCATCATTTAGGTTCCTAAGATGCACGTTCAGTGAAGTTATGAGAGTGTTGGCGTTGGGATTACGGGTTAAGGACTAGCTAGGATTTGAAAACAATTTTGCCCCCAGGATATTAATTACGGCATTATTTATACTGATGAAACATTGCAAATAACCTAAATACCCAATATCTTAAGCATACAACCTTGGGATAGTGTATAAGGAAAACCAGCGCACATTTAGATCTTTTGGCCTTTAAAAACACCAAAAACTTGCTGTGAGGAAGGAATTACTGCTTGAAAAACTGTTCACTATAGACCGTTAACAGAAAAAAAAACAAGCCAGGTTAAACAATATGGCTCCCGTTAACTATTGAGAATGAAATACATGGAGGAAAAAGAGAAGGTTGTACCTATGTGTGTTAATGGTGGGTTGCTTATCCCTGAATAGTGGGATAATTAATTTATTTTCTTGGTGCTTTTTTTTCTTTCTCAGTTCCCCCCCCCCCCCAGTAAACATGCATTTCTCATGTATGGGGGGGGGATCATGTTATAAATGTAAAAATATTCTGGATGGATTTTCATGTGCTTTGAAATGTGACAAACATTTCTCATGTTTTATTTTGATGCCCACTGTAAAGTTTTAACCATTTGATTGCCCTGAACTTGTCCCCAACTTAATATGACTATCGTGACTATCTGCTCCTATGACGTGGCTGGAGTCTACAGATCAAAAAATAGATTTTTTTTTCCAAATGTGTGAACTAGGAGTTTTGGATGAAGGATAAATGGAAAATTCACAGAGCAACTTGTTGATGGGTTCTCTGAAGTGAAATTATGTTCTTAAAAATAATCTAAAACCAGGAAAGAGAGAGTTAGATCCTATCAGCTCAGTGATATAAAAATAACAGACAAATGCTTTTTCTCTGTGACTTTATATGTCACTTCATTCTGAGATCATTGGACAGATCTGTTCTAGACACAATTCTTCTTGAGGGAACCGTTTAAAAAGGCTGAGGTGCATCGAAAAGGCTGTGATGTGTTGCCCAACTCTCCTTCAGAGTTCAATCCCCTATCCCAGCTGCCCCTCCCCAAGAATTGCCTTCAGCTGAATGGCCTCCCCCCATGTCCACCTCCTGTGGCTTCTCCCAAAGACCGGCCATGCCCGCTGGAGATGGATTGGGCTCCCCCACAAGCCCAACCCTCCAAGGGCTTGTGGGTCTGGACCTGAAGGGCTTTCCCTTCTGCCCCGAATCTTTGGCAGCCCTGTGCATGGGGCTGTCCAAGCACTGGGCTTTGCTGCAACATAGCTCCCGAAATGTTACCAAATCAAGTAGACAGACAAATGGAGGACAGTTGCTCCTTAGCCTTTGGTTGGGGACGATTCCTCATTCCTGCAGGACAGAGTTCCACTTTTTCAGCGTGGCCCTTTGCCTGCCTTTCTACCCTCCTGGCCAGCTACGTGTCCCCACCCCTTGAATGTTAGTGTACAGCCACAGTGAATTGTGCTGTTCCCGAGCGCCTTGCTGTTTCATGTCTTCAAGCCTCCTCTTCCTGGAATGCCCGGAATTCCCCCTTGTCTCCCTGGATGGCCCCTCTCATCTGTTTCCTTTCTCTTTCCTGTCCTATCTCTCCCCAGCAGGGAACGTGCTGGGCCCTGGGCCCTGAGCATCTTGGGTTTTTTTTTTTTAATAATGCTTCCCCTGTCTTTGTTCCTTTGTGGCTTCCTGCCCTATGAACGCTGGAAACTTCTCTCCTGCTCTTTCCTTGCTGTCGCGGTGTCGTGCATTTCCTCACTGGACCGCCTGCTGATCTCCACACTTGCGCTTGCCTACCTATCAGGAAAGACATCTCGATCTGTTGTTTCCAACATAGGTATGTTCACGTACAAATTTTATACACATACTGCTGTGCTGTTACAGCATGTTCATTATAATAAGACATCTACACAAGGAGACATTTGAAAGGATGAGATGAGGAAAGGTCTTTTTTTTCAGGCAGCGCACTCCTTCCGCGCCTCCCAGGGCCTCTGGACTGGAATTCCTGCTTTGAGAACTCGCTCTGGGTCTGTCAGGCATGGGGGTGGGGGGATTCTGTCTCCCCTGCATCCTCAGGGCCTTTGAGGTACAGATGAGGTAGGCTTTGCTTCCTGGAGGGAAGTTAGTCTTTGGGTATGAAAAGCATGTGCTGGGGAGCAGACAGCACAGGGAGACCTGGGTGTTCTGGTGGGCTCGGTCAGGCCTAATGTTGGAGGCCCCCATGGGGAGCCACCCCTAAGGAGGGTTCTCTTCTGTGCAAATTCCAGAGAGTGATATTAACATTCCCCACACTTTTCATTTATTTGGTAAACATTTCTTGAGCACCTAATGTGTGCCAGACCCCATATTGGGGGTATAGAAAAAAGTACATCAACTCAAGGATCCCTGCCCACGAGAGACCCTGGCCAGGTGATGCGCAATCCCTGTCCTGCGTGATGGGGAGGTACCTGTGAGTGAGGGACTGCTTCTCAGGGGAGACGGTGCTCGGGCTGAACCTTGAACCTTGCCTGTTGGAAGAGCTTGGAGGACATTCCAGGCAGAGGGTGGGCATCCTCGGAGCTGTTGGAAGAGCTTGGAGGACATTCCAGTCAGAGGGTGGGCATCCTCGGAGCTGCCTGCCGTTTAAAATGGCCGTGGTCTTCCGGGAGTGGTACCTCTCCTCTGTAAATATGTCTTGCATTCTCAGGATCCTTGAAGAAGTTGATGTGATGGAGTCCCTTTAACAACACCCCGCTCCCTGTGGGGTTTAGGGATTTCCTCCCACTTTTGCAGATATAGAAACATCCCAGGGAGGTTTAGGGACTTTGCCACAGAGGGCAGGCAGCCTAGATTAGCAGCTCTTCCCTAGCCCTTGAGCCCCTCCCCTGCCTGCAGGAAGGGTTGGCTTTGGCCTTCACAGCAAGGTGAGTGGGGAGAGAGTCCGCTGCTCCCTTGGGCCATTGCAGAGCTGGCTCTCTGTCAGTGGGGTGAACGTGCCAGGTCCACTCTCACATGAATCCTCATTGCCCAGACTGTTACCCTGGCTTGGTGTCAACATGTGGGTCACCAGGGCTGTTGGTCTGGAGCTGAAGCAGAGAAGGCAGTATCATGGATGGATTCTGGGCTCTTGATTTATTTGTAACTCCTAGGGAAATGCTCCCTCTTTAGATTCTGGGAGGGAGGAGGACGTAACAGGCCTAACTGGCCCTTTGCAGGGATGGTAGATTTAGAGGATACCCAGGCCCCTCTGGAAGGAGAGCTCCTGTGGATGGGGCTATGTCTTGCTCAGTGGGTGGGGAATGGGCTTTGGAGCCAGACAGACCTTGGTTTGCCACTTGCTAGCTCTGTATCTTCCGACAAGTTACTTACCCCCAAAGCCTTGACTTCTTCCTCTGTAAAATGGGTTAACAACAGACTATCCCTACAGAATTTCTGTGCGGACTATATGAGGTACTGTGTGCAAATAGATTAGCAGCATGCCTGGTATGTATTAAGCTATATAGTAAGCATTCTCCAAATGTCAGCTGTTCTAATTACCTTCCGTGCTCCCAGGGTGCCTGGCTCACAGTGGGGTACTATTTGTTGAAAATACTATATGCACTCAGGTTTGTTAGCTTTTGTTAAATAAGGAAGTATTAAAATTTGGATTGAGTTGTTTCTGGCCTCCAATAAATGAAGCAAGCATGGTAGATTTTTACTGCAGGGAAAACCATCCGGTTTTCTTAACTCCCCATGGCTCTGAGGTTTTATGATTTTTCTGCACAGCCCTTAAGGATTTTGTTCAACGTAAACATACTGACAAGGGTAGTATTTTACAACCGGAGTCTGGTTTGGCTCCTGGTGCCCACCTGCTGGCTGGCATCTGGGATCTAAGGCTGTTGCGCTGGTAGGTCTGCTGCTTGGTTGTTGGCATGAAGGTATCAGGGTAAGTGCTTGTTCCCCCCAGATGTGGTGATGACTGCAAAGTGGCCGGAATGTGGAACTCGTCCCGTGGTTTTGCTGGTCGGGGGTTTGTCGGAAGGGTGCTTGCTGGGGACACAGGAATGGCCATATAGCTGGCAGTGCCCTGAGTGTCAGGATGGAAGATGTGAACCCTGGAGCCCGCCCTCCTACCCAGCTTTGTGCCCTCAGGTTGGAAGGCAGCAGCCCAGGGGACATAGGGTAGGGAAGCTCCAGATCGAGGGGCTCCAACCTTGACTGTGTCCCCTGACTGCCATCCTGGGACTTGAGGGCTTTCCCCTGATTCTCCCTGCCTCGTGTGTGACTGAGGTGGGGTAGGGGCTCCAGGAGAGTTTGGTCAGGCCAGGCAGGGAGGTGGTCCTTGGGTTTGAGCAGCCTGGGAGCTCCCGGTTGAGATGTTAGGGGTTGAGAGCACCGGCCTGCTCCTGGAGACTGAGCCTTTCTTCCTGCGTCAACCACTCATGTGTTGTGTGACCGTGGACAGGATACTCAGATGCTCCAGGCTGTAGCTTCTTCGGCTCTAAAATGGGGAAACTGGCCCTTCGGGTACTTTCCTGATCTATGATGCTGAAACACCCTGGAGAATTGCCAGTGACATTTTTTTTTTTTTTTTTTGGTTAGGCAATTCATACATGTGGTAAAATATATTAAAAGTTGTAAAAAGATATATGTAGAATCAAAGTAAACCTCCCTCATACCCCACCCCACTGCCCCCCCAGTTTCCCTTTTCAGAGGCATTCACTTTAAAGTTTTTAAAGATTTTCTGTATACAGAGGGTACCAAGAAAGTGTATACACATTTTAAGAAAGGAAAAAACGGTATTAAAATTATAATACTCAATATATGAGGTCTGACAATTAAGTTCGCGAACTTGTTGCAATGCTGTTGCTAATTTTTTCTGATATCAGAGGGATTATTCATTACGAACTTGTACCAACTGGACAAACAGTTAACCAAGTTTACTATTTGGAAGTGTTGAAAAGGCTGCATGAAAAAGTTAGACGACCTGAACTTTCACCAACAATTCATGGCTCTTGCATCACGACAATGCACCAGCTCACACGGCACTGTCTATGAGGGAGCTTTTAGCCAGTAAACAAATAACTGTATTGGAACACTCTCCCTACTCAATGACTTCTTTACCTGAAGATAAAAGAAATATTAAAAGGAAGACATTTTGATGACATTCAGGACATCAAGGGTCCTGACGACAAAGGTATGACGACAGCCCTGATGGCCATTCCAGAAAGAGTTCCAAAATTGCTTTGAAGGGTGTACTAGGCACTGGTGTCAGTGAACAGCTTCCCAAGGGGAGTACTTCGAAGGTGACCATAGTGAAATTCAGCAACAAGGCTTGTATTAATAGCACTTTTTTGGATGAGTTCATGAACTTAATTGTCCGACCTTGTATACCACTAACAAAAGATGAGTACAAGTCATGTGTATACATTTTTTGGGGTACCTCCGGTATATGTACCCATAAATGTACACACATGTCCCCGCCTTTACAAATTTTAAATTGTGAAATATCATACATCCAAGAGCATGTACAAAACGTGTATACAGTTTAAAGAATGATAAACTGCATACCTTTGTATACTCTACTCAGGATGAGAAAGAAACTTCCTGGTATCTTAGGTGGGAAACATGCCATTTACTGTATTCCTCATCCCATTTACTCAAATGAGCGTGCGCTTATGTTCTTCTGTACTTTTTTTTAAACAAAATATTGTATCTCAGAGATTGGCTCACATCTGGACAGCTGTCTCGTTCTTTTCTGTATCTGCATTACATTCCTCTACATGGATGTATCATTACTTTATTTGTTCACCAATCCTCTCTTGATGGATCTTAGGGTGTCTCCAATCTTTTGCCATTGACAACAATACTGCAATTTTTTCTGGCTTCCAGGCACTAACATTAATCGAAATGTTCTGTAAGAGGTCCTATTGCACCAGCCCTCCTGATCTGTCAGTCATTTCCAGAACAACATGGAAACGTTCAAAGCGGGGAAGCCCTGCACGACTCTGGTCTCCTAAGACATGGATGTCCTGTGCCCCTTGCCTTGCACCTTCTTGGAGCTAGCGTATGTCTGATGCCATACTTTCCTGGAAGCCCCTTGGGGCTAGGTCTCTGGGAGAGTGTGGGATCCCCAGTTGGGCATATGCCATGGGTGCTGGAGAAGTGCGCTGATGGGAATTCAGCTGCAGGCTTCACTCCAAGCAGAAAAGTTCCTTTTCTTATGATTGTGCAGTGTCTCTGAGAGGGGCCTGGGTCGGCTCTTCTGCTTTTCTTTACCTTTCTGCAGATGGAAATGAGGCAGTGGGGCAGGTTTGGGGGTGCAAGCCCAGGCCACTGGTGTTTTTGAGACGATCCTCCTCACTTTCCCTTTGCTGCTCCATCTGCCTCTGCCTCGTTTCCTCTTTCTCTTTCTCCCTATTTGTTCTTTTTCCTCTTCTCTTTCTTTACCTCCACACCTAACCCCTTGGAACTAAAATTCCTGGTAAGCTGGCTGATTCCTCCATCCACACGTGTAAAAGTTCTGGCTATTCTTTCCTTTCTCTCCCAGTTCTGAATGTGGACAGTCCCCCGTATCTATACAGAGTGTGGGATGATAGGCGCTAAGATCAGAGGTCAGTGAATTGGGGGGCCTTTTGCTTCTTTCTCCTGTTGAGCAGATCTTTTGCCTTTGGTCTCTTTACTTCCTCCTCCTGCAGGGTGTGTTGCCAGGAAATGGGGAAGCAGACTTTCCCAGGAGGAGGTTAGCAATAGGGATGATGGCCCTTGGGTTTGGGGGGCGAAGGGCTGGGAGTTGGCAGTTGGTAGGGTTCTCAGGGAGAAGAGGAGGTATAGGTACTTTCTTAAAGTGACGATGTTCCCTTGGTTCACCAACTGGAAAGGTGACGCAGAAGCTTGTCAAATAAATTTGGTTCAAAGAGGCCAGTAGGCCTAAATCTGGAAGCATTTTTATTTTTCTGGGTCTGAGTGTCTCTGTGTGCTGAGTCCTCAGTGGGAGGTAGTAAAGGGCTGAGCAAGTGTACGGACCCCAGAATCCGGTCACCTGGGTCTCCTCAGGCGTGTTTTATCAGCACATGGGAGGAAACCTTATAAAAATCCCTTGTCCAAGCCTCAGTTTCCATATCTGTAAAATGGGGCTTTTGAAGCATTAAATGAAGTTGTCCTTGTAAAGTGTTAAGCGCAGAGTAAATGCTGTGCAAATGTTAGCAGTTATTAATATCTGTTAGATGGTTTTCAAACATTTCTAGTAAAATCTTCCGTGGAGAGCCAGGACATTGTATATAAAGGACATGCGATGGAAGGAAGCAGCACTGATTGACAGGGTGGGATGAGGGTGGGAGAATGTGTGCGGCAGAGGCCCAGGGGTCTTTCTCCAGGGTGCCTGAGCCCCTTTCCTGTGGTTCAGGGAGCAGTTTATAACTCTTAGACACAATCAAGTTGTGCCAATTGATACTACCTTTTTGGATGGTGCTTTGACAGTACTGAGCGAAACTGAAAGTCTATATTCCCTAGGATTCGGCAGTCCAACTCCTGGGAATTTTACGCCTGTAGAAACCATAGCCTGTATACATACAGGTGTATGCCTAAGGTTGTTCATTGTAGCATTGTGCATACTAGAAGTGAAAAGAGACGCTGCAGTCCACTGGGAAGGCAAAGATGGAATTAGTTACGAAATACCATTATGACTAAAACAGGCAAGGTAGATCTGTGGACTGTCGTGGAAAGATTTTCACGATATATTAAGTGTAAAAAACCAGACGCACAAAGAATGATATACATGGTGTATTTCTATTTTTTTTAAGTGTATGTGTATGTACGTATGCCTCTATGTATAGACAAGACACACAGAGCACTCCGTTGCTCACTAACTACGTCGTGCAGGCACCAGCTGGAAAGGTACCGACCGCACCGCTAATGGGACTTGACTTCCCGAGAATGGAGGGGAAGCTGGCATTTCTTACTTTATGAAGTTCTTCCCTGCCCCAAACAGACTAGCCTTTTGGGTAATGTTGCTTTCTAGTTGGTGTTTTCCTTCAAATCAACAAGAAAGAGGTCATCCTAGAGGCAAGAAAACAGTTCCACAGTGGGTGGTGGATTTGCCCAGGGTCGCCTGGTCTTTGCAGGAGGCGCTGGCTGTGGGTGCAGCTCTGATGTTATTAAAGCCAGGCTGCTCAATGAAGGCCCCCTGCTCCGCCTTGCTTTTCCTCTTGGCAGGCTGGTGCTGTGGGCCGCGTTCCTGATTCACTCTGCTCACCATCTGTTGAGGAAACAGTTGTTAGGCTGTTAGCGGTGCCCCCCCCCCCCCAATGCCTAATTTAACAAGCCACCTTCTCTCAATAGACTTCATTGAGGTTATGGGATCACTCTTTAATTATTGACAGGGGTTGGCCACCTGATGAAACGCCTTTGCTGGAGACAGACGGTACTGACAAGTAGCTCTGTTGCACGTTGGGAGGAGAGAAGAGACTAGGGGGTGCGTGCAACAGCTAAGAGTGAGTAGCCTCAAACTAGATTCATGAAGCATCTAGGAAGGTAATTTTAAACACTAATAATCTTGAGGCTGTGGTTCACGGGTGAAGCAAGCTGAAGACAGCTGGCCTGGCTCAGGCAGGCAGGCTTGGCTTTCCTGTCAGTCTGAGGAGGGCGGGGTCTGCTTAGCTCACCTTTGCATTGCCCTGAAATCTGTTCAGAGCTACGCCTGCCGGCTTATTCCTCTAGGAAAGGTCGGGCGTCCATTGGTTCTTCAGAGTCAGTAGACTGAGCCCAAATACCAGGACCCATCATGTGACCTTGAACAAGCCACTTCCCTTCCCTTAGGCTGAGTTTCTAACACTCCTCAATCAGTGGATCAGATGAAGCCAGTCTGAGGGTCTCTCATAGTTCTAGAACATTCTATGGTAAGGTGCCCATACGTGCTGTTTGAAGGGAGAGCTTCATGAGCTAGACAAAAGGCCCCAGAAGAGACACTGTGCTCAAGTGCTTGCTGCCAGCAGACGTGGGTGTGACTTCTGATCTGTCATCTGTATTAAGACTGGCCTGGAATTGGGAGAAGGTGGGACACATTTTGAGCCTGCATTGCCCACATATAAAATGGGAATAACAATACTTCCTTAGCAGGATGATGAGGATTTGCGAAAATAAGGTGAAATTCCTGGCACATAGTAGGTGCTCATTAACTGGTATTCTACACTTCGTACTTGGCATTTCCAACCCAACTTTTTGTCTTCGCTGGAAAATATATTCCACGTAGGGATGAACATGGGCATTATCTTGCTTCATAGATGCCACTTCATAGAAAGCACTGGCACTGGGACTTACTAACCTTCCCCAAAGCAAGTGTGTTCTTTCCTCATTCTGTTTATGGTTACCATGCACTGAGCATTTGCTGTATGTGATCATGTGACAGCTCTAATCTCCTTGAACCCGTGTGAAGTTGTAAGGACTGTTTCCCCCCATTGTATACATGAAGAAATCGAGGCTCTGGGAAGTTACGGGATGTGCCCAGGGTCACAGTCAGTAAAGGGTGAAGCTGGGATAGAGCTCCATGTTTCAGATCTTAGAGACCTCGTCCTTAGCCATTGTGTGTGTTTTTCAGAACAGAGCGGGGGTGCATTCGGGGACCAAGAAGAACTCTTGGACTGTCAGACGGGAAATAATGCACTTGAATTCCTTAATGGGGTAGATTGTCTAAGTCACGACATTAATGATGAGCGCCACGTAGTGCTTCTGGCTTGTCAGACCGTGCGAGGTGGTAGAGCCCCACGGCTCACATGGCCCAGATGATTCTGTCTTGTTTTCTGTCTTGTTTATTGCAAGTGACCTCGAATTCCCTAAAACCCAGCGAAATGTGTTCTTAATTTGCCCTGTTAACAATGCTGATTCCTCCCCTCCCCCAGCTCAGATTTAAATAACCCTTCTTTCTGTGTTGTCAGGCACTTAAAAAAGAAGCATCATAAAAAAGAAAATCCCAACCCTAAATTCCCTGTAATTATGGGGTATGGTGGAGAGGGAGGGGCCCTGAATAGGAAATAATGGGATCGTCAGAGCATTCTAAGTGGCACTGGTTATATTCAGTAGCAGGGTTGAAGACTATGCCTGTTGCTGGGAAAGTTAAAAAGCAAAACAGCCCCTTGTGTCAGCCAAGAGGTTTGGCTGTTGAGTTTATTCCCTTTAATTTGGGGCACCTGAGGTTCCCATTCTGTGGTGCGAATGGCTGGGATCTTACCACCTCTTCCTCTGCCTGGCCGGAGAGAAACTTGGGGCTCCTGAGGTGGTTTGGTTTAGTCTCCACCACTCAGGGCAGCTGCCGTCAATGCTGGCCTTTGATGTCTGCCAGGGTTTGGAGCAGAGGCCCGGAAATGCTCCTGGGTTACTGTGAACTGGAAACAGCGCTCCTTCTTCCCCTCCCCCTTCTGCCAGCAGGGGGAAAAAAGTACAAAGAGCTTCCAGGAACACGAGAGGGATTTTTTTTTTAAGGTCCTTCCACAAAGACTTGAATTTTGAGAGTGATATCGCCTTGGGTTGGGTGTGGAGAGTATATAGGATTATTCCTGGGGAGGCAGGCATGCGCGGGGATGAGAGCTGTAGCAAGTGCATTTTCCTGGGCAGGTGAGCTTTGTGGGCCTGTTGGAAGGTAAGAAGGGAGGGCAACAGCAGGTGGCAGTAACTGGGAAGCTTACCTTTGAGTGAGGCCAACCAGAATGCAGCTAGCCCAGATGTTAAAGCGAGTGAAAGGGCTGGACTTTACCTGCCTGGGGTCACATGCATGACAAGTACCTTAACTGGATCCGGGAATGGGGTCCCCCTGCCTTGCCACCAGTCAAGCCCGTCTCGACTGTATAGGGTTAATGTTTTCTTAGAGACCTGTTCAGGGACCGATATTTTAGATTCTGGAGACATGAACAAACAGGTCTTTTAATTTACATTTAAAGGCAATAATAAAGAGGAGGAAGGAGACGTCTGGCTTTTGTGCCCTTGAAACACCAACCAGATAAAAACAATCCTGATGGAACTGTTTCCCAGTCTGGCCGGTAGCCCTCTCCAAGTTGATATCCTCATAAGAGAGGCTCCTTCTCTGAAAGTGCCATTGGGTGGTGTCCCTACCAGGTCCTCCAGGAAGCTGATTTTGGACCCTGGCCGCTGACTCAGTGCCGCCTGCTGGGTGGTTCCTGCGCCCGGGAGGGAGGTGGCCCTGGCAGTGTCTCTGGGCCCAGCCCATAAGCAGGTGCCCCAGGTGATCCTGGTGTGACTGGGAGAGACAGAGAGACGGACGGAGGGACGGACGGAGGGACAGAGGGAAGGGGCTCCTGGGCAGCGCAGGTCTGAGATGGGACCGCAGTAAGTGGAATGGCTAGTTGGGGAGCCAGGGAGGCCTTTTTCTGGGTGGAGGACTCAGGTGTGCTGCTTGGAACTGGCGGGCCGGGTTTGTTTTCTGGCTGTCACCTTTATCTATTGGGCAGGGAAAGAAGTTGGGAACGTTGAGCTTGGTTTTGGAGACTGTGTCTGTTGGAAGGGTGGTCTCTGCAAAGCAGAAGCTTGTAGGCTTTTGTCAAGAATGTGCACCTCAGGGGCAGAGGCTGTCTGGATGTATTCAGGAGCCCCTTTTCTTCCTTACCCTCCCCTCCCACCCAGCTCTCTCACTCCACTAGCCTTGTCCAGGGTCTTGTTTGGTAGGAAAGCAGTTTAAATGTGGGTTTACCTTTGTTTGGCTCTGTGTGTTTGTGTCTGTGTGTTTCTCTAACTCAAGAAGGGATCAAGGAACCCCTCACACGGAGGGGCGAGGTGCAGCGGGCAGCCTGGACCAGGAGTTTGAGGATACAGGGCTGGTGTGTGTCTGATGATTACTTAGGCCTAGTTCCTCGTTCTCCCTGGGACACAGCCCCCCTCATCTGCCCCCAAGGGTAGAGATGGGCAAAGAGAGGGAGGCTGGGCGATCGTGTCTGAGGCCCCTTCCAACTCTGAAACCCTATGAGCGATGTTGTCCAGTATGATTGTCTCCACCAGGTAACACATGACTGCCAAGTGGGTATTTTAATTACTGTGATTTCAGAATAACAGGGTCAGTTCTCACAGAGTGTTTATTGCTTCGTCGATCATGCAATCCCCGTGGAATCCGAGTTGATAGCAGGTCTACATTTGGTTCAGTTTTCTTGGAGCTGTCTGTCACTGATCAGGCACAGGCATTCTCTTCAAAGCCTAGAATCTTCTTTTTTTTTCAGGTGGGATTATATTTACCCATTATGGTTAGTAAAATTTGGTTTTCCAGTGTTGCCCCGGGAGCCCAGAGGAAACCATTTGGAAAATGCATCCTTTTTGGAAAGGATTACCATTGCCTGTAAACCTAACTTATGGCTGGGTCTCATGTGGGCAGATAGTAAATGTTTCTAGAACCTTCTGGGCTCTGCCCACTGCTTTGTGAGTAGCCCCAGGCTCTGGCTTGTTGGGACCTCATGGGCTAGTGGTCAGGCTTGGCATTTTGAATCCACATTGATAAGTGGCTAGGATGTGCCAAGTCTGGTTCTGAGTAAGAGACAGGCCCAGCACTGCATTGTATGTTTGCCTAACTGGATTCCTCATCTCCAACCACACTAATGTGACCCGAAAGAGATAGTCATGATGTTTCTTTTGTTTGTCTCCGATTATGTTTAATAAGAAGGGGGGAGAAGGGTGCGTATACGAGATACTTCTTGTAAATGAAACCCCAATTTCTTCAAAATTAGAAACCCTAAAGCCCATGAGTTGAATAGAAAAACTCAGATAATTTGCTGCCTGCTTTCTCTGTTTTCTCCAGCCTATGACTGATTCTGTCTGATTTTAAGTCTTTGAAACCTGTCACAGCCCCATTTACTGGTCCTCTTCCCCTCCCCCACCATAGAGGGGAAGCCCTGGCTGGGGAGAGAATCTGTGGGTGCCATGGTAACCAGCAAGTGAGACATGGGGGACCTCAGGTTAATGATTAAACCCTTCATGTCTTTTCAGATGAGTCAGTGGCCCTCAAGACTCCCAACCCCCAGGCCAACTTGGGGCACTTTTACTTCTGTCAGTCTTTCGGACACAGTGAAGATAGAAAATGTCTTAAAGGGATCCTGAGGGGTTAGCAGTGTGGAGGTTGGGAACCTGGCTGTCAGTGGGGCTAGTGAATCTGCAACTGCAGCCAGCCATGTCATCTTCTAAAGGTGAGAGTTTAGGCAAGCAGAGTGAGAACGCAGGACGAGGCCGGCCAGGCCTGCTCTGAAGTTTAGCTTTTGTTTAGCTAGTTTTCAAAGCCCATGTTTGTTTTCATTTTTATGTAAACAGGAAGCATCAGGTCCTAACTGGTCTGGTATTTTCGAGGTGGACAGCCATAAGTGGTCTCTTCCTTCCTCCTATGAGGTCAGCAGATGAGCCGATATTTATTTGGTCTTTAGCTATCTCAGTTTTACCTGCGTGTTTGTATGGGGACAGCAGACTTTCCTCCAGGACTTCCTCTGATAATCCCTTTCCACCTCTTAACATCGCCACAAGGGTGAAGGGCCGTCAGCCCCCTGCAAAGATGCTGAAGACAGGGGAGATTAAGTCACCAGTGTAGGTTTGGGCGGAGGGCAGCTCTGGCCTGGGGTTGGGTTTTGTCCTCCTATAATCATGAGGCCAACAAGCCCAGCGTTTTTCACTTCTCAGTATTGCTGTCCTTTCTAGAAAACGCGGCTAAGGACAAAGTACAGGGTAGGTACCCCAGACAATTTTAGGTGATGCCCAGATGTAGCATTAATTATCTTCAATCCCATAATGAAGAAGCTGCCTCCTTACAGCCCCTTTCCAGTCCTTCAGTGGCCTCTAGGAGAGGGTCTGAAAGCCATCTCCCTTTTCAAAAACCAAGGAGTGGGACCAGGAGAAAACCTCCCTCGGGATCCCGGGGCTTCCTCAGGCAACAGGGTCTGCTAGATTTAATAACATTGTTTTGTTTCTATTATGCTTGTTTTTATGGAAATCTTTGTCTGGCACAGACAACAGTATCTCCTTTGTGGCAATGATACTAAGTTAATTTTTTAAAAAGTGAGTAGATGTAAGAAAAAATATTAATAACATTGGTGGTATATGCCCAAAGTGAACAACCACTGTTTGGAAAGCCGTGCTTGGCTGTAGCAACATGTGTGCCCCGAGGAAACTCAGCAAGTGACCAAGAGAGAGAAGTGCATCTTTCTGGAAAGTCTGGCAGAGCCAATGCATGCATATATGTACACACATGACTTTCGAGGTGACACTTTCCGGGATGGGCAGACAGGTTTATACAGGCTTTGCTGCAAAGATGGGGAGTGTGTGTGTCTGTGTGTCTGTGTAGGTATGTGTGCTGTTTTCTCTTCAGCAGTACAGTAGCCCTTTCTTACCCACAGGGCATACGTTCCAAGACCTCCAGTGGATGCCTGAAACCGTGGATAGTACCAAACCCTATATATATGTCATGTGTTTTCCTATACGTGCATACCAAAATTAACAAAGCTTCATTTATAAATGAATGATAAACAACGGTACCTCATAATAAAATAGAACAGTTATAACAATCTGTTGTAATAAAAGCTACGTGATGGTGGGTTCTCACACAAAATATTCTTCTTGTCCTCTGCTGACCCTTCTTGTGATGGGAGATGGTACCACGTCTACGTGATGAGATGCAGTGAGGTAAATGACATAGGGGGACGGTGGGAGAGCTCATGCTACTCAGAATAGCACCTAACTTAAAACATACGAATTCTTCATTTCTGGAATTTTTCATTTACTATTTCTATACCACGGTTGACCATGGGTAACAGACCAGGTAACAAAAACCACAGCTAAGGGGGGCTACTGTGGTAGTCCTTTGCCCTTAGGGATGCCTGGCTCTCCGTACACCCAACTGGGTGTGACCGTCATGTTTAGGTGATTTTCACCATGAGGAAGCAGCCTAGAAGTTTTCAAGGAAATGTCCTGTTTTCCAGATGGTTCAGTGGTTCTGAAACATCAGTGGTTATCTGAATCACCGGGGGAGCTGGGTGGAGACAAAGGCTCAGGCCTGCCCTACCACACCCAGAGGGACCTCTGCGTCCCATTGGTCCTGATGCACCAGTGCCTGAGCTCAAGGTCGAGGTCGCTGTCAGTCAGCTCTGGCTGCCTGTTAGAGTCATCTGGGGAGCTATTGAAGATTCTGAGCCCTGGACCCCACCCCAGAGAAGCCCGCCAGAATCTGTGGGGAGGCGAGTCTGGCTTTGGAATTTTTAAAATGTTCCCCAGGTGATTCTGTTGTGTGGCCAGGTGGAGACCCACTGACCTTGATAGAGACTTTTGAGGGAACTTGAACCACCCTGGGGAATGGTTACCGCAAAGAAGCAAAGGGACTCATGAGGCATTTAAAGAAAAGGGCTGCGGAGGAAACCTGCAGATATGAATTCAGGTTTTAGAGGATTTCTATGAAAAAATGGGAGATGAAAGGCAAGTAACCCTGGGCGACTGGTAGAGTGGCACCAACCTCGTTAGAACCAGGTCAGGAGGGTTAACAGCTTGAAAAAATGCTAAGGGCATCACGAGGGCTCTTGAAGGTTTGCTCAGAGCTAGAAGAACAAGGTGTGATAAACATGAGTTCTGCCCAGGCCATGTGCTGAGAGCTGGAGGAGGAGGAGGGAAGCGTGGATGGATGGCAGCTCCCATGGCCACTCTGTTTCTGTTAGGACCCTGGCAGCAAGGGTAACCCAACCAGAAACACGAGACCTGAGGCAGAGATGGCCAGAGAGCATCCACTGCTTTAAATGAGGCTACACCTGGTCATTCCATTGTTACTGGTCAATTGGAGGAGCTACAAAGGGAGAGCCAGGCTCCTGAATATAAGAAGGGGGCAGAAGTTGTCCCTGCTTTTAAGAAGTTAGAAAAAAGTGAATTCCAGAAACCATAGTCTGGTGAGCTTGGTCTCCATTTCCAAGAAACTTCCAGAAAGCATTACTAAGCAGCTGTGTTGTGAGCCGGTTTGGAGCCCAGTCTGGGTCAAGGTGATGGCCATTTTCTTTTTTTCAGAACAAGGTATGCCAGGCTATCCTTTCCCGTCTTGGTAGATAGCTGACTGCCCGCTCAGGGAGTGCCTGAGGTCGCTCCGCAAAGCATTTAGCATAGCACATGCTTCTTCACAGACTCTGTAGGGTGAAGCCAGGTCTGGCTCAGGTAGGCACTCAGTGCATCTGTGAAAGTCCTCGTGGAGAGATGCAGAAATGGGGACTGGATGGGACACAGCTGGATGGCTTCAGAGTGAATTCATCAGCCACCCTCAAAGCAGAGGGGGTCCTGCAATTGGATGGAGAAGGGGTTCTGGTGAGGCTTTCTGCCTGGACGGGGGCCAAAGAGGATTTGACAGTGTGGCAAGCATGCCGTTCATTAAGTTACCTGTTATTTAAGGGCCGTCTGGGAGAATTGGTGGAGATCAAGGGGCTGAAGGCATTGGCTAGGTCTGTACCACCTCCACCCTCATCTTGTTAGTGGATCTGTCAGTCTGCAGAAAGGCACATTGGGCCTTTCCCATTCTGCATCTTTGCAGCTCTTAGGCAAAGACATGTTTCCTGAAGACCTAAGGCAGGGAGCACTGAGCCATCGAGCTTCTAAAGGGTGTAGGGTTGGTGGGCTGGCCCGCATTAGAGAGATTTTCTGTAATGCCAGGCATCTACAGCTTTGTACCTGGTCAGAAGGCTCCTAGAAGTGACACCCTTGAAACCTGCCCTTTAGCGTCAGAGTCAGATGTGGCCCTGGTGATCTTAGAGATGATGCCAGTGGAGACGAGAGAGGTGGAGGGACATTCCCAAGGCCACCTGCCCCGTAAGTGGAAGCTGTGCCAGCATACGTGGAACAGTCTAGGTGTGACGGTGTGAAAAAGACTCAGATGTCACTTGCAGTTGTGCTCCAGAGGTGAGTTAGTGGCTGCCAGCAAAGCCAGGGGAGTTTTGGCTGGACAGATACCATCGGGGCTCCATCCACCTGGGCCAGCCAGGCCTCACCTGGACGGACGTTCACGTTCTATTCTGGGTACCGTGTTTTATTTTTCACTTACTTGGTTAAATTAGAAACTGTTGTTTTACAAAGAATATTTTCAAGTTCTGAAAAAAAAAGTTACAACTGAAAATGGAGGAAAAATTGGGGGCTACGTTTTGGAAGGGACGTTGACAGACGTGTGGGTGATTTCAGTATGGATATGTGACACATGTGAAGAGAAGGCTTCTGGGGACAGATGACGATCTCTGCTTGCAGGGACCAGGAGGTCTTCTTGGAGGAAGAGGGCACAGGGAGCTGCCAGGGCCTGGCTCTGACCCTCCCAGGGCTGGCTCAGCCTTGCCAGGAGGAGATCACACTTATGGGAACCTCCAGGATGCAGAATTCAGAGCAAAGGATACACAAGTTATGGAATAATAGTGGCTGACATTTTTGGAGCCCCTCCTATGTGCCAGGAAGGGCATTGCGCTAAGGTTACACCTGTGTGAGTGCCACAAAACAGAACGCAGACCAAAGGCTACGCAAGTCTGTGATAATAACTGCTGACGTGTATCGAGTCCTTCCTAGCGTGTTAAGCTTCTCTTGTACATTATCTCATGTTATTCTCACTGCAGCCCCCAAGGCAGCATTTAGGTTTGTTCTGCTTGCTTTGGGGGCAGGACATTGACTGAGGCTATAAATTAAGTCATTATTGCTGGGCGTTCCTGTAATTTTTAGCACAACGATCTCTGAGCACTTTCTCCGAGTCAGGCACAGATGCACACTTTCCAGGCATTGCCATTAATTTCTTAATAACTGTGTGGAGATATGGGGGTTGTTATCCCTATTTCGAGGTGGAGAAATTGAAAGTCTGGAGGGCAGACTTCATGCAAATTACTCAACGGTGTCCCTTGGGTGGACCAGACTAGGGTTCCGGGTTTGGTGAGGATTGTGTGGGCTGGATTCCTGCCACCACGCCTGCCTCCTGGACTCGTGCCATAGTGCAGGGCAAAGTTGTAGGTGACAGCCCTGAAGATGAGCGAGGCTAAGGGACTTGTCAAAGCCACACGGCGAGGAAACGGCAGAGCTGGAATTGCCAGCTAGCTCTGCTTGTTTTAGAACAGATGCCTCTAACTAGCACTGAGGAGACAGAACCGTGTGCCTCTCACAGCCTCCACTGTGGACTGGACCGTCCTAGGGCTGGCCCTTGTAAGTGGTTCCAAGAGACGCGGTGGCCATTTGGCAGGGCCTGTGACCCAAGTAAGGAATCTGTAAAAACTTAACATCTTAAAATCTGACATTTCTCCTCCATATTCCCTTCCTTTCCTTTTGCTAGTTTAAAATCAAGTCTGCCCCCCACCCCCTCCCTGGCCCCATCTCCAGCCCTGGGTGAAAAGGCACTTGACTGTCATGGGGGCTGGGGTGTGGATGCTGGGAGGGGTGCAGCGGCCTCAGCTATGCACAGCCTCACAGATGGTCATTGTAGCTAGAGGGTGACCATGTCACTGGTCAGCAGCCTTCCTCTGGGCAGATGCTCATTCGTCATCTTTCTGTGCTTGCCCACACTTGAGGATCAGCACATTTTCTCTACCTCGACCCTCCAGCGTAATCCTGACACAGACGTTGTTTGACTTTAGGCGTTGGGGGCTGGAGTGCGATGGCCGGAATTCTGCAGCAGCACCCCAGCCTTGGACTCCTGCCGGGGGGTAGGGATGACCTTGGACCGGGTAAGTGGCTCTGCTGCTCAGGAAGGAATCTGTGCTGTGCCCATGTCTTACTCTCTGACAGCAGTGCTAGCAGCAGCCCCGGGCGTGATAGTAACACAGTGAGACAGTGTCATCGCAGGTTACCTGTGCCAAGCCCCGTGCTGAGAGAGCTTTACGAGCATTTGCTGGTTTAATCTTCACAGCAGCCGTTCGAGGTGGGTATGATGATCATTCCTATATTGCAACGGAGAGCGCTGTCTTTTAAGATAGTTCTGAATAGGATATCTTGAGGGAGGCGAAGGCTGTTATTTTCTCTTTAAGAGAGATTATGCTTCTTGTTAAATGTAAAGCAGAGATTGTCAACTGGGGGCCATTTTGCCTTCCAGGGGACATTTGGCAATATCTGGAGACATTTTTGATTGTCACAGTTTGGAGAGGGGTTTGCTATAGTCATCTAGTGGGTAGCAGCCAGCGATGCTATTAAATATCCTATAATGCACAGGACAGCCCCCCACAATAAAGAATTATCCATCCCCAGGTGTCAGTAGTGGGAGGTTGAGAAGGTCTGATCTAAAGAGAATAAGAGTAAGAGAATACTGAACTTTTCACCCAGTTTGATATCATTAACTTCTGCAAACCGTGCCATGGTCATTGGTGCAGTTTACCATCTATTTCGGGTTCTCCCGCTGAGCACACGGTAGGATTGCACTTTCCTACCTTCTTGGAGTTAGCTGGACATGTGACTTTGTGTCGGCCAATGAACTGTGAGCAGGAAGTAACATGACACTTTGAGTATCATGTTACTCTAAAAATTCAGGTACAATTTGTCACCTACCTGCCCCCTTACTGTGGCCACCGTGAGCTGGGGAGACTCCATCAGCTGGGGCGGTGGTGTGATGGTGTGCGGGGCCTCCTGGTCAAGTCAGGGCCGTGCGGTATGAATGAGAGATGACCTTTGTTATGTAAACCACTGAAATTTGGGGTTGTTTCTTACCATGGCATAGCCTATCGGATCCTGACTGATGAATTTTAACTAGAACAGAAATGAGAAGTGGGGATTATGGATTAGGCAGGTGGTGTGTGTTTTTTGGTATCTATCTAGATATTGCCGGTAAAAATTCAAGCAGCCAGTATTCGTGGATTGCTTACTCTAGTGAAGCTATTGTGCCCGGCCCATGGGAGGTTTAGAGATGCTGGCGGATTGCTTCGTAGAAGACATGCAAGAGACTTTAGGTCTGTCAGGCCCATCTAGACCTTTCTGAGATCTAAAGAGGTTGACTTACCCAACCATCTGAGTCCCCTGCAGGATCCAGAAACACCAAGACAACGGCTCTGTGAGGCCCTCCGCACCCAGCTCAGTGGATCGTTTTAAATCAGTTACTACTCTGTGAATGCTTCGAAGGCAGCGTTCATCTTCACTTTCCTAGGACCTCTTGCAGCTTCTGCCTCTAATGTTTGTCGAGTGCGTTGGGGCCGGGGTGGGGTACAGGGTAGATAGATAGTGCATAGTGCCATGATGGGGTGTAGTTGGAGGGCCCTGAGAGAAGAGGTGACCAGAGGTGACTTTCGGTGGTGGAGGCCACGCTGATTGGGGTGTGGGCATGGAAGAGGGAGGGGCTGGGCATTTCTCAGTCTTCTCTGGGTTTCAGATGTGTAGGAAGCACCCCAATCTCAGGGTCTCCATGAGGAAGGGGTCCTGTAGGGTGGGGTGTTGTCCTTTAGCCGGCCTTAGAGAGGTCCTCCCTGGCTTTGCCTGAGCAGGTACTGCCTCACCTGCGCAGCATGGGCCCTGGGAGGGGATGTCACTGTACAGGAATAGCTCTGAAGGCTCATTAACTATGCTCGTCTCCGTGAGAGGCTCAGGGAATGAGCGTTCAGTGCCAGGAGCAGGCTTGTTCTGGCACAGAGCCAGAGCCCTTCCCAGCACTGCAGAACCGAGTCAGTCTGACTCACGCTCCTAGGCACCTCAATGTGCCCGTCCACAAAAGGGGCATAATCGGGAGAGCTCACCCTATCTGCCTTTCATGGAGGTAGTCACGTCAGAGGGCTCTGTCTTACGAAGCCAGGGGCAAATGCCCTTACAGGGCAGAAAGGGAGGAATAATGAATCAGTCTGTTGCCACTCAGTTCAGGTCTTCAAGGAGCTCTCACCTGGAGGGGGATGGGACGGGAGCCTTGGGAAAGCTCTGACAGAATCTGCCCAATGGATACCTGCCGGCTGTGGACCCGGACTGGGCTAGGATCACCCGTCAGTGGGATTGTTCATCTGAATCCTCTGGGTGCTGGCCAGAGGGGTCTGTCCTTCTGCCTCCTGCAGCCCCAGCTTTCCTGTTTTAGGTGCTCCTCCCTGAGGCTTGATCCTAACTCGTGTGGGTGCCATAGTGCACCCCAGGTGCTCAGCAAGACTGCCTTTCCCACAGAGTGGGCAAGCCTGCAGGTGCATGGGTGTGCTTTCTGTAAGCCCTCCCCCGCCCCCTCCCACTGCCCTCATTATTCCAGGAGGGATCAGTTCTTAATCCATGAAGGTGCCAATAGTCTCCACCTCAGTTGGGTGATTCATGCAGATTGAGGCACGGAGGCTTTTTTGTTATTGTTAGATGAGAGGCAGTGTGGCATACAGACCCAGAGCCTTACTCTCGAACCAGACCACCTGGTTTGGATCCCAGCCTCCCCACTCCCTAGCTGTGTGAGTTTTGAGCAAGTGAGTATTCTGCCCGCCACTTAGTTGCTTTATCAGTAAAATGGGAGGGATACCAGTAGCGGCCTCAATCGGAGTGTTGTGTGGTTCAAATGAGTTAGTGTATTTAGTATATGCAGAATGCTTACAACAGAGCCAGCGCACTGTAAACATGTTCGCTATTGATGTTTTTGATGCTGTCCCTTCCCATCAGTCGTGCCAGGATTGATGTCACCGAGGGGTTGCCATCAGACATGCCTCCACCCAGTTCTTTGATGTCAACAGTTGGTGTGTGTTCAGTCTCACTGGAAGTACCATGCAAGCAGAGTTCACATCTCGGCCCCACCTGCTCTGGGTGACCTTGGGATGACCAGGACAGCTTTGTAGATGCTTGGTGTGCTTAGTAAGGCTCTCATTTTCTCTCTTTCCAGGAGATAGCCGCCTTTAAAAACAATGATACGTCGCAGAAACAGCCTAATAATGTTTAAAAAATAACTGGCTAACTGCCCCTGACCTAACCCAAGCGTTTCATGTCTTCTTGTCCTTGTCTGCAGACAGATAGGTATCTAGTAATGGATACTGTAGTCAAAGAGCTCAGAGGTTTTTTTCACAATGTTATTTCCCCTCCTCCCCAATAAAACACACGGAAGGCAGTAGAATAGTAATCAGCTTGGGGTCTGGGGTTTGGTGGGCTTTGGCTCAGTGTACCCCCAGGCTGGATTTTTCTCTTCTGTGGTCTGGGTGTTGGTTCAGTTCCCTGGGGCACGGTGCTTTGGGTCTGCAGGTGTCATGGAAACCCCCCAGCTTGGGGAAGAAGGAGGGGAAAACTTTTTCATAGCCAGACAAACAGGTATTTCCTGTCAAGTCCCCAGCTGTTAGAGAAATCAGCCCCCTTGGTAATTCAGAAAGAGGAGCTCCACCCATGCCACTCCCCATCCCGCAAGGGCCAGAAACTCCCAGCATTTAATGAAAAGAGTACAGCGGCACTGCCCAGTAGAACTTTCTGCAATAATGGAAATGTTTGGTCTACTCTTTCCAATATGGAAACCATTAGCCACATATGGCCAATTGGGCCTGAAAATGTGGCTAGTCCAAATTTTGATGTGTTCTAACAGTAAAAATATGCTGCAGATGTAGAAGATAATACAAACAAAAGAATGTAAAATATCCATGGATTTTGTATATTTTATAACATGCTGAAGGGATATTTTGGATACATTTGGTTAAATAAAATCTATCATTGAAATTGGTATCATTTGTTTCTTTTTAATGTGGCTATTAGGAAATATAAAATTTCATAAGGGGCTAGCGGTATACTTTTGTTGGACAGTACTGTTCTAGCATGTAGACTGATAGCAGCTCTCCTGCCGCCTAAAGGCCTAATGTCGCTTGGAGAAGGGAGAAGTGAAACCCACCTGGGCACCAGGCCTCTCCCATGTGCTCCCATGCCTCCTGCTCCCAAACCTGCCGCCTGAGGCCTGAGTGAAGAAGGAGCAAGTGCCCTGGGGCAGAGTGTCTGCTCTGGCAGCTACCCTGATAATACCGCTGGGGTTTTTTGGGAACAGGAAGTCAGGTCACTTCTCGAGGTGGGGAGTGGCTGGCTTTGGGTGGACTTTCGGGGTGTGGACCTGGGCGCTAGGGTGTCATACTATACTTGTTGTCATGAATCCTGGCTCTGGGCAGTTAGAATACTGTCTAACATTGATTGGGTGCCAAACTCTGTGCTGGGCATTTTATCATTCCACTGACTCCTCCCACCTGGCTGGGAGGTGCCATTGTACCCATTTTGCAGATGAGGATCACCGAGGGCCTAAATAGTAACATATTGGCCAGGAGTCCTGCTGTTTGGTAAGTGCTAGAACTTACAGTGAACCCTCTGTCTGACTCAAAGTC
Organism: Rhinolophus hipposideros; assembly: GCF_964194185.1. Taxonomy (NCBI): domain Eukaryota; kingdom Metazoa; phylum Chordata; class Mammalia; order Chiroptera; family Rhinolophidae; genus Rhinolophus; species Rhinolophus hipposideros. Next base: position 18,142,857 of record NC_138066.1, on the reverse strand, counting down.
GTTCTCCACCCCACACCACTCCTTTCTGGGCCCAGTTCCTCTTTTTCCTCTGACCTTCAGTTTCCTGATGTAAACAGAAGAAGTGGAGAAGGAGCAGGGATAGAACACAAGCTTTAGAGTCAGGGTGACCATCCTGGAGAGAGGACACGTGCAGTTGTCCCCACCAGGTGTTGCTTTCCTGTGTTAACTAAGTTCTGGCCTGAATTTTGAACAGACCCATCAGAGAACCCAGGTGCCCAGAGGCTGGACAGCCAGACCTGATGCCCCAGCAGATCTTCTGCAGTATGAGCAAAAACCCAGCTTTCTGCATTTCAGGCATTTGGGGACAACCCTGCTCCCTAGGCCAAGTGCCTTTTAAACACTGAATAAATCTTGGTTAAAAAGGCAGAGCCTCCATTAGGCATGTGTTTGTTGGGGGAGGAGGGACGAGACCCAGCCCTGGCCTCAACCTCCTTGTCCAGCGTCCAGGGGTGGGCAGATTTGGCTCATAGGTAGTGGAGGTCCTTGCATAATCCTAGCTCGGGGGCCTGCGGAGGCTGCACCCTGTGCCCCCTTCCTCTAGGCATCTAGGGAACAGGGCAATCCCTGTGTCCACATCAGTCCACCCTGAAGAGGTGTAAGGATTAAGTGAGAACATGTTGGTAAAACATGTGAAACAGTGGTGAGGGTCATCTTGTGTAGTTTTGTGGACATTTTTCAGACACGATGGAATTGGAAAGAACCCGAGAGCTGGAGAAACCCGAGCCCTTCCCCTGGACAGCTGAGTGGCCTTAGCTTAAGGTAATAGGTAACTGAACCTCCCAAGCCTCAGTGCCCTTGTCTGTAAAGTAGGGTTGCTGAGAAGATTGGAACGGGACTCTGTGCCTGGCGTGTGCACGGTTGATGCTCAGCTGCCTCTCTCTTTTTCTGAATCCTTGGACAGTGCTGCAGTGATCTGCTCGGTTGACAGTTGTCAAGAGAACATTTGCCTAACTTCTTTTTAAAGTGGACAAATACCGTTTCCTGGCTCAATTCTTGGCAGCGAATGAGTTTTAGTCCTCCTCGGAGCGTCCTGCAGGACCTCCCCGCCGTGCACTTCTGGGCCAGCATTATGTCAGGATTGACAGCTGCTCTGCCCCAGTCATAACGCAGCACGTCTTCACGTCCCTGATTCTCACAGCTGTCCCGAGAGTGGGCAGGACAGCCATCATCCCCGTCTTGGGTGTCAGAAGGTAAGGGTGAGCAGACCTTGGAAAAACAATCTAACAACTCTAAAAAACCTTGCCAACAGCTCTTTTTGCTGGTCACTTCTGTCTCAGAGAAAAAGTGAGAAAGGTGGGATAGAGATTTTTAGTTCATTTTGCTCTTGCAGAATGGTTGGCTGTGTAGAGGTGGACAAAAAGCATTGGGTGGGGACAGCTGGCCGTGGTTAGAAACTTACCTTCAATAAACCTCTGGCCACCTATGGTGTTTATGTTGGTACAAATACCATCATGATGACTCAGAACCTGGAAGGGTCTCTGTTCTTTTCCTCCCCGGTCTCAGTGCTTAGGATGCTGGGGAAGTGGCAGGTGAGTACCTGGGAGCAGCTTTGCTTGCCGGTGGGGAGAGGAAGGTGTGCCAGGAACTGCAGGCTGCCTGTGCTCTTCTGGGAAGAAGGTTAACACCCACTAATGGGTAGAGGCTTCGGTGGGCACTTGGGGACTAGAGCTCAGAAAGCAAGGGCGGCAGCCTGCCCTCCGGAGCTGTCTGACTCTTTTCATGAGGGGCCTGTAGAGAACGGGGCCAAGTTTCCTGCAGGACCCCAGGGGCCCCTGGGCCAGTAGGGCTTGGCTGTGTTTTGGTTGAGTTACCTCTGTAGATAGAATGAATGATGTAAAAGCAACTTGGTCAACCATGGAAGCTTAAGAAAGGGGAAGCTTCCTGAGTCAAAGCAAGTTTGCCCAGGGGAGAGGGCACCCCGCGATTAGACTTCTGTGCATTTCATTACTGTGGTTAGCTGTAAACACCCAGGGTTTTTTTTGTCTTTTACTCGATGCCACCAAACATGGTGGTTCTCAAACTAGATGTTAGGTAAGGACAAGCTCACCCAGAAACATCTGTGAAAGTGTAAGCCTGTGTACCGGGGAGAGCACACTGATTTATGCAGGCTTTCTAGGATAACAGAACTGGAGATGGCAGTTTCTCACCATAAAACAATAAGATGGCTTCGTGTAGTCTGTACCGTGTTTCCCCGAAAATAAGACCGAGGCGGACAATAAGCTCTAATGCATCTTTTGGAGCAAAAATTAATATAAGACCCGGTATTATATTATATTATGTTGTTATATTATGTTATATTAACCCGGTCTTATATTGTGTAAGACCCGGTCTTACATTATAGTAAAATAAGATCGGGTTTTATATTAATTTTTGCTCCAAAAGATGTGTTAGAGCTGGTGGTCCGGCTAGTTCTTATTTTCGGGGAAACAAGGGAGCAGTCTTGTATGCGTTCTGTTAGCTTGGGCCTGGGAGTGGGCCAGATTCTGCACCCGTCTTCCTCACTGAGATCCTGACCCCTGACTGGGCTGTGATGACGCAACAAAAACATTCACCTCCTTCTCCTGCAGTGACTTTCCTAGTGCTTTCTGAGTTTCTCCTACCTTGGTTATCCATCACTAATCTAGGGAATCAATGTATATGTCCACAACAGTTTCCTTCCTCCAAAACCTTCCAATTCTGGGTTTGGGGGATAGAGAGGAATATAGTTGAAGCAGCCAGGAAAGGGTGAGAGTTTCTGACCACAAATATGAGCACCCCTCCCCTCCCTTTCTGAAGGGTTTGTTGTAGAGACATCATTCCTTTTCCTTTTTAACTGTTTATATTGCAAAATGTAACACAGATTCAGATAAGTACCCAAAACATAAATGTACAGCTTGATGAATTTTCACGAAGTGCACAGACCCTTCCATCTCCCGGAAGTCTCCCTGATCATGACCCCTTTCCTTACCACCAGAAATAACACTGGCCTGACTCATACTCGTTACTGCCTTGCTTCTTAAAACCATTATTTCATCGCTAACACCCATCCCTCCTAAGCACGGCAGTTTAAGTTTGCCTGTTTTTTGAACTCTCAATAAGGAGAATCCTATTGTATGTATTCTTCAGTGTCTGACTTCTTTTGCTCAACATTGTTCGTGAAACTCAGGCATTTTTGTTGCAGGTAGCTGTCGTTGATTCACGTTCATTGCCATGTGTTACTCCATTGAACGATTAGCACTATTTTTGTGTGCCTTCTCCTGTTGATGGCCATTTGGTTGGTTTACAGTGTGGGACGGTTACCAAAAAAGGCTGCTCTGCTCGTTCGTGCCTCTTGGCACAAGAGGTCGGACGTGTCTCTTGGTAAGCTTATGTGTGTGCTTGTGCACATGTCCCCGTGCTTTCTGTTGGGCATACGGGGTGGTGGGATCACGGCATCACATCCTGTCTTCACGGCAGCATGGTCAGCACAGAGGGATGGTTGACTCAGCTCAGCAAGTGTGGGAAGCTTGCTCAGTGTCCTGCCTCTGTATCCCTTGGGTTGTCTCTGAGCTTCTCCCGGGGCCACATCCCCTTCCCAGGTGTGTGGGAGCTAGAGTCCTAATGCGTGTGTGCTGCGCCTGGCTAACTCTGCACGGGGAGTCTGTGAGTGGTGTGTCGCAGACTGGTCGGGAGTGTGCCGGCAGTGTGGGGACACAGGCTTTCCATCACTGCCCTCCAGGTGGACCCGACTGCCCAGTCCCTTTAAGCTTCGGTGTGTGCCTGCAGCATTTTCTCCCACGTGGCTCTGGCAGCCTTCCAGCATAGTGAGTGCGGAATGGTCAGGGAGGCTGCGGCCTCAGCCGCTGAAGTCTCCTGGCCACTGCTTGTGGTGCAGCTAAGCTCTTAATGTGTTTTCATAATCAAAGCAGAAAGGTCCCATTGTGGCACTAACGCCTTTGCCATAAAGCGCTTTTTGTTTCCTCACAGAATTCCAAGTTGAAAAAGCAAGTCAGCTTAGCAATACCAATTAATGGCCATTGGCCACTTGCAGCAGCTAGGCAGGCTCCTCATAAGTAATGGATGGCCAGTCTGTGTTTTACTGGGGCACCCCAAAGCACAAAAATACTTGGCAGGCTACTTGGAGAAACACAGTAATATGAGTCATTTTCATCACCATGGAATTATAATCTGATATTAATGTCAATTAAGGTTCATATGACTCCATGTTTAGAAAATCAAAATAACAGAGGGTTAAACAAGTAAGGGAGTTATTTTCTCATGACACAAGAAGTCCAGAGGCAGGCAGTCCTAGGGCTCCATGTTGACTCCTTCTATCTTTTTGCTCTATCATCCTTAACATGTGACCTGTTCCCTCATGCTCTCAGAATGGCTGCTGTATCTCCAGGCTTCACATCTGCATTCCAGGCAGAAAGAAGAGGAGAAGGAAGCTGACTTTTGCCAACTGACTCTTACTCATGTTGAGGGAAACTAACTTCCTGGAAGTACCAAGTTGGCTAGAACTGGGTCACGTGGCAACCACTGGTTGCAAGGGAGCCTGGGAGCTGAGCACATCGTTACTCTGAACAAAATTAGGAATCCCTAAAGTTCAGGAAGAAGGGGAGAGTGGACATGGGAAGGCAGCTAACAGCAGGTGCCATGATTTACTAGATTGTGTAGGGAACAAGTCGTTTCACATAAAGTGAATTTCCTTGGTAGCACACTTATTCCTGTGAGCACGAAAATATATTTTAATCATTTTAAATGGTTCAAGAAGGCACATGCCTTTGCTTTGAAACAATCTAATGACATTTTTTCCCACTGTGGCTGAGAGTCTCACTACCTCTATTGAGGTGTGGTTTGACTCCTCATATAATGGTTCCAGAAAAGTATACTTTTTGAATCTTGGGTCTGCTTTGTAGTCTTCCCCCACTTCTTCCATCATTGCCATCACATCTTGTGGTCTCTGTGTGCTTAGCTCTAGATACAGCAGGTCCTCAAATAACATCATTTCGTTCAACAGCATTTTGTTATAACATTGAGGAGTTGCTGTAGGAACTTAAGTCTTTTTATTATTATATTTATTGGGATGATTTAACTCTTGTTTATATCAATTAGCCTATGGTAAAACTGGTTTCCTTACATGTTGTTTCGCTTCAAGTTGCAGAACCTATCAATGATGGTAAGTGAGGGCTTACTGTACTGTGGTTCTTCTCACCTTCAAATTTTCTGCTTTCTATAGTCTATGAATGGGAGATACCAGGTAAGCAAAGGTCATAGTGCACATGGATAGAGGAGGAGGCTCTGAGTGAGAGAGAGCGTGGAGGACTCGAGGTTCGGTAGAGCCTTTGTGAGTCGGCAGTGGAGTCTGTTTTATCAGCTCAGAAGCATTTGATCTCTTCTGGCCTACCAGATAAGAGAATTAATTATTATACTTAAAAAAAAAGAGAGAGAGAGAGGTGTTTCCAATCATATCCTCCAGTCAAGGTGATATTGGACAGTTGGTTTTATGTGGCTGACTTAATGCTAATTTTCCTACTACCACTCCAAATAACTCCCTCCTGTCCCTGGGAATAGAAAGCCCCATTTTATAAGCACATCTACTACAAAACCCGGTTTTGTCCAATTGAGAGACCGATCACATTTAGGCAGTAACCAAAGGAGAAAATGAAGAAAAGGTAGCTGCGTGACTTGGGGTAGTTACCTAATCTCTGTGTCTATTTTCTCATCTGTAAAAGGGGATAATAATAATTGTCTTGGAGTCATTGTATGAAATAAATTACAATGATTTTAAAGATGGAATAGTGCCTACCACATGATGAATGCTCAATACAAACTATTATTAATATTGTCAACGTTATCATAGATGGCAGTGTGTTCATTGTAGGATTGGCCCCCCCCTGGAAAAGTGTTTTGAAAGACACCTGAGCTACCGTTTACCTGATGACAGAGATAAATCTATTGGGACAAAACTGGGGAACCAAGAACACGTTTTAGTGTCTATGCCCTGTTCCCTTCCTATGACAGTGCAGAGTGGAGTTTCTTTCTTCCTTCCAATAATAATTTTTAAATCTGATTATAAAACGAACATTGCTCATTAAGGAAAATTTGAGAAACATAAAAACAAAAAAGAAAATGTTAAATCACTCTTTAAAAAAGTGTGTGTGTGTGTGTGTGTGTATGTAAGGAGGGAAGGAGGGAGGAGAGAGAGAGAACACAAATTTTAAAAAGATGGGGCTGCCTGTGCTGTTTGCTTTGTAAGCTGCTTCCATTTCATGGCACAGTAAATCAGGAGTGGCCTCTCATTTAAGTATAGCTGTATAGCATTCCACGGAGTGGGTTTTTACCTGAAATTGGAAGAGACCTCTCAGAACTGAAGACTGACTGGCTTTCCTGGGTGATGATAAGGAAAACTCCCTTGGCCCTCTCCCATATTGTGACACCTCCTTTGGTCCAGCTAAGGGACTGAGTGACACAGTTGGGCCTCTATGTTCTGTAATTGTGGACGTGATCAGCGAGGATCGTGTGTAGATTTGGGGGCCTGGAATGATTTCACCTATAGGCAGGAGCATATTTAAGGAAGAAGAACCGTTGTAAGCTAAAGCAGCCAAACAGTTTAAGCTATTTATTCATTGAGTCACTATTGGGGACCTGCTGTGTGCCACCACATCAGATAAGAAGTTCTTGATAGAGAAACAAACAAGACGGCCTGGGCTCTCCAGGAGCTTCCAGTCTTAGACACTATCACGGCCTCGGGGTGAAGGGTGAGAAAATCAGTTGGTGATTTGGAACCACCATGGCTTTGCAGGAGGGAGGGGCATTCCAGGGGAGGGAGTCCTTGTGAGCGAGGCCCTGGAGGTGTGAAGCAGCTTGCGTGGATCAGGTAAGCAGCTAGATGAAGCAAGCCATAGCTACACCTTTTCATTTCTCAAAGCATTTAATACTGGGGTAGGGAAGCTGCACTTGTGAAATGTGGCATGAACTTTAATATTCTTAAAGTGACACACAAAGGCCATAGGTAGTTGTTTGGAAAACACTCGAAGGTTTTCTTCCTGTGCTTTCACTGAGAAGTGTAGATTTCCCCCCAGAACATTACAGAAGTAGTTTCTAGGCACTCTGGTGTTTGCAGTCCACCCGTCCACCTACCCATCCATTCGCCAGGTGCCTCCTCTCTACTGGGGACTGTAGTGGGGACCCAGCGCCTGCCCTTGTCGGCCCTCACAGTGTGTCGAGGGAGGTGGACATCTAGGGTTATACTTGACATTCGGTGCTGACAAGTTCTGTGGGCAAGTGGAGGTGGAAGCAAGAATTCTGTCAGCGGGAGTGGGGGAAGCTTAAGACTGATGAGCAAAGGGGAGGAAAAGTGTATCAGGACCCCTTCTCCACCCCCCTATGCCCCTTCCCCCAAGGGCAGTCTTGGTCGTGTTGGGGAAGTTCCACACCCCTCTGTCGTGCTGCAGTGGCACAAAGACGGAAAGAAGCCTGTAAGGCAACAGACATTCACTGGGTCTGGACGCTGTGGTAGGACACGTGTCCTGAGCAGCGTTTTACAGCAAGGAATTGTGGCTCAAATGTTAGGTGATTTATCCAGGTCGTGTTGCCTAGAAGGGGTGGGGCTGGCATTTGGTCCAGGTTTACTTGACCCTGAAGCCTTCAGCTACAGAACTCACTTCTGGACCTTGAAAGCTGCTGGTGATGGGGTGAAAGGTGGGGTGGGGGGAGTCATGTCTGACCAGAGGCTTCCCCAGATAATGGCTTATGGTCAGCAAACAGAAACCCTAGTTGTGGGTCCGCTGCAGAGGGGCAGCCCGGATGACTTGGAAATGAGGTTTTTTGTTTAATCAAAAAAGTAACGTACCTGGACGGCCCCCACCCCTTAACAATCCTCAATCGCTCCACATGCCTCAGATGTGGGATCTGGGAACCGCTGCCCTTCTCTGCACCTTGGTTTCTGAACACAGGTCTAGGCCTGCACTATGGCGTGGGGCAATGTTGGGGGTGAATCAGTGACTCCCTTCGCCCAGAGGCAGGAAGACAGAAAAATCCCTTCAAGGTTGTTTAGTTCAGCAACACTCCTCTCCATGCTCATTTTACAGCTGAGGAAACTGAGGCTCATTGAACGCCAAGCATTTGGCTTCTGTGGTGTCAGCCGACTTCGCTCTGACTTCCTGGCCGAGGCAGGTTTGGTGCCAAGAACAAGTAATTGGGATGGTATGATTAGTCTGTGCCACACTGACAGTCACAGGACTTCAGCTGTCCCTGGGGTGAGACCTCCCTTCTCTGCACAGCCTGGCCTTGGGCACATGACCGTGGCGAGAACCAAGCGGGGCGGAGGCAGCAGTGAGAGATTCAGAGTCAAGGACCAAAGGGTAGTTTGTGGCACAGGCTTTAAATCTGGGCTCCACCACCTTGGGAGATGCTCTTCCCCCAGGGGAGCCTCAGTTTCCCCATCTGGAAATGGGGATAGTTATACTGACCTTCGCTGGGTGCAAGGCAGAGTGAGGTCTTGGTCATGGCAGCGACGGTGCCTTGCAGATGGGAGAAGGGAATGAACGCACAGCTGACATCAGGCCCTTGGTCCAGTTCTTTGTATTTAATTATTTCATTTCACGCCTTACACCTCCTCTGAGGTAGGCAGCACTGTTCCCATTTCCAGAAGCGGCGATGAGGTTCTGAGAGGTTACCAGCCTTGCCCAAGGTCACAGAGCAAGTGAAATGTGACTCCAAGATTCTTTCCACCTCGCCATGACAAAATTTCCGTGTCTATGGAAGATGGCCTTCCGTAAATTGCACAGAAGGGATTTAGGTCACACCCTAGGACACGTTCGTTCAGTAGTAGCAGAACGCAATAGGTAAATATCGTCCTTAGCTGGTTCATGTGCCTGCGGAGGATTACGTTTTTCTCCTCCCTGGACATTCACTTTGGAAAGATGAAACCTCCGATTTGTGGCCAACAGTGTGATCAGAAGCTAAATGAGTTCATGTTTGGAAGGGCTTTGGACTGTGCCTGGCACACATTAAGTGCAGTGCCCACTAAGTGTGTGTTCGATAAAGTGGACGTAAATAAGTAAATAAATAAGTAAGTAAAATGCGAATGACACGCCTGCTGGCCAGAAAGTCTCCTCCTCTTGGCCGGTTTTTCCATGCTGAGCATTTGTACAATGGAGCTTTGTTCTTCTGCCCCTTTGAAAGCGGCCTCGCCATGGCTGACTCACAGGCAGGAGGCCGGGTTGTGCCTGCCCAAGTTTCTGAGGCCCCGGCTGCCTCTCTCTCTTGCTGTCTTCCACCAAGGGTGCTCCTGAGTGGGAGGTGGACAGAAAGGAATGCCACCTTCACCCTGTGGACAAAGGAAAGAGACCCTGACCTAGGAGAGGGCATCGAGCCGACTGAGAGCAGGTAGAGACAGGGAGAGCATTGGAGATGCTGTGATTCCCCATTCGCCTGTCTCCCTAACTGGACTCTTAGAGAATCCAGCCTTAAATCATCTCATCCCTACAGCCTGTGTGGCCTCTGCCTGACGGGCAGGTTCCGGGTCAGTGTGTAAAATGGGACGCTTGGCCCTCAAGCCCTGGTAGCTGCCACCACGGGGAACATTGTTTAAAACAGTGGTTTTTAATCCTGTCTGCACGTTTGAATCACCTGCAGTGCTTTTGAAATAGACTGATGTTGGGGGCACAGCCTCAGACCAATACTCTGGGGCGGGTGGGGGGCCGGGCAGCTCTCTTTCTATACTCCCTCCCCGTGACTGACACATAGTGAGGATGGAGAATGTGGGGTTCCAGTGCTAGAACTGAGAGGACGATCCCACGTCCCACCTCTGGTTTGTCCACAATAAGGATGAGGAGTTGACAGAAACTACTCCGGTAGAGACAGATTGGGTTAGAACCGGGTCCCCATCTTGGAACTTGGGGCTTTTTTCCAAACCACTCACTGCTGCCTTGTGAGTCTCCATGTTCGTGGTTACGTTCCTGGAAGGCAGTTGGTTGGGATTCTGCTGGTGATGATAAAATGTCTGCTCATCACCCATGCCAGTAGGGAGACCAAGCTTCGCGTCACTTCATCCAGGAAGACTTGGCAGAAGCTCCCCCTTAGCATTTAATCTTTCTGTTCTCTGTGCTCCCTTTATCTCCCACATTATTTACCATCACATCTTCTCGTGTAGGATCACAAGTATTTATTTTCTAGGCTGTGAGCTCCTTGGAACAGGTTCTGGGTCGTAGCCATCATTACAAATCAGTGCCTGGACAGAGCAGGTGTTCAGTGAATGTTTGTGGAGTGGGAGGGTGGATAGCCGTCGAGGAGTGTTCTGTCGCTCTTCTGAGCCCCGGGGTTAAATGGGTCAGGGCGTCCACCTTTCTGCATTTGAGGCAAGTCCAGGTGAAAAATGCACAGCCAGGTAGAGTCAGTCAGTAAAAACAGGACAGGGAAGAGGCTATGTATACTGATCCTGGGAAGACTAGCTTACCTAAAAATAGCCACAGCTCCTCCTGTGCAGCTCCCGTCTTCTCCTTTCCAGTATACGTGGCACAGCTGGAATCTGGCTTGTGTTTGGAAATAAACAAGTTGGCCTCTCTCTCTGCCTGGGACTTTCCTTTATCAGGAGACACTCATAAGCCACCACCCAAGATGAGATGTTTCTTTCCAGTCGCTGGAGAACTCTGGGGAAAAGTGGGAGGGCTTGTAGTGGGTCAGACACGGGTAAATTGTCCTCTTCTGTCTTCACGTTGGTATTTGGGGAGGCCTTGAGGGAGTGGGCTTGATATGAAGTGATTTGGGGAAGGAGGCAGAGGGCCTGCTTTTTTTTTTTCTCCCCTTCCAAGTGCTGCGAGAGGGGAAAGAGTCTGTATCCATCTTAAGGGAGAGGTGATACAGAGAGATTAATGTGTGCACCCACTCTGAATGTTGGCTGCTCAGCTAGATTGCATTTTGCAGGGTGGCCCATCCTCACATTGCAGCTAGGCAGCACTTAGGGAGAGGAGCTCAGGCTGAAGGCATTCCTATATTTCTGCTGTAGCTAATTCAGAGTATTAAGACGAGAGAGAGAGAAAGGTAATATGAATGAATGTATGAGAAAATGTCCTGCCATCATTGTGGTAGGTAGGAACTGGTGGTTTAGAGATAAATGTGGCATGGTGGGGGGCGAGGGTTAGAGTGTAGATTGGTGATAGCAACTCTCAAGAGCAAGTTGGCTATATCTGGGGGAATTAAGGATGCTTGTGGCTCCTGCCAGAAATTTCACTTCTATTGTCTGTACTGGAAAAGCTACCACGCAGCTGCTCAAGGAGAGGTAGGTAGGGATGTGCATCGTAGTGTTTTTGATTATCAGCAGGGAAATATAAACGATGGTATATATACCTCATGTAAAACTATTCAGAGGTTGAAGCTAATGTATGTGAATCAGCCTGGCTACATTTGAGAAAAAGATGGGTAGAAAGTCAAGTTGCACAATATGTGTAGTAATAAGAACCATTTCTGTAAGTTAGAACAATCAAGACAATGTAGCAAATGTATGAAATCCTAGATAGGAAGGTTACCCACCACAGTCACTGCTTGTAGGGAGGGAGAGGAAGTAACATGCTCTGGAAGAGTATAGGGGTGTTTTAATTTTATTTACAGTGTTTCGTTTCTTATTAAAAATGTCTGAAGCAAATATGATGAAAACGTTAACATTTGTGAAATCTGGTAGTGAATGTATATTATATTGCTAATTTTTTTGGATATTTGAAATATTATATTTAAGAAAATGAGAGACATAAAGAGCTTCCCAGACAAGAAAAAGCTGAAGAAGTTCATTATCACCAAACCAGTATTTTACAAGGAATCTTAGAGGGACTCCTTTAAGCTAGGAGGGGATTAGGGATGGGTGAAAGGGTAAGAGATTAAGAAGTACAAATTGGTTGTTACACAGTAGTCATGGGGATATAAGGTATAGAATAAGGAATATAGTCAACAATACTGTAATAACTATGTATGGTGCCAGATAGGTATTAGATCTATCAGGGTAACAGATGGAAATGGGGTTGTGGGCAGGGTGAAAAAGGTGAAGGGATTAAGAAATACAAATCGGTAGTTGCAAAATAGTCACGGGGATGTAAAGTATAGGGAATATAATCAATAAAATGGTAAAAACTATGTATAGTGCCAGGTGGTACTAGTTAGGGGGTCACTTCCTAAATTATATAAATATCTAACCCCTTTGCTGTACACTTGAAACTAATATTAAATAATACTGAATGTCAGTTCTAACCGAGCATTTTAAAAATGGGGGAAGATCCATAATATTGTGACAGCGTGGTACAGTGTCCAGTGGTTGCTGGACTGCTCATGGTCCAGCAAGAAAGTAAAATCAATAATGTGGTAATAACACTGTATAGAGCCAGGCGGGTCCTGTTGAATACCTATGATGTACACTTGAAACTAATATAATATTGTGTGTTAGCTGTATTTTAGTAAGCAATTCAAATAAAATCACATAAAAAAGGAGAGACATGTTCATTTAGTTGCTTATAATCTAATCGAGGAAAATGGCAAGTAAACAGCCAGGGGCCCCCGGATATGAATGTTGATGTTATTGACCAAGATAAGGAATGTAAGAGAAGATTGGTTTGGATGGAATATCAGTTAAAATTACGTTCGGCTTCATTCACAACCTCCGTAAAGTCAAATAACAGTGACTCAAACACGTTAGTTTTCCTCACACATAAAAGAGGTCTGGTCTAGTGGATCCCCAAAGTCATGATGAAGTCAGATCCGCTCCAGGTCAACCCTCTTCTGACACATCTTCATGTTCTAAGGTAGCTGCTAGAGCTCCAGTTAGCACATCAATCCAGACAGTAGGATGGGTGAAGTGCTGGAGGAAGGATATGTTCTGTAAATATTCTTTGTGAAATTACCACATGACACTTCCCTTTCCATGTCATGGGCCAGACATGAGTCGTACAGCTAGCTATACCTAGCTGCAAGGGAGAATGGAAATGGGCCAACGAAAACATCAGCGTTCTGTGAGGCGGAATGGAGGGTGGGGAAGGGGGAGGCAACCAGCTGATGAAGGGCGGGCGGAAGAGAGCAAGGTTGGCTCCAATTGGATGAGTGTGAGGTGCCTCTGGGCCTGGCAGGCAGGGCATCCATTTGGAAGTTGGTTAGAGGGGTCTGGAGCTTGTGAGAGGGGTGGGGCTCAGGTTTCTGGAAGCCAGGGGCAGGCACTTCTGGGAGGAGGAGAGACTCCCTCCTCTCCTCCACCAGGTGCTAAAGCCCTGGTGAGGTCAAGCAGGATGATGAGCGTAGAAATAAGAAGACTGAGTGTGTGTGTATGTGTGTGTGTGGGAGCGGGGGGTGTCTGCAAGAGCATGTTTCAGTGAGGTGGGGAGATGGAGACAAATGGAGAAGTAAAGACATGAATAGCTGAGAGAATATTTCAAGACCTTTGGGCCTGAAGAGAATCAGAGAGAAGGTGGAGGGAAAGTGTTTTCTTAGGACCAGAAAGACTTGAATGAGGGTTTGGAGGCTGAACTGGCAGCTAGACTCCCTCCCCTCGCGCCCAGCTGCCTTCAGAGGGAAGGAGGTGACCATGGGAGGTGATGAGTTCCAAGGGGGAGGAGAGGCAAGTTGAGGGAGTTCAAGTTGATGGCCTCTACTGTCTCTGCACAGGGCTTGTAGAGTGTTAAACCAGTGAGACCCAGGAGTTGGGAAAGAGCAAGCAGTTAGATAGGAGCAAGTATAAGAACTGCTGAGCCATAGCAAAGTGGAAACCCCAAACGTTGGCCTCAACCCATCTGCACATTCAGTTTTCTCCAGCATTTACAGAAGCAGAAAAACATCAGTTACCCAGGGTCTGGAGACACACAGTGGGTGTCAGGAAAAGGGAAGGGGATGGGGGAATCCCCGGCCCCGGGCAGGGGGCTGGAATGATGGTGTGGAGTTATATTTGGTATACTTAGTCCTAAATAAATGGCAGAAGAGGATGGGACACATTTTGGAAAGACAGGCATACCTCGTTTTGTTACACTTTGCTTTATTACGCTTCGAAGACATTGCATTGTGGTTTTTGTCTTTGTTTTTGTTTCTGTTTTGTTTTGTTTTGTTTTACAAATTGAAGGCAAGGTTCTCCACCAGCAAAAAGATTATGACTTGCTTTATTGCAATGGTCTGGAATCGAACCCTCAGTATCTCTGAGGTATGCCTGTGTTCTCATTAAAATGATGAAAACACTATAAAAAGCCTTGGCCTGTACAGTTGTAAATGTCAGAGCATTTCCCCACTGTTGCTGAAAACCTCATCTTCCTAGACACGCAGAACTGGTGATCTCAGTCACCTAAATCCGTGCCTCTGTACACCGTGACTGGCATTCGTTTGCAGACCACTTATTGAATATTAAACTATACCCACTTGTTACTTGGGAGCCAAGTTACGGGGGCTGGGCTCAGACCTCAGCTCTGCCTCTTACTAGCTGTATGACTTTGGATGGGGCAGCACAGTCAGGCAGGTTGTGCACTGCACAAGGGCCTGAGAAGATGCTGAAATCCAGACTGCCCCCATTTGCCGTCATGTGTGTGACTATGCTCTGTCTCTCTGGAGGAAGGGGCACCTCCTTCCAACTTGCTCAAAGGCTTGTATGGTCTAGTTTTGTCCCCGACCTTGGGCAAATTACTTAACCTCTTTGTGCATGTTTCTTATGTTGCGAGGATAAATGAATTACTGCATGTAAAATGTTTGGAACATGGTAAGCACCATACAAGGATTAGCTGCTGTGATTATATATAATTGGGGAGTGAGCTGAGTCTCCTTAATCTGAAGGCTTATCTTGGTTGGGTTTGCCAAAGCGTGGCATTTGGGAAGGGTCGGGGCTCTTGATTTTGTTGAGTTTGGTCACTGAGCTTGCATGTCTTCCCAAAGGATTCTTTCCAAACCTTAAGTTTTTCCAGGATGTAGCTGCTCATTGTTAAGGCAGCTGACCTTGGCATTTCTGGTGCTGTCTTCATCTGAAAGAGGTTGGGGTGATTGGGACCAAGGACACCCCAGGTAGGCTGGTATGACTAGCTATTCAGAATTTTCCCTAAATTCTCACTGTAAATGTCAGACTGAAGAAATATAGGTGGGATCCAGGGAGAATGTGAGCAGCACCCCCCAATCCAGAACTGTTTCATGGAAGGTGGGGCCTTCTCCCGATGGCACACATGTCTGTTTAGGAACTGGAACCTGACTACTTATCCATTTCCTCACTTGGAACAAAAATCAGGCCATATAAGAAGCATGAGAACAAGATTCATGTCTTGGGCTATGACCAAATGCATCAATTCATCCTGCTCATCACCATCTTTTTTTTTTTTTTCTTCTTCTAATTTTTATTGGGGAACAGTGTGTTTTTCCAGGACCCATCAGCTCCAAGTCAAGTCGTTGCTTTCAATCTAGTGGAGGGCGCAGCTCACTGGCCATGTGGGAATCTAAGCGGTGACCCTGGTGTTATAAGCACCGCGCTCTAACCAACAGAGCCAATCAGCTGCCCCCATCACCATCTTTAGAAGAGAGAATTTTTCATATTTTCTTGATTTTTAAGACAGGTATCTTTTCATAGTTTAATTATTTCTGATATTGGATATGTTGGCTTTAATGTAACACTTGTTTGTTTCTGCCAAATGCTCCTTTTGTATTGATGGTGTATCTTATAAATGAGTATTACTACCTTACCTGTGTGCATCCAGAATGGATTTGATTTTCTTGGTCAGAGAAAGCTCTAATATTATTAATTTCTGAGAGAGAGTTGATGGGGGCCCTTAGCCAGTGTATAAGTTAAAGAAGCCTTTGAAAGAAACTGAAGCTCAAGAGTGGTTTAGTAATTTGTTAAAGGTCACACATCTAGAAAATAATGGATCCAGGATTTGAGCCCAGCTCTGTCTGATTCTAAAATTTAATTTTCTTCTCCACATACAGACCAGTACTTCTTCACTTCTGACTTCTGCTATTTTCTAAGTCTGCGATGACTCCTTTTCCTCCTATTGCAATCCCACCTATTAGTCTTTCATTTTGAATAACATTATTTTGTGATTTCTAAAAAGGACATATGTTCTTCATAGAAAATACAAAACAAAAGTGAAAACATCAAAATAAGATCCTGTGTTTCCAGTGTTTAAATTTTGATAAGCTGTATAAAAGAAAAAATAATGCTTTCAAATTTAAAAAAGACACATTGGCATTATACTGTAAATGTGGTTTTCTTATCTTGAATTGTTAACTTGCTATGATATCGTGTCCATTACCCATGTAATTAAATATTCCTTGAAAATGTGATTTTTTTTTTTTTACTAGCATAGTCTTCTGCTATATGAACACACCAGAATTTAGTTACCCACTTCCTTATGGTTGGCTGTTTTAAATTATACTTTTCATGAACAGCCTTCCGCTCACACGTAATTGTTTCCTTAGGATAGGGTGGCCACTTTGTAAAGCTGCTGTCACAGTGTCGCATTTCTCGACTGCCCTCCAGGAAGGCTGTACCTCCCAGGGATCCCACTGCAGCCCACACCAGGGACCGGTTGGAGAGGGACAACCAGCATTGCCCAAATTCCATTTGTTTTCATGTTGCATTTCCTTGCTCATTATTAAGGTGGAGAGGTTTGTTTCCTTTGAGATAAGTGTGTATATTTCCTTGGCCTATTTTCCTAACCCTTTTATGGATTCCCACTTGTTCTTTAAGACTCAACTCAACACCCACCTTTGCCAGGAACCCTTTCTTGCTACTTGTTATTTCTCTGAAACTGGAAGCTGTATTTATTTTCACCTCTGAATTTTCACAGCAGTTTGTGTCTTAAAATCATTTGTCAACTACCCCTTTGCAGTGTACCTTGATTATCTTTGGCCTCTACTAGAATCTAGTCTTTAGGGTCTTAGTTCCTTAGCTCCTGGCACAGTGCTGGGTAACTCGTAGGTATCAATATTGTTGGGTGGATGGATGCTCACTGTTCTTAAAAATTAACAATGAATCTAATGCCACCGTATCAAATTGTTTTCTTCCTTTCCTCCTCTTGCGCTTCTGAATCAGGGAGATTTTGCTCCATCCGCAATCGAGCAGGGCAGGTGAAGTAACCAGCTGTGCCAGCCTTTGTGGGAAGGCTGTGCATGGGAACCCCAAGCAAGGCTCCACTTCAGACAGGGCATTGCTTTGGGCTACCTACCCAGACTTTTCAACCCTCGCTGGAAGAGAATAACCACCACCCTCCACTTTCCTCTTTTGACAGTTTAGAATATATCATTATTACTAATCACTTCGTAAATTCAGTACGTCGTACTTAGATCCTTTGGAAAACAGAAATATAGAAAGAAGACGATTACCAATGATCGTCTTCCCCACTCACACTCCGCTCACTTGAGGTCGACCTTTTCTGCCGTGTTTTCTTTCAGTTGCATTTTTCTAGGCAAAAATGCTTTGAGTGTTTTCCCTGCATAGTGTAGCCATCTATTGCGTAGTTCTTTTTTTTTGTACTGCCTGTGTCACTCAACAGAAGAACACCAAAAACTTCGCCATGTTTTTATAAATTTGTTCAGTGATTTTTGTAGTAGTTTATGTGGTTTTACCATAACCTAGTCAGCCATGAGTTGACTGTTAGGTCTTTAGATTGTTCCCGCTGTGTCACTCTTACAAACAGGGATGGACTGGAGTGTGCCCAGTGTAGCTTTGTTGCTTCTTTAGCTGCACCCCAAGGCTGACTGACCCATACTAGCCCTTCCTCCTCATTCTCCTCTCTTTGGGGTTGGTACCCGCTACGCTCTTGGTTTGTGTTTCTCAGTGTCCGTGTGTAGCAACCTATTGAGAAATGGCTTCCTTTTCAGGAAGAAAACTCAAGAGCTTCAGTGCTGAGGAGGCCACAGGAGTGCATTATCATGCCCTTCGGGTGTCAGGGCCTTGGCGCTGCGTGGCCCCTCCTTTCCTCTTACACCCAGGCTTGTAGAGGGTTCAGGGGAAGGGGAGGCTGAGCCTTTGGAGGGGCCACAGGCCTCCGACTGGGCAAAGCTGCTCTCCCCAACAGTCGGCTCTGGTCACATTCTCCAGGTCCCTTTAGGAGTTTATAGTGAACACCTGGGCCCATTTTCTGGCTGGTCCCAGACTTGGATCCCCTACGGCAGATCTGCTGCCTGTACTTCCTGGTTGTTACCTACAGGGGCTGCTGGGATGGAAGGAGTCCTGGAGCTGTCCTCAGCTCCGCTCCTCTAAAGAGCTGCTCAATGCATGCCCTTGAGCTCCGAAAGCCAGCTGTCCCCGCTGAGGAGCTGCAGTTACAAGGGCGACGTGGCCTAACGGTCCAAGGCTTGGACTGTGGAGCAACACTGCCTGGGTTCACATCCTGCCCCTGACAGTTACTTTCACCCCCACGTGGGGATAATAATAATAACACCTACCTCCTCCAGTGAACGCGTTAGCATTTATAAACTAAATGGTGCCTGGTTTGCTAAATAAAAATAGGGAACCAGAGGCCCAGCTAAGCTGCTTGCTCATGCAGCAGGTTGCACCCAGGCCTTCTGTCATCCAGCATGGGGAACGAGCACTGGACAGGAGGCAGGAGACGGGGTGTCTGTCCTGACCCGACCCTCTGACTTTCTGTGTGACTTGGACTAAGGCACTGCCCCACCCTGGGCCTCAGTTTCCTTGTCGGTTATGTGAGATGACATTGAAGGCTCTTCTCATCTTAGAACATGCTAGGATTTTGTGCTTAATCTCAGGAAGATTCCAGTCCTTTCAGTAGCCCCTCCTGGTTGGCAAGGTCCTCAGTCAGGGCTGACCGCAAAGACTGGCCGCAGGAGATCCAAAGCCCTGTAGGGTTTGCCAGGATTTTTCTCAGCTCATGTGAGCTCTCCTCCACCAGGAGGCTGATTTAGAGTATCTGGGTCACCTGGGAATGGGCCGTGGGAGAACCGGCCTCTTTGGGAATGTGAGACGTGTGCTGTCCTGCACGGCGGAGCCAGGCTTGAGGTGTGGGCTGCCGGCACCTCTGCTCCGTGAGCCACAGTACGTCCCGGCCCTCGGAGCTCGCTGCTTGCCCTGAGGTCTTTGTGTGAGCGAAACTGGGTCTTATGCAAGAGCCGGTGTGTATCTCTACTTGGAGCTGTTACATCAGAAGGCTACATAATCAGAGCTCGTGATCGGGGAACCAGCAGTAGGCTCTTGTTCTGGTTCTTTCTGTGGACAGGTAGGAAGGAGTAGGATGTGGCTAGCAGGCCCCTGGGGAGGAGAGGGCTGTGCTGAGGAAGGGGGCTGCAGCTGGTGGATTCGCTCTGGGGTTCCGCTGGTCCCCCAGGCCTTCTGGCAAGTGGCAGAGCGACACCTGCCTGGGTTTGTGCATCGTGTGTCAGCAACGTGTCCACACAGTGGGAAGGGTCTTTGTCTGAATGGTGGGTTTGGGGTCGGGTGGCCTCCTGTAAGGTCATGGCCAGTGCCTCATGTCGGGAGGGGCGGCATGGGGTGTCAGGCCTTCCTGGGTTGAAGCTGGCTCTGGCATGAACCAGCTGAGTGACCTTGGGTCGGCTCTCTGAGCCTCCAGGTCTCCTTTATAAACGAGGACCCTCATAGGAAGATGCCCTGCACTGGCCTGGCTCACAGTGGGTGCCCCAAACAGGTCAGTCACTGAAAGAGGTACTACGGCTTGTGGTTGGAACATGGACTCAGCAGTTAAACCCCCTGGATTCAAATCCTTGTCCTACCACTAACTAGCTGTGTGACTTGAGACTGTTCCTTGTCCTCATTTTACCCCTCTGTAAAATGGGAATCAGGTTAGCGCCTCTCTCACAGATTTGTTATGACGATTAAGTGCGTTAATATATGTAAAGCAATTAAAGCAATGCCTGCCGCGTACTAAATGCATTGTCAGTGGTAGCTGTTATCTAATTTGGTCAGAAAGTTGTGGTCAGTTGATTTCTTGGGAAGTTGGCAGCCCACCTGCTCTGTTTATTTGGAAATGGGGCCCCTCACTGTTCAGTCAGAACTTATCCAGGGTGGCAGGTGTGTATGTGCATTCTTGGGTGTGTGTGTGTGTGTGTGTGTGAGAGAGAGAGAGAGAGAGAGAGAGAGAGAGAGAGAGAGAGAGAGAGAGAGAGAGAGAGTGTGTGTGTGTGTGTGTGTGTGTGTGCGCGCACGCTGTGTCATTCCTGCCCCAGGCCTGGAGAACAGCTCCTGTTACAGCCCGTGTGCCAGGCCTGGAGCCTGTCCCTCCCAGGCACTCCTCCACTTGGATCCTCAGGTTGCGTGTGTCTTAATAGCTGTCTTATTTGCCTCGTTCTTCTGCTCAGACCACTGGCAGGGGTTCCTGTTGCACTGTCTGGCCTGTGTGTTGACCTGTTCTTGACCTCCCAGGAATAAAACAAGCGTTAAGGCCATTCTTTGAGGTGAATGTGTTCTTGCCTGGCCTCGCCTCATCTACATTTGCCCCTTCAGGGAGCACATGAGAGTAGCATGGGATTTACCACGTAAATGGACTCATTCAGGAACATGTTTCAGAATCTTAAAGCCATAAACAGGTCAGGATTTAACTGCTTTCAAAGATAACAAGATCCTGGCATTTTCATGATAAAGGTGGCTGATGATAAGTGTTGACAATGCAGTGCTCAGCACTTGACATCTCCCTCCCGTGAAGGTAGTACTAGCCCTCCATTTTACAGACAAGGAAACTGAGGCATACAAAGGTTAACTTAACCCAAGTTAAGGCAGCAGGACAGCAGTAGAGCCGGTCTGTTAGACTCTAGGCCTGAGCACCTGACCATCCATCTCTCTCTGACCGCCCCTGGCTGGCATTCCTGGAATAGCTCAGTGGTGACATTCTGTTATCTGAGCCCTTTCTCACTCTCGATAATAATAGTTTTGGTGATGTGAGCCCAATACAGCCTGTGTAAACTGAGGTGCCCAGGGCTCAGGAGGAGAAATTCCATAGTCTTTTGGCCTTTGCATGTTAGAGAGGGCGGTCCCCTCTTCTCTCCTAGAGCTGACATCTCTTCAACCCGACTGCAGTTCCATTCCTAAACCCCATATTTCCGTACCTTCTTCTGCCCAGATAAAATGGTCCCTTAGAATGAGAGCTTTGAAGATATTATAATGAAGAAGTTCATGGGTAATGGAATGACCTTCGCATATCCCTTGTTATGTAAAGAGGCTTGGGTGTCCTTGTCAAGCTGCCCCTCTTCCCTAAGAGGTATCTGAGGGGTCCTCCGCTGGGAGTGACCCCAGTGGGACTCAGTGTTTCAGGAATGCTGGATTTTAATCTACTAACTTAACATCATGCTGTTTTCTCCAGGGGTTGGGGTAGGAGAATAGCTCAGGCTATTCTCCTCATGCTGTCAGAGCTGTTTGTTTCTATAAGCTGGTTGTTCTCCTTGTTCCATGGGGATCCTGTAGACATGTCAACAGATCAATAATTGACACCTGCATTTGGACACTCCCCTTTTGAGGTCTCTCTGTCAGCTGTTAAAACGCTGGCCTTTCCCACGATTAAGGCCACGGAGAAGGGAGGTGGCTGTAAATGTTTACTGGGCACCTAGCACGCCAGCTGCAGGACATGTGTTATATCGTTCTGTGTTCACAGTCATCTTTTGAGGGTGATCTTTTCCCCCTTGTTTACAACAGGAAATACAGGCTCAGAGATATTCTGTCGATTGCCCACAGTCTCTTAACTGAGCGTGTTTCCTGTACATATGGTTTGGAGAAGACTGGACACAAACAGCAGCCCCACACTGGCTGGAGAAGGCTCCTCTTAGGTCTGGCCACTCTAGCAAATGCTGCCTCTCTCCAGCCTCTGTCTCTGACCCACCTCTGGGGGCTGCTGGGAAGAGAGGGAGATAGAATTGTTGGAACAGTGGCTTTTGCTCTTGGCAGGTGTAGGGTTCCCTTCTGCCTGGGAGGAGGGGAAGGAGTGGAGCTCAGGAGTAGGAGACACCTGGGCTGAGAGCTAGCTGCCTGTGGGAAGAGGTGCCCTTGCCAAGTTGGACCTTCAGCTGAGGGCTTCCAACAGATGCCATGTTTCCCTGAAAATAAGACCTAGCCGGACAATCGGCTCTAATGTGTCTTTTGGAGCAAAAATTAATATAAGACCCGGTATTATATTATATTATATCATATCATATCATATCATATCATATCATATCATATCATATCATATCATATTATAGACCGGGTGTTATATTAATTTTTGTTCCAAAAGACACATTAGAGCTGATTGTCTGGCTAGGTCTTATTTTCGGGGAAACACAGTAGCAGAACCCTTCCCCCAGGAAGCACCTAGTTCTAGTAAATCAGACAGATGGTCTCTGCCCTATTGGCTCATTTGCTGGAGAAACTTAGCTCTTCAGCTTCCTGCATTCCAGGGTGCTGGTATGCCAGAAATTCCCTGGACAAGCAAGCAGGGGAGTCTTGTCTTTATAGTAAAAATGCTAATAAAACATCTCTAGAATCTGCTCTTTCCTTTCCACCCACACTGCCACTAACTAAATTACCTTTTGTTCTCATCATTTGCTAAATTGCGATGGCTTCTTAATTGATTTTCCTGTCTTTGATTTTTCCACACCCACTTCAATCTGTCCTCCACATGGTTTCCAGAATGATGATCATTCAAAAATGCAAATCTGTTCATGTTTCTTCTTTTGCTTCCCTCCCCACTCCTGCTAGATTGGGTGCAGATGCCGTAGTTTGGCCTTCCAGAACCTTCCAGGACCTGCATGAGCTGGCCCTGTCCCCTGGCTGACTTTGCTTTCCTGATGACTTTCCCCATCCCCCATAGCAAGTAGTCTCCAGCTACTTGCTATACCCTTAAAAAACAAAAAGGTTTCTTTGTGACTGGGCTCATGCTATGCCCCCCACCCGGAGCACCTTTCCTACCCCTTCGCCTCTGTCTGTGTGCCATACCCCATGCCTCACCCTAACCCAGTGAACTCATTTTAGAGATTACTTCCCCTTTGATGCCTTCCTAGGATCTCAGCCACCCCACTGCACACTTAGACCTAGTCCCTTTGAGGTCCCACAGCAAATATACAAACCTCTGTCAAGGCACTGAGGTGGCATGCCCCATGTGGCGTCAGCTGTCCTGGTCTGGAGGGCCCAAAGAGACCCACTCCCATGCCTGACTCCTTGCCGGGGACGGCTGGGCGGCCATGCTCAGCTGGCCTGCTCTCCGACTCCTTGGAGGCTCAGGGCCTCTCCATCAGAATAGTCGGAGTAGGGCTCCAGAAGAATCTTCTGCTGTCCTGTTTGTTACAGCAGCCACAGAGCAGCCCACATTCAAAGGGAGAGGAAATAGACCTTAGATTGGAGGAGTGTGAAATTCTTGGTGGCCATCTTTAATCCACTGTGGTGGTCTACACTTGTGTCATGGCTTCAACGATCCTGTGATTGTCAAAGGGAAGAACAGCTCTCACCACCCACTGTCAAGAACAGGAGCTCCCCCACCCATTTTTTTCTCTACAAATGCAAGCCACTACACATCCTGCTTCACCTCACTCCCACTGGGTGCACTCCTGGAAGTTGGGTCATCTTTTGTCTTCCTAGGAGCAGGAGGCAGCTGCGGGTTATATTCCCAGGCATTCGGCATCAACTATATCAGGCAGGTAGTTAGAACAGCAAGGCCTCCACTTCTTTCTACCTCCCTAGTCAGGTTCAATGTCCAGTTGTACTTCAGGTGCTGTATAATGGACAGGAAGGAACTATAAAGTGTTGTATATGGATTAGATACAAGTATATATAACTCTGAGCCTCAGTTTCTTCATTTGAAAAAGGAGGTTAATAATAGTACCTATCAGAGGATTAATGTTGGTATTATTGGACAATGCACATAAAATGCATAGCACAGTGCCTTGCACATATCCAATTAAAAAATAAAAAACAGTACACAGTTGTGGTAAAAAACAGTCCTGGAATATAAAAATTACTTGGAAATGGATCATAGATGTAAACAAAAAAGATAGAACTCTAAAGCTTCTAGAACATAGGAGAATACCTTTGTGAATGTGAGCTTGGCAAAGACTTTTTAGATAGGAAATAAAAAGCACAAACCAAAAAAAAAAAAAAAAGGATAATTTGGACTTCATTAAAAAAAAAAAAAGAAAGGAGTTGCTCTTTGAAATTTGGAAGGACCTTTTGGAGGAATGCTTTTGGATGGCACGTGGTCCCACAAAGAATATTTTTCCTTTTGTAGGTTTTCTGGAAGCCAGCAAGAAGCCTTAACCTTAGAAACAGCCGTAGAAGGTTTAGAAGGGGGTTTGAAATAGTGTGGGTTTCATAAATGTTAACAGAAAGGACTGCTTTTGGTTGCAAGTAACAGAAAATATGACTTTGACAATTTGGCCATTATATTTCTCCTACAATGAGACGTATGGAGTTAGGTGGCTCTTGGGTTGGTTCAGCCGCGGAACAAGCGCTTGGTGTCTCTGGGGTTCCCTGGACAACTCTTGGCAATTCTTATCTTCCAAGCAGGAAGGGGAGACTGTGGGCAGCAGGCACCCCAGAGACTGTCCCACTTGTAAGGAAAGAAAAGCCCTTCCCAGCAGTTCCAGGGGACATGTCCTTGTGTCTCATTGAACTGTCACACATAGCTAGCTAGCTGCAAGGGATGCTGGAAGTGGGGGCTGGGTCATCACAGTAGCCAGGCTAGGACCCCATCCCAGGTCAATTAAATGGATGTGAAGTCAGGGTTGAGAACCACTGACCCAGACCCGTTCATCGTTGGGCACAGTGCTGCCCCAAAGAAAGTCAGTCTGTGAGCGAGGAAGCTGTCAGGAATGAATACCAGATAGATAATGAGAGCGCCTAATGTAGTACCCATCATTCCAGGGGAGTTCACCGTCATATTAGTTGACTCCTGGTATCTGAGGTGCTCACCTGTCCCTCCACAGCCTTTTACCTTTTCTGTGGTGGCCTTTTACCGTTTCTGTGTTGTTAGACAAACAATCATTTTCCTGGAAAGGAAGGCCTCTGTTTCCCCGATGTACGGCACACTCTCCTACTCATAGCAGGTGCTTTCAGCTCAGAATCTGAAGCTCCTCACCTTCCCCCATCCCTCCCTTCTAGTGGGACCAGGTCTTAAAGATAGGTAAGGGGGTGGGCTTGTTGGCAGGAATCCACCTTTGCCATTAGACATAGCCTCTGCCTATTTTTTTAGGCCTCTGCTTGGTAATTCATACCCAGGTCCCTTCCTGAGTGCGATGTCAGGAATTCCCAGGGAATACCTCTTGTAATTGAGGGGTTCAGGGCCAAGCTGTGCTCTGTAATCCTGGTGAACTTCGGGCAAGCATGTGGAATAAGTGTTTGAACTTGGACAAAGGCCGTGTCAATTAAGAATCTGGCTTGGAGGTGACATAGGGGCCGACACCACATCTCTGGCTCCTGACACCTCAGTTTCCCAACAAGAGCGTGGAGCACTGGGGCTGTCAGGGATGCTTGGAGGGTGCACATACCCGGTCTCCTTCTTTGTCTCCCACCGTCCTTTGGTCAGTTCTGTCTGTGGACAGAGTTCCTCAAGCTTATGCGCCAGGTTGCTTGTCACCATGCTGCAGTGGCTCTCAGTGCCTGGCATCGAGAAGAAGTTTACTGACCACTTGTTGAATGAATGGATGATGGATAGAGGTTCTCCTTTCTTTCCTTTGTGGAATTGCTTCAGGTCCCAGGCAGCTAGGGGATGAAGCGAATGTCTTGCTTTCTCATGATTTAGTCCAGTATGTCCCCACAACCCCCAAGGACTGCTGGTACTTTTAACAAAAAAGTGTGTGTGGGGGTGTGGGGGGCACATTTGGAGGCCCATAGTATTGAATTGAGGCCAACTGGAAAGGCCAATAGTTCATTTACTGGCCTTTCAAGGTAAAGATGGTTTTCTGGAGAGCACTTTTATTTCATTCAACTGTAGTTGTCAAGTGGAAGCTGTCTGAGGATATTTCAGTCAGGGAAATGCTTTCCTCTTGAAAATATTTCCTGTTGAGTGTCATGACCTCAGTGGAGCCTGAGATGGGACAGCAGGTGTTGCCGAGGAAACTTGGTTCCTTGGCCATCCACCCTTGGCCCAGCTCAAGCTCCATCTCTTCCAGGAAGCTTCATATGTGCTTCTAAGCCACGTCAGGCTCTCGTTGCCCTGCCTGTTCATAATTACTACCAGAGCAATTAGAATGGGTGATGGTATCTAATGGGGGTGCTCATTGCACAGAGGAAGTTAACTAATGTTGCAGTGATGCTGGGCAGGATCTCTTGCTCCCACTGCTGTGCCAGCCGCCGGGGGGCACTCACACCCATCAGCCAGGACAAAGACTGATCCCATTTGGATTGGAACTTCCCATCTGCAGCCTGTTGTCAAGTCTGGAGTCCACAGCCCCTGTGGAATCGGGGAAGGGCGGGAAGCCCGAGTTCCCAGCTGTGGCCCTCTTACCCCAGCCTCCTTGGGCACGGCTCCACTTGTGGTCTGGGGCAGACTTGTTTGTTTGTGTTTGAAGTTTCCCGACTCCGAGTTTGACGTCAGGGCAGGGTTGCTGGTGGGAGGCTTGGTGGGGAGATCGTCTCTGCACAAATGCACACGTCTGGCAGCTTCGCCAGGAGAGCAGGGGTGGGGGCCAGAGACAGACGGACAAAGGCTGGTTGGTTGTGAGAAGCCCGGCTTGGGGATTGAGGTCACTTTCTCCCTTCCTCACCCTACTTCCCCTGGTGCTGTCCCTCACTCTGCCCCCTTCCCTCTAATAGAAGCCCCACTGGTATCCTCGAGAGCTCTGTAGGACTGAGCCGTGCTGGGGGCCAACGGCTGGGCTCACTCCGAGCCTGAGTGTGGAGCTGTCAGCTGCCTCCTGGCCTCCAGAAGCCTCCTTACATTCTCAGAAATCATTTTGCAATACATTGGCCGTGGGAGCCTGACCAGACTGCTTAGCTGCCTGGGCTGGCAGGATGTTCCCGGGAGCTTACTCCAGCTTTGGAGAGGAGGAAGAAGAAATAAGGGACCAGCCCCGAGGCCCTGTCTGCAGAGCTGGTGGTGCTAGGGAAGGAGTGGCAGCTGCAGGGACCCTTGAGGGAAGGCTGGAGGAAGGTGCGAGAGCTTGGACGACTTCCTTAAGTTTGGGATGGGGTAGACAGAGACCTGGAACTATAAAAGACTACAATAACATCCTCTTAGGAGTTCAGTGCTGCCCACCTGGAAGAAGGGAGTCAGGGTCTCATAAGTGTTGGTGATCTGGAGGCTGGTCCAAAAATTACACCTGCTGACGGAGGAACCCGATGGGAAGGGGATGGAAGTGTGGAGTGGTCATCTAGGTGCCCACCTCATTCTGCAAGCATGCTGGGATCTCCTTGAAAGGGGCAGACCCAGGTAACCGGCAGGATGGTAGCTAGTTTTAATGAATTCAGAGCTGGTTTGGAGTCAGGTATCAGGTATAGCCCAGATGGGAGGTTATTACAAGTCAGGACCATAGCCAGTGGCCCACTGTGTGACTGGACACATTTGGAGAGTATGGGGGGCAGTCTGTAGCCTTTATTCAGAGGATTCACTGCCTGGAGCAGTCTGGGCATTGCTGGATTTGGGGCTGCGGGCCACAGGAGAGGTGGGCCCTGCCCACTGCCATTCTGCTTATGCCGTCAGGACGGCTTAGCAAAGCTAAGGGGGTGGATGGCCGGAGTCATTTGGGGGAGACGGTGTGGTACAAAGAAATAGCTGGGTTGAGGCCTCGGTCCCTTCACTATTTGAGAAACTTACAAAGTTCTTGGTGCCTCAGTTTCCTCACTTGTAAGATGGGAATAATAAATGATACCTGTAAGTCTCATAGATTTAGTACGTGTGGTTGGCTATTTGTGAGTGGCCCTAAGTGATGAGCTGTACTTGTCATTGTGCTTTGGCTGGACTCCGAATTGTGCATTACTGTTTGCAGGATGGGTGGGAATCCCTTAGCCAGTGAGTGAGCCAAGCAGGCCGCCCAGCATCCATAGCTCAACATAGCTCTGTTTCCCTCCACTTGATGTTGCGTGCACAGTACTTCCCATCAAGAGTCTGGAAGGATCTGTGATGTTTTCAGTTGTATATAACTGTTTTGTGGGAAGAATGACATGCTCAGGGACGTTGCCAGCTTTCGGGTTATGTGAAGGTTGGGACATCACTTTTGTGCTGTCAGGGATCTACTGCAATTCCTACCTCCCGGAATTTTCATTGAGAATCCAGGGAGAGAAGGTGATAAGGTGCTACATAAATGAAGAAATCATTGTTACCACCAGGGTTGATCTTGTAGCGTTGACATGATTTCCGTAATTGAGAGAGCCTGCTGCTGTACATGGGTGTCCAGCTCCGTTCGTGCCTGGAGTTCATTTGGGCAGCTGTATTTCAACATCTGTCACATCTGTCCCCATAGACTGAACCACCTGCCCTGCTTGAGACATAAAGACCTGGGATACTGGGAAGAGTAAGCATCTGCTCAGGGTCCTGTAGCAGCCAACGTCTGAATCAGGGTTAGGGTGACAAATGTCTTAGAATCTGGACCCTTCCATAGCCTGGATCATGGATTTGGGGGTTACCCAGAGAAGGGACCTCCTTATCCCACACACTGAAGTTTTAAGGTGCAGCTGACTTTCTTTGCAGTCGGTTGTCACACATAGCTAGCTAGCTACAAGGCATGTTCTGCAAAGGTGCAGAAGCCTGGGTAGGATGGAATCCAGACAGCACTAGCCCCAAATCGACACTCCTCACCAAGGCTGTGCTTTGGGGCTGAGCAGGACGGATACTAACAGCATCCTATTTAGTGAGCACTTCACGTGTTCTGCACATTGGACGAAGCACTTTGTATACATGAATCCTGCAGTGAATTTTCAGCTATGGAGTGTATGTTATTTTCTCCACTTCACAGATGAGGAAACTAAGATAAAGTGGCCACTGCCACACAGCTGGGAAGTGATAGCACGGGGAGTAGACCTTAGGTCCGCCTGTTGACACGCCCGTGTTTCCCGCTAGGGGTGATGGAACAGTTAACTGATGGTAGGCATGGCCGCGACCAGTCAGAACAGATGCTTTTATGGTAAACAGGTATGGGAACACCTGTGCACCAGATGGAATGTTTGCCTGGTTATTACCACTGCACCGCCTGGCCAGTCTAGCACAATGGCTGGCCCCCAGCCGGCAAGTCTGGGAAGCCTGCAAGAGGTTTCTGCTGGGATGACGGTTTCAGCCGGCATTGCCCTCTCTCTGTGGGGGGGCAGGGCAGCTACCCCTCCAGCCCACTATGGCTGCCTCCAAGGGATGTCAGTTCTATGGCCACAGAGCAGCCCCATGTCCCATTGGGTCGTCTCTGACAACTGTGATGCATTCTGAAGGGTGAGCCTGGGATCTGGAGTGCCAGCTATAGGGAGGTGGGTTTAAGTCCAATGTAAAGGAAGAATGACAAGGAAGGAGCCTCCCCCGGGAGAGGCTGCCGTCCCTGCACTTGGCATCTTTGAGCAGAGCAGACGTGTAAGGCCTCTCGTGTTCCTGTGACCCTTGCAGTTCTGGGAGCTGCTTCCTTTTCCTGCGGAAGTTTCTCTCTGTCAGTGGCATGTGCTTTGGGCGATCTAACAGGTGTCTGCTCTTCAGGGTTATGTGACAGGCTTCACCTCCAGGGAAGTGAAGCTCACATCAGCCTCCGTTTGGGAGGCCTGTGTTGGCGTCATGTTGGAGCAACCAGTGAGCTGGGCCTTGGCCCTCGTGCCTTTAAAATAAATGTACCTAATCTGTGCCATCCACCAGCATTGTTCTAAAGGCCAACACCAGCTTTCGGGTTCTCTTTAGCCCCATCTCTGAAATGGGTGTGATCCCACCCGCATCTTCCCTGTTACCCAGGGAGGGTATAAGTTAACCTGACCACTTTGCCCAATGAGGATACTACCTACCACAGCTACCACTGAGCTCGTGAACATCCTACATTCATATTTTCTTATGTAAATCTTCACAAACAGCCCTTTGAAGCAGACCAACCCCAATTTACAGATGGGAACACTGAGGCCAAGGTTCTATCCGTGTTCACCTGCTGAGGGAGTATGGTGGCGAGGGGCTTGGAGACCAGATCTGTCTGTTTCGAGAGCCAGAGTTTTTCCTCCCAGAGCCAGGCTTCCTCTTGGATATGGTTGGAGTAACCAACAGTAATGTAGTAGGACTTTTATATTTATTCTGTATTTGTCCCCAGCACTTTTATAGTAGTTACTTTGGCTTCAACTTCCATAAAATGATACCCTTTGTATAGGTGGTAAGATTGAAGGTGAGCTAAGGGGGATTTCCCCGAGAGCCTGGATCTAAATGTCAGAGCTGGGACCAGAGACCAGATCTTTCAGCCCAGGAGACTTAGTGAGTAGCTGCTGTGGACCGTGTATTGGTAATACCCACCAACTGTTTATGGGCTGACTTGATGCTCCTCTGCTCTTTCTGTACAACAGGCTGCGTGTCAGAGCAGGGGTGGGGTACACACTTATGAAGCCAAAGAATATTGGGGTTGGGGTAAATGAGACTTTAGTGCCAGGGTCCTCCCTTACGGCCAGAGTACGAATGACTCTTACTGCTAGTTCCATCTCTGAAACCCCAGGTGCTTTTCTATTCCGGAAAATTTATATCTTGCGGTTTTGTGGTTAAGAGAAAATGACGCTCCCCATGAAAGGTCCCCTTGCAGGCCCCTGAGGCTGGGCTGGCAGGCCCCACTGTGGTTTCTCTGGGAAAGTAGCCCCTGGGTGCTTCTGTGACTGTGACCAATTTTCCAAAAAGTGAGAGCAGCCTTCTATTTGCTCCGTTGTAGCTGCTGCACCTCCATCCTTTGTGAATGAGAACAGCTTTGCTCCTTTAGCAGAACCCAGATGTGCAGGTGTCATGTCTTCTTTATGAGCTCTGGAGGAGAGCAGCTGCCAGGACATCAGACCTGCTGGCAAGTGGGTCATATAGTGCACTGCCGGCCAAGCTTAGGGGTTGTTAACTGGATGCAGCGAGGAGTCATTTCAAGGTCTGCATGGTACTACCCACGAGCCTGCTTTGGGCTCTCTAGCAGGGATCTCTGACAGCCTTTGAACAGAGACTGCTCGCTGTTCTGGGGAACTTACCCAGGTGTTTGAGACTCTCAGGCTCCTGAGTCATCACTTACCCAATTGGCATTTATTTTCCATTGTCATTTTGGTAAATGTATATGCCTCTCGGGGCTTTAAAATGTATTGTGTTTTCATTTGTTTCTTCATTCAACAAAGGTTTTACAGTCGCAAACCATATGCCGGGTGGTAAGCTGGTTCTTGGGGAGCTAGTGGGGATCAAGAACACAGACCCGGCACCTGGCCTCATGAAGCTTACAGTCTAAAGAAGGAAGCAGACCAGTGACGTATGAGAACTGCGATGTGTGATCTGATGGAGGAAAGGGAATGGGGCTAAGGATTTGGGAAGGCTTCTTGGAGGAATGGATATCTGAGCTGAGTCGTGGAGCCTGAGAGGCCACTGGAAAGAACCTTCCTGGCAGAGGGCCTGGAGGCTGAAAAGGGCTGGACACGCTGGAGGGGGTTGAACTAGGGAAAGCCCCAAACGCTGGCTCACTGCTGAGGCCAGGCTGCCTGACCTTGATGCTGACCTGTGATGGCCAAAGTCTTATGCAGAACAGATGCGTTACTCACCGGCTCCTGGGGATACGGCCCTGGGATTCTCAATGCCAGTGACGGACAGCCTTCACTGCGGCCGGCAGCCCCACCTCTTGGTTAATGTGGAAAAAAATGGTTTTGACTAGGCACAGTTGTTTGGTTTATTGCCCCCTGTCTTTGGTCAGCTCTTTGAAGCTGTGGTTTGAGAGCAGTTTGGAGTGGAGGGAAGAACTGGCCGTGAGTAAGATTTTAATACGAGGATAAGGCCCGTGTGTTTCTTTGCCTCCTTCCTTCCTCAGGATTTCTGAGCACATGTTATGTTCCAGGTGCAGTAACAGGCGTGTGGGTACAGTCACAAATGAGGTAGACACAGTCCCTGCCCTGATGTGTAATAATAGGGAGACTAGGGTGGGTTTCCACACTATTGTTCCATCTTCCCAACAGGCGTGAGCTAGATATTATCATTCCTGTTGTACAGGTGAGAAAACCGAGAGACTCAGAAAAATTAACGAACTTCCCTGAGGTCACACAACGGATACATGGAAGAATCTAGATTTGAACCCAGATTCTGTTGAACTCTGAAGCCTGTTCGGTGTCCGGTGCCCCGGGAGCTCACATCTGTTGGCAGAGACTGTATTAGAAGCTGAAGTAGGCGGCCCGCTGTGACAGGGGCTGCCACAGACACGCTCGGGAGGGCAGATGGGACCTCTGCGCAGGCCTGGGAAGTCCTGCCCAGGCCAAGCACACTGGGGCTGGAGGAGGGAGGGACTTCTGGCCAGAGCAGACAGTTGGAGCAGAGAAGCCCAGTGCGTAGGAAAGTATAGGAAGTATTTGAGGAATAGCACCTAGGGGAGTATGCACCTGGAGGTCAGGGTGGGCCAGAGGTAGAGTGGAGATGAGCCTGGAAAAGAAGTTTGGGAATTGGCCTCTGGTCACACCGAGAGGGATGGGATGGATGGAGTAGGGTCGGCCTACATGAGGGATGTGATTGCCTCCACTGAGCCCTTTAGGATACAAGAGGCACTCGTGTCTTCGCGTTTATGAGCTTCACACTCTACAGATGTTCCCAGGGGCTTAGGTTTCATAACAGGACAGCGAATACACTTCTTGTGTGACAACTTGGAGTTGCCTGCCTCAGCAGAGAGCGTTCCGTTAGCAGTGTCTGCTCAGAGGTGTAAAATCTCAGCAGAGAATGTTTGATTAGTAATGTCTGCTCTGGGAACCTGAGGGGCGTGTAGTGTAGGAATGCCGTGGGTTTGCTTCTATCTAGGTTTTACTAAATGTCGAAACTGTACAACTGAGTGGAATTATTTTTGTTCTGACTCAGTGTTCCCTCTCTAGTAATTGTCCTCACTTGCCACTGAGCCCTCTGAAGATAGCAGGACTTAACAGACCTGCAGGCCAGTGCCCCTGAGTCTAGCCGTTCGTGAGCCTGGGACCATCGTGAGCCTGGGACCAAACAAGTTTCTGGAGGAGATTTCAGAAAGGCTGATGTAGAAGCAATGGTTTTGTTGTCATTATGAGTCTCACTTCATGCCTCACGTCCCTCTAGCCACAAGGGTTCTTTACCTCGGTTCTGTGGAGAGAATTCTGGGGGTCTATAAATTTGCAGGGGAAAATTGTTACCTTTCATTTCTTAACCTTTCATTAACCTTAACTGGAATTTAGTATGTTGTTCAATTTGGATGTAGGGAACAAGGCACAGTGGTCTCAGCAAACACGCGTGACTCGGTCACCAGTAGAAATCACAGTTTTCTTATCATGATACAGTTGTGGGGCTATCTGAAAAAAAACAGTTTTACATTTGTCACAGTTTCAAACTTATGATAGCTATGAGACCCACTGCTAGATTATTATTTAATATTATCTGGCTTTTATAAAGAAGCTTTTAGTACCCTGTCACAATTTTAGATAATATTTTGATAAATGTATTTAAATATAATTCATTTCCTTTGCAATTCACAGTGTTTTGTTTTATGCACTTAAGAGCGTTGTTCTTAGAAAGGGATGGACCTCCCCAGACTGGTAAAGGGGTCCGTAGTCCAAAACTGGTCAAGAGCTCCTGTTTGGATGTTGGGAGCCTTCCTGGATATTTGAAACTTAAAATTATTAATTATTTTTTAATATTGAGACTGTGCTAACAGAAAGAGCTCATACCCTTTAGAGAAATATGCTGAGATATTTACAGATGAAAGATAAAGGGATGTGTTAACAACAAAACCCTTGCAGAGCAGTAGGACTGGGAAGTAGCTTGAATGGCATCGTTCTTATACAAGTCTTTGAAGGTGGTGCTTGCCTTCTGGGGAGACTTGAAAGTCACCAATATGAGGCCAACAGTATCCCGGCTACATCTCAGCAGCTCTTTTTGGGTCCATCGGCCACTTGATCTCAGCCTCGCCAGGGCCCTGGTCTTCTTCAGGTCACGCACTCATTTCCATCTGTTGGAGTCCGTTCCCCCTTCTTTTTAATCAGCCCTGGGCTCTGCCCTCCCCACAGGTCTTGCCCCCACCGTTGCATTCCTTAGTAGTACAGTGCAGGCCACCCAGTTGGAGCCCAGTGTTTGTCAAAGAGAATGCCAGGCTGACCTTAGTTAATCTTATTTTATTTGAAGTTTTGTAAAGCTGTGGACACTTTCCCCTGGAAAAGACATAGACTCACACATCTGAAGTTTCCATCCATGTTTGGGTGTGAGTCCTGAAAGCTTGTTTATAGACCGGATTCAAGGACCCTTGCTAATAGTGCCACACACAACCCAACAGGCCTGCCCAGCATGTATAGTTAGGTCAGGCATGCACTGAGTAATTCATTTCTTCTCAACCTCCCTGAGAAGGAGGTTCTATTATTATCCCATTTTCTGGAGGAGGAAACTGAGGCTTTTCTGGAGCCAGGATGTTATGTTACTTGTCCAAGGTCACAGGGCTAGGAGGTGCCTGAGCCCCTGTATCTCAACCCAGGCAACCTGATTCTAGGCTGGAAGCATCCTAAGTAGAAGGTTACTCATCCTCCCCAAGTCCCCACATCTTCCATATCATCGATTACTAACCCCCCTGAACCTAACCTCTCCCCGCTTTTCCCCCCACTCAGGCAGGAAGCCCTTCTTATATTTTAATCCCATTCTCTGTTGTGACCAGTCTTGCCCATTACTCTCTGAGGATCATGGTCCCAAGGATGAGGCAGTGTCAGCCAGCCTTGGGTGGGGTAGGGGCTTATGGATTTTCCCCCAGGTTTCCTGCTGGCTCTCCCAGACCCTTCTTTTCTCCTCCTCCCTCCCCCTTTTCCTGCTTCAGTGCTGTTGGAATGACAGCCAAGGAGAGGGGAATCCAGCAGGTTCCAGTCCTTCTCACTGCTCCTGTTGGCCAGAGCTCCTCTGTAGCGTGCTCAGTGCAGCCACGTGTATGTGCCCTGAATGAACTGGCCTTTTCTTTCCTGGGCTCCCTGCAGGCGAAGCTGGTCCGGTACATTTGCAAGCAGCGGCAGTGCAAGCTGAGTGTGGCTCCTGGTGAGAGGACCTCAGAGCTCAACAGCTATCCTCGCTTCAGTGACTGGCTGTACACCTTCAGTGTGAGACCGGAGGTGGTGCAGGTATGCGGGCCGTGGGGACTCAGGGCAGGGGCTGGGTATGCAGTGGGCCAGGCGAAGGGACCACACGCAAAGCCAAGGACAGCTCCATGTGGCTACAAGTCAGGGGCGATGCTCTGTACTTTTAGGATGGGAGGACTGAGGGGACAGCAGCAGCAGGAGGGACCCAGGGTAAATGTGGCTTTAGCATGTGTCCTGGGTGCCATTGCTTTATGAATGAGACAGGCTGACCACACCAGTCGTTCATTGGTTCACCGTAAGGACAGCAGCCAACATTTCTGGAAGCATGGACCATGTGACAGCCACTGTGTTAAAACACTTTGTATAGATCATGTCACTGACTTCTCACAAAACCCTGTGAAGAAGTTATGATCAGTTATTGCTATTTCATACTTGAAATTAAAGCACAGAACGGTTAAATAACTTGTTTAAAATCATACAGCTAGGAGGTGCTAGCGTTGGGATTTGGAAATAAGGGTGTGCGTGTGATTTTCTCTTTTAACTGCTATAATATACTGTTCTCCTTTGTTCCCTCTTCCCATTCACCCAACCTACCCACTCACCCACACACTAACCAACTAAGGAACCAGTGTGCATGGAGAGCATAACGTGCCAGTGTCAGAGGTCCAGGACAGCTCTCATGGGACATACGTCAATCAATACTTGGCAGGAGCTGTTCTCCCCGTCAAGTCTTTTCAATCCGTTACATCTATTTTAAAATTAAAAAGATTGATTCTCGCTATTACATATATGAAGTGTGATCAAACAATATGGTGAAGGTTTAAATTTTAAAAAATGTATTATAGTAAAAGATACATTGCCATGAATCCCCCTCAAAATACGCCCCCTCGCTTTAAACACAGGTATGGGATGGTCTTTGTGTGGTGGGATTTGTCCCCTTGGCCGTTTTGATGAGTTCTCTGCTGATCTTCACCCTTTCTGGCTTCCTGACTGGGACCCTGATTCTTCCCTCAGGAAAATACATACATCAGACGTGTGTATAGCCATATGTGTGTGTACAGTCTTCTTTTCAATACTGCCTTCCTGGGCGCCGTTTCTCTAGGGTTATCTAAATATTATTTCAGCTCTTGGCTTCAGATTGTAGTCACTAGTTTGTGGTCATAAGGTTTCCAGTAAAGAGTTCCTTTCTGCTGGATGAAGAGTGGGGACGGATATGGAAGTGACCACAGGGCGGTGGCAGGGCTTCCCGGTTTATGGGGTGGTAAAGGGGTGCTTCACTCTTGACTCCCTTCCGACCCGAGTGAGGTCTCAGCCCTCTGCAGCTCCAGAGCCTGCTGTGGTGTTGCTAACAGGCATGACCTTTGATTCCTCCTTCTTCTTCCTGGATGCTGGAGACAGAGAGCTTGAGAGATGCCTTCAGATGCTTACCCACCCATCAGACCTCGGTCTAGAGGGATGCTGTCCAGTAGAGCTTTCTGTGATGACAGAAGCATTCTATACTGTTCTGTCCAACGTGGTAGCCACCAGCCACGTGTGGCCGTGGAACACTTAAACTACGCACAGTGTGATAAAAATTTGAATTTTATCTTCATGAATTTTAATTGAAATAGATATATGGCAATTACGTATTAGTCAGCGCAGGCTCTAGGATGAGTTAGGATGCTAAAGATACTTTCCCTAGTCCCAGGAGCTCACAGGCTGCAGTGAAACGCATGTATTGAGAGCGGGCACCAAGCGTCCTGTCCAAAGCCGGTCTGGGGTCTGTGGGAGCAAGCGGGTGAACTCAGCCTGGGAAGGTCAAGGAAGGACTGGCGCCACAGGGCTTGCCTGAATGCTGGGAGCTAGCGTGGCGGGAAAGGGAAGAGCACACCAGATGGAGGGAACGGTACCCGCAAAGACCCTGATCTCCCAGAGAGCTGGTACCATCCTCAAAGGAGGTGTTTGCAAGGGCTTGGTCTGGGAGGAGACTGGTAAGGACAACAGGGTGCGTTCCCAGGAAGTGCCAGGGTTGGGGTTTTGTCTAGGAGATCACTGACGTGTGTGTATGAGAGAGAAATAGACGGAGACAAAACATTGGAATTGTTTAAAGGAAAATAAAATTCCTACGTAGTAGTGGGAAGGCTAGATTCATCGTGGGGATGGGTGAAAGGTGAGATAATGCTCCTGCTGGTGTGGGATCCGGAACACCTGCTTGGAGGCAGGGCCTGGAGGAACCTGGGGATGAGCAGGAGAGTGAGTTTACAGGCAGCGCGTCCCTTTCCCCTCCCTGAACTTCTAGAGTCACACAGTGGGATTCTTTCTACCTCCCCTCCCCCCTTCCACAGGTTAAAAACTGAAAATCACAGCTTCGTGTTCTGGCTGCAGCTGGGGAAATGATTTCAGAGCCTGCTGGCATGGAGCCTTTTTTTTTCCTTTAGCAATTTCCCTATTGGAAGTTGTTAAAGGAAATGGCAAGCTCTGGCTGGGATTCCAGGGCCGGGGCCACAGGCCACAGGGTCCCCGAGTAAGCTCTCGCTGGTGGTGTTTCTTGAATGGAAGGTGGAGGTGAGTCCAGTGAGGGGTTTTGGTTGTGGCCCTGCCTGACTGGTCAAGTTTCTCTTTCCCCTTTTTTCTATTCTTGCATTCTCTTGGGGATGGGGAAGAATGCTACCTGACCTCTGCTACCACTGTTGGTTTTCCATTGGCTGGGAGTGGCTGTAGCTCTGGGTGGGCCCTGGTACCCTGTTTTCCCGAAAATAAGACCTAGCTGGACAATCAGCTCTAATGCATCTTTTGGAGCAAAAATTAATATAAGACCGGGTCTTATATAAGACTCGGTCTTTATTATATTATATCATATTATATTGTATTGTATTGTATTGTATTGTATTATATTATATTATATATTATTATATAATATATTATATTAATTTTATTATATATTATTATATATTATTATATGATATTAAACCCAGTCTTATATAAGACCTGGTATTATATTACATTATATTATACCCAGTCTTATATTATATAAGACCCGGTCTTATATTAATTTTTCTCCAAAAGACGCATTAGAGCTGATTGTCCTGCTAGGTCTTGCTTTCAGGGAAACACAGTATGTAGGCTGTGTGAAGCAGGAGGCTCTGTAAAATTGAACCAGAAAAGTAAACTGGCATTGGCTCCTGGGTACAGCTTTAATCAGCATGAAGCCCTGCTTCCTTGCTCCTAGCCTCTCCTCCCTATCCCTCTTCCCCTTGTCCCCACCCTCTCCCTTTGGGAGCTAGAGGCCGCACTTGTGACAGCCTTGCTCTTTGGCAGCTGGGAGCCTCCTCAGAATGCAGCACACACCCCAGGGATCTGCGCTTGGGGCTGCCTTGGTATTGAGGAATTGAGATCTCGGTACCAACCCCATGGGGCTGGGCCACAGCGCTCTCCCCATTTAGGATGGGGGATGGAGGCCTGGGCAGGGGACTGGCCTGCTGGTGCAACCCAGCCCATCGGGAGAAGTGCTGAAGTTTGGATATGGAAGGAAGGGGGCACAACGCAAGGTGGTATTTTATATATATATCATCCTGTATAATCCTTATACCTGGGGTGGGGGATGGGGAAGTCACTATGATCCCTGTTTTATAGTTAAGCAAACTGAAGCTCAGAGACATTAAGTGGCAAGTTACCATCACACAGCTAGTTGGTAGCTAGCTGAGCTGGGACGCAGTCGCACATCCTGTGACTACAAAGCCAGGCTTGTCAACTCGAACATGATTTTGTCATCTGACATCTTACTCAGAATAGCCCAGGCTAGGGCGACCATATATAGTTGTGTAATCAAATCGAGCTTTCTTTCAATCTCCCATTCCCTTCCCCATTCTCATCCTCTTTCACCATCTTCCCTCTCTCCCTCCCTCCCTCCCCATCTCTCCTCCTTTCATGCTTCCTCTCTCTTCCTCTCTCCCTCTGTCCTTCGTCCTTTTCTCACTCCCCTCCCTCCTTCTTTCCTTCACATTTATTTATTTTACACCCATTGATCATTTACCTTGTACCCAGATTAATTATCACAGGGGATTAAATATGAACAAACTGCGCTCAGGGGCTTACTGGGTAGTGGGGTATGAGTATTCGCATCTGCAAATAGCCACGATGCAGAGCATTGAGGGAGGAGAGGATGACATGTGGCAAGATACAACGCTGAGGGCCCACTCCTGCTTTCTCCTATTGGTCCAGTCACGCAGTTAAGTGTATTTATTGCCTGTGCCAGGTACTATTCTAAGCCCTGCACCTGAGCTCCTGTCCTTACTGAACTTGCATAAGTACATCACTCTCTCCAATCGATGAAGGAATTTGTTTTTCTGATCCTGAGCCAAAGTGGCCTCTTTTAAAACTTAGAGAGGAGGGGTGTCCCTAGTTTCTAGAAATCTGAAAAATCATGGGCTTAGCCCAGTCCTGGTTGGCACTTTTGAACAATGAGCCCATCTCCTTACTCCTTAGATTTCTGAGCTGCCAAGTCCAGTAAAAACCAACTAGACTGGACACACTCTGTGGGCAGCAGGGACCTGGCTGTTTTGTTCACTGTTCTGCCATAGAGTGGGTGTCTTGTGGAAGGACTGCATTCAAACAAGATCACCCAAAGAGTTTTGGTCTCTTGGGTTCAAGTGTCTCAGAACCTCTTATCTGGGCTTGTGAAGGTTGCATTGCAAGGGTCTCTGGGGGAGGTCTTTAAGCTGCCGATGGCCTGCTGAGGTCTGGGGTTCCTGAACTGCCTCTGGTTCTGTTGGCGATGGGCTGGACTCGAGCAGGACTGTGTGTCTGTAGCCCTGCTTTGGTTTCAGATCTCCTCCAGGGCCACCTAGCGCCTGGGTTGGCAACTTGTGTTCGGTCCCTCCTCCTCCAGGGACTGCCTCAAAGGCAAGATTGCCCTAGAACAGATAGGACCAGCTAGATATTGTACTATTCTCATGTCAACACCACACTTTTAATTTTATAAAGCAAATGTCTCTTCTCTCATTACCTTTCTTTTTGAAATAATTCAGCCTATAAATTTCAGCGGCCCTCGCTTCCAGCTCTATCCCTTTGGGCAAGCAGCAAGTTTGGAAAACAAGATTGCTTGAGAGCGTGACCTCTGGAATTAGACGACTCAGAACCTCATGTTGGGAGGCCGATTAAATCTTAATTTTGTCACTTGCCAGTGGTGTGACTTTGGACAAGTCCCTTACCTCTCTGAGCTGGTTTCCTCATCTGTCAGTTGCTCTAGGTAGAAACTGAGGGTTCCATTTCTGAGTCCTTCTGCTTCCCGAACCTACACATTCAATTGACTAGCAAATCCCACTAGCTCTATTTCCAAATATATATCCCAAATCGTCTATGTCTCTTTTTCACCACCACCACCGCCCTAATCCTAGCTGTTGCTGGGACTTGTCCCGTAACACCTACACCGCTCTCTGTAGCCACACTTGCCCTCCTCTTTATTACATTTTTCATGAGCCAAGAGTGATTTTACTTAAAGCCCAAACCCAGTCATCTCATTTTTCTGAGTGTAGGTCGTCCTCGGTGTCTCGCTGCATTCAGCATAAAATCCAAACCCCTCATCATTACTTTAAAGGCCTGACATATATTCATCGTCTGCCTCTTTCCCCATCGTCTCCTGCCCCTGCTTACTCTTCCCCTCATGTGAGAACACATCAGGTTGTTTCCTGTCATAGCCCAGGGCTTTGGCACGTTCTCTTTCCTCTGCCTGGAAATTTCTAGACTCTCACAGCCATCGCCTTCTCATCCTCTGACAGGAACTTAGAAGTCAGATCTTCAGAGAGGCCACCCTGTCTAAAATTAGATGCCAGTCATGCCCACCACTTGATCACAGCATACTGTTTCCTTTTTCACACTTGTTCACACATTTCAGTTAACATATTTTGGTTACTTTTTAATTTGTGTGTTTCTGTGTTTCCTGTTATGATGTAACCAAGGAAAAAGACTATATATTTTGTTTAGTGGTGTAGCTCCAGTGCTGAATAAAGTTCGTGACACACAGCTGGTATCTAATAGCTGTCTGTTGATTGAATGGATGGATGGATGACATGGTACCAAGACATACAGTATGACTTACTAAGTAAAAACTATTATATTCTCCTACTAGAACTTTTCCATAGCAAGTTCTAATACCCATTGGTGTAAGCAAACGAGACTTTTATCAGCTTAGGTAATAGAAGTTCAGGGAGGTCTGGATGCAGGGGTATCCAGAGGTCTGGATACTAGCATCTGTATCTTGGATGGGCCCCCTCCACGTGTCAGGCATGAAGGGTAGCAGTTGCTAAGCCTCATTTTTTTCCAGCCTATTGTGTTTCCCCCAAAATAAGACCTAACCGGAAAATAAGCCCTAACATGATTTTTCAGGATGACATCCCCTGAACAGAAGCCCTCATGCGTCTTTTGGAGCAAACCTTAATGTAAGACCCGGTCTTATTTTCGGGGAAACACAGTAGTAGTAGTGGTAGTAGTAGTAGTACTTGCTTCCTGAGAGCTTCTTCCCCTAGAACTGTAGCTGAAAAATTCCAGGGAAGTCTCTGATTGGCTTGGCTTTGGTGACGGACTCATATCAGAACCAATCCCAGGGCTAGGATGGTAAAGAACCCCAGTTGGCCCACACTGGGTCAAGGGCTCAGCCCTTTGTCAATGTGGTAGAGGGCCTGAAGGGTCAGGGCCACCTGCACTCAGGAAATGGGTTCCTGGGGGGAAGACAGCCATGCTGACAGAAGAAGAGGCATCACAAAAACTCTCCCTCCCTCAGAGAGCAATAACAGTTGCTACTGCAGCACCCCACCTGCACCCTCACCGCAGGCTCTCAAAGGGGATAGGTGGCCTGGCTTTCCCCTGGGGGTTTCAGGATTGACCATTGTGTCCCATTTCCCATCAGTGAGCAGAACTCTTGTGTCTGTGTGGGAGGCAAAGGGCCTCGGGCTCAGAGATGTTGCGTCAAAGGCCTAGACCCTGGGGTTGACCTGCAGAGATCATGTTTCTAGAATGTAACAGGTGAGCCTATCCCTCAGTTGTTTTTAATAACATTTTTCATTTTCTTCACTATAAAAGGAAGTAGTAAATACTTATTTTAGAAAAGCAAAGAAAATAAGTTATCTATAATCCTGTACAGAGATAATCATTGCTTCTTGGCTTTTTAGGTGTTTTTCTTACTATCCAGTAATTTACACGTATGTGCAGTTTCAAAGTGTGAAAAGTGCAGAGATTAAAGAAAACAATAATGCGACCGTTTATTGATGGTTTATCCCATAATCTTACTACTCAGAGGAAACGCTGTAAACATTTGGGTGCATTCCCTTCCAGTTGACTTTCTTTGTTGGTTTGTTTTTCTTTTCGTTTTCTTCTTTTTAAGTGTAGTTTGTTCATGAATTTATGCTACAATTCTTTAGTGAGTGTTCCCAGTGTGCCCAGGACCAAGCTGTGAGCTTT
Source organism: Rhinolophus hipposideros (assembly GCF_964194185.1). Classification (NCBI taxonomy): domain Eukaryota; kingdom Metazoa; phylum Chordata; class Mammalia; order Chiroptera; family Rhinolophidae; genus Rhinolophus; species Rhinolophus hipposideros. The sequence goes on along the minus strand of NC_138066.1, from coordinate 18,100,358 downwards.
ACATGGAATGTCTCATTCAGTCCTCCCAATAACCTTATGAGGAGGTGTCTTAGTCGCTTCAGGCGGCTGTAACAAAAATATCACAGACAGGGCGGCTATTATAAACAACAGAAATTTATTTCTCAAAGTTCTGGAGGCTAAGAAGTCCAAGACCAAGGTGCCAGTAGATTCGGTGTCTGGTGATGACGTACTTCCTGGTCCATAGATGGCTGTCCTTCTGCTGTGTTTTCACATGGCAGAAAGGGCCAGACAGCTCTCTGGGGTCTCTTTTCCCAGGGCACTAATCCCATTCATGAGGCTCCCCCGTATGACCTAGTAATCACCTCCCACAGGCCCCGCCTTTAAATCGCATCACATTGAGATTAGGTTTCAACATGAATTTTGGAGAGACACAAATGTTTAGTCCATAGCAGAAAACAACGCTTTTATTCCCAGTATGCGATAGAGATAGAGAAACTTGAGTGACAGTGTAACTTTTCTGAGGTCCCCTAGGTGGTAAGTAGTAGAGCCAGGATTCATATCTAGGGAGTCTGGCTCCAAAGCTGGGGTCAAGACACACACACAGACACACACACACACAGACACACACACACTCCCCACACACTTTAAATTCTCTCATATAGGACCATGTTTCCTGAGCATCTTTCCTTTTTCTTTCATTTAAAAAAAAAATTTAGATTTCCAAATCTAATTACAACTGTTCACTGTAGGAAATTTTGAAAATGTAGAAAAGCTCAAAAAAGAAAATATAATCCCCCACAATCCCAACAGCCACTGGTAGGCAGCCACTTACCGTCTTACATTATTTCATTTATATACAGTAAAATTCACTGTTTTTGAGTTCATGACTTTTTGATAGCTGGTGGTTACTACGGCTCTGCCTGTGGGTGTCCAAACCACCCAGCCCCAAGCGTGTGAGCTATGCTGCGGGATTGGGGAGAGTTGGAGTTCATGTGGGGGTGGGGGTTCCCCTGATGATTCACTGGGAAGAGGGAGGTGATCATGTTCCTGGTTGACTCAAGTCAAACATTTGGAAGGGGGCAGCGAGGCAGGGGAAAGCTCTCTGTATGTGGCCTGGTACCCCGGGCGCCTGGATCCCTGACCCCCTGCAGCGAGGCCCGCTGGAGCCTGCGGGTCTCACACCCAGCACCTGCTCTGTGAGGTATGTGCTGACTCCCCAGCTCCTCGGCACAGACTATTTTTGGCTGCAGTGACTGTTCACTACAGTCATGAAAACAAAAACTCTCCCTGCCTCCTTCCTTCCCTGGGACGCCGCACCAGGGGCTGAGGCTGCCAGCGACCCTGGGATCAGGCCCCTCACCATGCATTGCCTGTGGAGCTGGGTGCCGTCCAAGGGTCCAAGGGGCACGGGTGCCCCACCACCTGTGGTGCTGCGAGAAGCACGAGGCCTGGACCAGCCGAGGCCGGAGGGTTGCGAGGTAGGCACTGGGGTCTGGGAGCGGGCAGCCTTTCCGTGAGTCCCTGGAATGGGAATATGGATCTGCGCTCAGAGTCCTTGCTTGGCTAACTGTGGAACACGCCTGGAAAAATCTACGTGTTGGAATAGAATGTGACTTTCATTTCATTATTTCATTCCCTGTTTTTCTTATGGTCAACTAGCCGGGGAACCAGTAGAATCTCCCTAAAATAGAGCTTCCCTATCCTTCTAGTGACTGGTTTGGGCCTGCTTGTTTGTGCTTTTGGTTGGAACAGGGCATGCATTTGTTTTGAGCCTACTCCTACAGGGAACTTAAGAAACTGGGGTTGTACGGGCAGACCCAGCCCTGCCTCTCGGTGCTTCTGGTCAGCCAGGCTAGGGAGGCCAAACCCTGTAGAGACGTGAGTGCTAACTTTGGAGTTACACGGACCAGGGTCCAATCCAAGCACCGTCACTCACTTGCTGTATCTTCTGTAAGTTAATCTCTCGGAACCTCACTTTCCTTAGCTACCAAGCAGTTGTACCCAGGCCATTTCATGCGTGGCAATAATACCAGTAATTGTTATTTTTATGAATAGACTGGTTGTGAAAAGAGGAAGCACATCGAGAAGCTGAGTAAGAATCAGTGTGCTACAGCCCTGGGTGGCTCTAGGCCTTGTCTCAGACCCTGTGTGTTTGGGTGTAGCTGGTGATATGGGATATGCTTGTTTTCAAAAAGAAGCAAAGTGTGCGCCGTCACCCACGTGGGTGTGGATAGGGATAGGCGAGAACATGGAGTCAACGCTTTCTGCCCACCCTCCATCTTTGGAGCCATTGAGACATTAGGGAACTTGCCAGGTTCCAGATGAGGCATGAGCCCAGCACCCCATTACTTCTGGATTCCACAGGGCTCTGGGCCCACGAGGCAAGCACGTGGCTTGGCATTCCTTGGACCAGCGCCTTTGGAGGTGATTCTCAGGGCAGACCTCAGGGAGGTCTTCCCCTTGGCTGCTCAGAAAACCTGTGCAGGGATGAAACCTTTACATCTGGGTAAGCAATGCCCACCGTGGGAAATGCCCTCTAGGAGTAGAGTGTATCCTGGTGTTGGTCACCGGCAGGGCTCTGGCTCTGGTGCTGTTGTTCTGGGTGACCAGGCAGGTCCCCTCCCCTCCCTGGGCCTTGGTTCCTTCTCTGTAGAATGATTGTTTCTAAGGTCCCTTCACACTCTGCCTTTGACCTTGGCAGAAGAAGGGTTTCTCTCCTGTTCTCTTCCGTCCCTCATGAATATCCATGGGCCCCTTTCGTGCCTTCAAACCCTGGTGACTCTGGATGGCCTCCTTGGCTTGAGTCCTAGCCGTCCCCCTCAGGGCCCCATTGGGCTCCCTGCCGTGCTGTAGGGCAGGAGTTGTTTACACGGTTTCTGGAAAACTACAGAGAGGGGCTGCCTACCTCCAGGAACTCCCAGGAGATCTTGCTTGTCTGGTTGGACCCCCATAGGGTAGCTCTGAAACAATGGGCCCCTGTCCTCAGGCCGAGCAGCCTGGGTCTCAGATCTCCAGCTTTAGACTCATTGCCTACGGCCCTGCATCCCCCACCTGGACAAACAAGCCAAAAGGACAGACCCCATGCTGAACATGCCTCTCCCTGGGCGAGGGGTCTGTGATTAGGCTCCGGCCCCCGAGAGGGACTCTCGCACCCCAACACTGGGGCCAGGCCTGTGCCAGGGCCCGGAGCAGAGCCACTGTGCCTGCAAGTACAGAGGAGACAGGAGATGAAGACAGTCGACTTGTCTGGGAATCCTCTAACGGAGTTTGAAGAGGGGAGAATTGAAAGGGGGAGAAGATGGGGACCAGCAGGCCACAAAGATGACTGAAGATGTTGCCACGCCCGAGGGCTGCTGTTTATTTCTGTCAGTGCCCTTACCCTCAGCAGAGTTGGGGTTCCCCACAAGGAAATACATTTCAAGCCAAACCCTGTTCCCTGCACCCTCTGCATAGGATTACCAGGCTTCCCAGTTTTCCAGGGATCCTCCCAGTTTAGGGCTCTTGTCCCGGGGTAGTTACTGACGGTTCCACCTTTCCCTCTCAAAAGTGTCCCTGTTGGGTTGGCATAGGATACACTCACCCTCCCCTCTGGAGCCACTTGTCTTCACCTAGCTGCCCACCTGGCCTTTGTCCCCACTGCCACCCTGCTCATCCTCTCTCACCTGCTGCATTAACCAGGGACGCAGGGGAGGGTGGCTGCAGATCTGGGGAAGCTCTGCCCTGGAGCAGGGCCCGGCTTGTGCGGGGAGGGACTTTCCCATATGCCAGTTCCCCAGAAGCCAAGCGTCACCCGCTGGTTAGTGTGTCTCTTTGGCTGCTGGCAAACCCTCCCCCTGGCCTACCCTGACCCCAGTCTTTTTTGTTTTTGTTTATTTTAGAGTATACCATTTTAACTTGAGTTTTACTGTGGAGCCCAGTGAACAATAGTGGGGTGTTTTTGTCCCACCATCAGTAAACATGCTGAGTGTAGAGAGAACCCTCTGTAGAAGACCACTCACCTCCTCTCCATTTTGGGAGTAGCATGTATTGGGGGGAAGCACACAGCCCCCAAACTGGCGTGTGTATTTCTCAAATGCTGGATATGTCTGGCCACTTTCAAACAGCATCCAGGAGGGGTGGTTTTGGAAATGTGTGTTGATGACCCAGAGAAAGATGACAATATGCCAGCTGCCTAGATGGCAGATGTGGGCCCACCTCAAAGCCTCTTCCTCTGTGTCTCCCTTCTGCTGATATTGTGCTGGGGGCTGGACAGGGAAAAGACATGTCAGCACATTGGGAAGCGGGAAGGAAGGAGCAGTGAGGCCCAGGGACACCAGGAGATGGAGCCCAGGGGATGTGTGTTTGTTGAGTGGCTGCATGACATACTGGATCAGGGGTTGCCAAACTGTGGCCCCTGGGCCAAACCCAGCCCACCAGGGGTTTGTTTGTGTAGCCTTTTGAATGGTTTTCACATTGTTAACTGGTGTGTGGGGGGGGAAAGACTATTTTGTGACGTGAAAATTAAATGAAATTCACATTTGTGTCCATACTAAAACTTTTATTGGAACACAGCCACACCCATCTCTTTACATATTGTCTGTGTCTGGGCGACAACGGCAGAGTTGAGTAGTTGCGAGAGAGACCATATGGCCTGCAAAGCTGAAAATGTGCACTCTGTGTCCTGTACAGAAAAACATGTGCCAATTCCTACACCAGATACCTCAGGGTTTATAGGAAAAAGAATGGGACCTGGGAGGCAGCTACAAGACAGGCTCTCCGGTGATGGTGGTGGCTGTGGTGACAGCAGATTCTGCCAGAAGCTGGAGATCTGGTCCCAGGCAGAGGTGGAAAGCACCCGCTTCCACCAGAGGGCAGGAGGGGAACTGAGGGGGAGCCCAGAGCCCAGGGGGCAGCTGAGCAGATTAAAAAGGAATGTGGCAAGAAGACCCCCAGGGAGGCCTCCTGCAGCTGCTTTAACCTCGCACCTGGAGCTCATCCCAGCTGTGAGGGCAGGGTATGGAGCCAGGAAAGCCAGATGTGGCCTGTGATGCCAGGTAGACTGTGCCCTGGGAGAACGAGCTCACTTTATAGAGCAAAGAAGTGGGTACCAGCGCACACATGGCTGGCTGGCTGGGACTAGGTAGAGATGGCCATGCCTCCGCTTTACCAATCGGTTTGTGGCCTTGAACAAGTTACGTACCCTCTGAGCCTTGTCACCCATCTCAGGATGTGATGAGCATTGCATGCGCTGACCTAGTTCATCTAGCAGGAGATACGTACGTTTAAATGCTCATCAGTTACCCTTTTTGACCCCCCCATCTCCTCCCCTTGGACCTGCATTCCTCCATCTCCACACCTCATCTCCCCATGGCACCATTTTTCTGAGGCTTTTCAAGCCCAGACATACCAATACGTAGGCCCAAGACAGCTACTTTCTGAACATTCCAGCCAAGCTCCCCATTCTGTGAGCCCTGACCCTGCCTTATGGGCGGGAGGGAGGCACTAGTGTATGGGATAGGACATCTCCTGGGACATCTGTGCGCTTGGACTAGGCTGGGGTTGAGTTGAAGGAGTGTGGGCCTCACGAGATGACAGGCAGGAGGTCAAGCCCCAGAGTTCAGTCCTGCCCTGGCCAGTCCTGCCTTCTGAACTGGGCCTTTTCAGACCCGTTCTTGGCCAGACTTAAGAGCCTGCAGCCTGTCTGCTCTCATGGTCCCCACCCCCAGAAATTCTGATTTGATTGGTTTTAGGTGGGGCCCAAGCATCAGAATTTTTTTTAAAGCCCCCTAGCGAATTCCAGGGTGCCGCCAGGGTTGAGAGCCGCTGATGTGATCTAACCAAACCCACTCATTTTTTAAGTGACGAAACCAAAGTCAAGAGAGAGGCAAGGTCTGACCCAAGGTAAAGGCGGTTCCAAGGACCAAATCTGACACTTCCTTCGCCGTGCTGGCCAGCGGGGAGGTGGTGGAGCGGCCTCTAGGAAATGACTGATTTCTCCTAGGAGGGGCTTTTCCTTGTTTTCCAGGGCTGTGATAGTAAAGAGGCTGGGCCCAGATGCGGTCCCCAGGCAAAGCCAGTACCCCCCAAACTGTTTGCTGATCTCTTTGGAAATCCCAGGAGGCTGCCTGACTCAGGCCCTCACTGCCTCAGCCCTTCCTGTGCCTCCCAGAATATCCAACTGTTATCCAAGTCTCACCCCTCCCTGTCCCTCAGCCCAAAGGTGGGGAGCAGTGAGGAAGGAACGTGTCAGGTGCTCCCTTGCCAACTGGAGGCATGCAGGCTCCCAGCCTGAGCTGCCATAGAAACACTCCTGCTCTTCCCTCTGCCCCAGCCCCTCGGGTCCCGGCCTCACTGGGTTGTGTGGGGTTCTGGGAGTCCACCTCTGGTCACTTCCTCTGGTGTGACCAGTTCCCAGGGAAGAATCTGTGGTGAAGGATCCTGGCCCTTTAATTAATCCCCATCCAGGGAAGCTGGGGGAGGCCTCTGCCTACACATCCCAGAAATCCAGGTTCTGCAAATGGACCTCGAGTGCTAGCAGCACTGATTGGGGCAGTTGATTGACCCATCCTATGCTCTAGGACTAGAAAGCTAAACAGATAAACAAAGTTTGTTTCTTGGTCTTCCTTCAACCTTGGCCTTCACGCGAAGGCTGGCTTGAGCTGCCACGGGTTCTTGTACGTGGCCCCACACACAGGCATTGAAGCCCCTGGCAGTTCCACTGTCCACCTGACTGACCATGGTGAGTGTGGATGGCTTTTGGTGTAAGCCGGCACAGATTTCTAAGTATAGACCCCAGGCAGCCCCGTGGCTGCCGGTAAGTCCCAGGGTATCATTTGATACCCAGCCTGGCCTGTGACACCGGCCAGCTGCTGAGGGGAGGGGACAGCTGTGTTTGGCCCAGCCCACCTCTTCCTTCTTCTATAGAGAACAAAACAGCAATGTAATTAACACAGACTGGGGGGGACCTCAGTGCCCAACGGACCGTGCCCTCTAATTATTATCAGAAAGAATAACTTAATGTCACCCACTGGAGAACGTACATCGTGTCTTGAGGGCCCAGACAGAGGTGGGGGCCAGTGTTCTCTGGGACTCTTCCTGTCCCATGTTCTCACTGCCCTACTTCTGTGCCCCCATGTTCACCCGACACTCACAGGACCCAGGGGAATCCCCACAACGGGCTGAACTCCATGCCCTCCTCCCTTCTTGGTTTCATGTCCATATTTTCTTTAGACAGAAGCTGAAGTGGGTGGGCAATGGTTCTCCTCAAAGCCTATGGACTCTCTGCCTTTATCCCTTCCCCAGAACAGCAGGGGATGCCCTGGGCTTTGAGACAACTTGGCATCTTCCATCCCTGAGCCTGCAGGCAGGTGGGAGGCCCTCCTGGGTGGTGGGGCCTCTTAGACCTGACAGGCTCTCAGAGCGGCTCCACTTGCCAGGTTGTCAGCAGGGCTGTGAATTCACCTTCAGCAGGTGGTTAAGCTGATTCCCTAATTTGCTTTCGGTTGAGATTACCCAGAACATTTGTACACGAACTACTCTGGTCCGAAATAACTTCCTAATTCAGACTTGGCAGTGCCTATCACCATGGGTGGGCGGGTCACACAAGTGTGTGAGGTTTGGGGGTGCCAGGTTACTTAGGGGGCATTGCTTGAGTTGTGATAGGAGGAGATAGCAGGGTCACTCCAGAGGCCTGCACAGCCACTAGGGCAGCATGCCTGTTGTCTAGCCGCAGGCCCAGGCGATAGCTAGGGGCACGTGATTTCTTCATAATACTGGTTCCCCTGGTTCCAGCATGCTTGCCTCATGCACTCTCCCCTCTTGATTGAATTCACTTCAGGTCCGAAGACACTTGTAGGAGTTGGAGGGCTGAGCACTTTGTTTCCATGGTGGGGCCCCAGAGCCACGTCGGGTGCCCCACTGAGGCCTGGCCACTCCGGGATATGCAGCCCAGGGCACTTGCTGCTGAGCCGCCATACCTCCCCATTTGCCTACAAAAATAAAGCTTTAGAAGTTGCTGATCAGACAGATCTTTGGAATGTGTCAGATTCTTCACACAGGGTCTCCATGAAAAGCTCTGGGGACTCTGTGTGACCATGGATATAATTGTTTGGTCTGCACAGATTTGCATTAGCTGCCACCATGTAAAAATCAGCCATTTTAAAATAAAAATTCAGATTTCTTTAGTACCAGAAGATCTGGCGCCTCTCCCATAGCCTCCCCTTGTACCCCAACACTGAGTGAGGTCATCGTCCTCGCTGCTGTCAGGTTTCTTGTTATTTAGTAAAGAGACAAGGAGAGTATTTCTAGTTCTTGTATCTCCATCAAAAGATAGATCAAGGGGGCCTCGCCCCACTGATCTCATTTCTTCCCAAGGCCTAGCCCTCAGGCTATATTTGAGACCCCCCCCCCCCACTCTACCAGGTAAACCAGCTGACTGACTGGTGGATAGCTTCACTGCCTGCAGTTTTTATAGACAACAGAGGGGTCCCTCTCCCTAGTTCAGTGATCCGACCCTGCAGGGAAGAGGGATCAGGGAAGAGAAGAAACCATCAGAAATCGTGGTGGTGATGGTGTGCTAAGCACTCACATTTCATTGATGGACAGGCAGAGTTCACACTCCTGGAAGCCACGCTTGTCCTTAGAGAGGCTGGGGCAGTTGCATTTTAGTGGGACTCTCGATAGGCTCTTCTGTCCCGTTCCCCCGCCCCCCAATTTTGTTTTGTGTTTTGTCAATCCTTGGTTTGAATCAGAGCATAAAGAGGGGGCAAAGGAGGGAAGGGAAGGCAGCCCCTGGTCCCTTAACTCCGTGGGGCGCAGTGATCTCTGAAGCTTCAGAGGAGTGGAAAAAACTTTGCAGCTAATTTGAAACTGTAAGGGAATGCCTGTTTGTTTTCATTCATTTTTTTTTTTAAGGGAATGGATTTGAACATATTCTGTCTTTCTCTTTTTCAGGGCATTACTTTACTTGCCAAAGAATTCCCACTTTACAATATAGTTTTTTGGGGGGTTTTGTTGTTGTTTTCAGAAAGCAGGTAGAAATTAATTCCTTTAACATACTTTGAAAAAATCATTTCCCCCAAAAGGTAGCTGCTGCACACTCAGGCTTTGCCAGGCTACGGAGGGACAGACAATAGGAATAATTGAAGGTGCTTTGGGGTCCCGCACATTTGCGTTTCAGCTCTAACGCTGCCAAATCGCCTTGCAGAAGGTCTCTGACCCTCAGTAAAATGGGCTTAACTGCCCCTCCTTGCTGAATTGTTTTGAGTAGAGATAGTACGCAAAGCACTGGACGTATTGTACTGGCAAGTAGTTTGTAATAATAAATGTAGTTATGATGTTTGAGAAACTGAAATTGGTGTGGGTGGGGAGGAGAGAAATATAAAGAAAGAAAAGCATCCCTACTACATTGCAGATTGTAGTTAGATTGGGGATTGGGTTTTTAGGCTTGTTGGAAACTTGCTGAGTCATCACAGTCTTGGGAAATGAAATGTAGGAGTGTGGGTAAGAACTGAGGCCACTCCAGGGATAGGTGGAGTGTTGTTTTGTGAAGTTGGGTAAAGGTCAACGTCACTCCCTTTGTTCTTGCCCTGCCAATGTTGCCAACTTGCTTTTCATAGTAAAATGAGGGGGAAAGATGTCAAAAGTCCATTTCGATGGAGTGTTACTTAGGGCAATAAAGGAAGACACACTGATGAACAAAAGCTTCTGCCTTGGGGACCATTATCTAATCGGCCCCTTCTCTGTGCTGTTATCATCAGTTTCCTGTGACGCTTTAGTTTTATCTCCTGGAAGGATTTTTGTCCAACCAATGATGATGAGCTGCTTCTGGGTGCATTTGGTGCTTATTTCTAATTGTGGGTGTGAGTCATTCTGAAGAGGTACAGGATTCTTGTCCACAACTCTGGAGACTGAAGGCTATACAGGTGAGACACAAAGGTGGGATGGGAGGGACGTGACCAGACTCCAGGGGCCACATGCCGGGCTGCAGCTGTGGCCCCCACCCCCAGGAATTACAAAGCCCCCAAACCATTGCCCCACTGACTCACAGCCAGTGTCTTCATCAGGTTCCGTTTTGACATTTGAATCTAAGATTTATGGCAACGGACTGACTGACAAAAACGTTGTTCTTTTAAAATAAAATTAGACCCAGCTTTCTAAAATAGATGAAAATCAACTTAGATTCTCAAGAACCTGTAGCTTTATATGCATCATCTGATATGGGATGTCTGGTCTTGCCTGTTACAGAAAATCTGAAAAATATAGAAAGGGTGGGGCCAAAGAGGAAAAAAAAACAGGTCTTACCACTGGTCACGTAGCTCTTTGAGCTTTCTCTAGGCTAAGCCATATGTTATTTTGCAGTGCAATGACTTGTTTTCATGTCAGTCACCCCGCAAGCCACTTGAGGCCAGGGACATGTTCCATTGTGCTGTATGTCTGCTCCAGGCTCAAAGCCGTCAGAGCTAGAGGTGTTTCTTCCCTCCTTGATGAGAGAAAAGACCACACGCTTTGAAGTCAGTTAGGTCTTGACTCAAATACTCACACCTTGTATTCGTTGTCTGTTGCTGTGTAACCAATCACCACAAATTTAGCAGCTTAAAACATCCCCCATTTTTTAGCTTACAGTTCTGTAGGAGGAAGACTGAATGGAGGAGTCCAGGCGGGCTCAGTTAACTTCCCTCCTTAGGATCTCACCAGGCCAAAGCTGAGCTGTCAGCCAGGCTGGCCTTTTACCTGGAAGCTTTGGGAAGAAGTCATGTTCAAGTGCATTCAGATCATTGGCAGAATCTAGTTCCTGGTAGTCGTGGAGGCTCCCTTTTCCTTGCTGGTCTACAGGGGGCCACACTCTCTCCTAGAGGCCACCCACATGCCTTCTCAGGGGGCCTGTCCACCTTTCAAGTCTGCAATGGAGTCCTTTTCATGCTTTGAGTCTCTCACTTTCTCTATGCTACTTTGAACCCTTGAAAGGTTTTGACTGAGAAGTAAGTAAGGTAAGGTGGTAAGGGCCCATACAATGCTTGGTGAGGGTTAATTCTTTGTAATCCTTCTCTCACTAAACCAGTTTTATTTGAAATCTATCTCGAATGATTCAAATACAGTGCCACAAAACTGTAAAGGGTCGTCTTTATCTCAAGTACTTGTCATTCTAGAAAGTTGTCATGATTCATCATTTTTCTGGGCAGAGGAATGAAAAGAAACAAGAAGGGCAACATGCCCTGATCAAAACTTTTCTGATATTTTTTTTCCTTGTCCCCCACCCCCAGCCCTGAAGCTTAGGCGTCTCTCCTTCAGCTGCTGTCTCTGGGAGTACTGGGGGTGGGGGCGAGAGCTGGCCTTCTGAGTCCTCAGACAAGTGGTGGCTCCGGGTCAGAGGCCGGCCCCCCAGCAGCTGGCCTCTGCCACTCAACCGGGAGGCCCGCCCTGGCCAGGGAGGGAATGAAGAGGGCACTGGAGCCTCCTGAGTACTCACCAGCTCTCTCTGCCTCTCCCCTCTGTGCCTTCTCAGGAGATCCTCCGAGAGCTCACGCTGGATGCCCTGCTGGACATGAATGAGGCCAAGGTGAAGGAGACGCTGCGGCGCTGTGGGGCGAGTGTGGAGGAGTGTGGCCGCCTGCAGTACGCCCTCACCTGCTTGCGGAAGGTGACAGGCCTGGGTAGGTAGGGCCTGCCTCCCCGGCACCGAGGCCAGCCCCATCGGCTCCTTCTCCCACCACCTCAGCCTTGACACCAGCCTTCTCTCCTGGTCTCAGCCTTCTCAGCAGCCTGGCCGGATGCTGGGGGGCACAGCCTTTGCTGAGGTGGATGATGGGGTGTGACCGGTGTGGCCCAGCGTTTCTGGGGCAGCTTGGAAAGGCCAGGGTAGACATTCAGGAAGTATGTGATGGGCCTCGCCTGAGACAGAGGCTGTCCCTGAGTCAGAGGGCTCAGATTTGGACTGATCTGGCCGGTATGAACATGGGAAGCGTTAGCCATTGTTAGAAATCCCAGGCGGGTCTGCTGGGCGGGACCCTATATAAATTTCCCCTTTGGAGAATATTTGTTGGCCTCTGTGAACTCTCCAACAGCTTCTTGCATTCCATCCCCTCTTTCTACCCTAGCTCATCCTCAGACCCACCCTCTCCTGCCCCTATCAGCTGGCGAGGCTGTGTGCTCAGAAGGCACACGCTGATTTGGGCTCAGCCTGAGCCAAGCAGGATTTGAGAAACTATAGGGCGTTTCAGCCCTGACTGTGTCTATGGCCGCCCCAGGCAAAGGGTGTCATCCTGGCATTATGATGTGCTCCTAGGGAATTATTTGCAGGCTTTCTAAATCTTGCCTTGGAAACGGCTTCAAATGCCCTGGCTTAACACTCCCACTACCAACCACACAGATAAGGCTTTGAAATGAGCCTAAGGAGTGGAATTAGCCCTGGTTTTTAATTATCTGAACCACCTGTCTTATCTCCCACTGCCTGGGGCTTAAGGAAGGCACAGACGTTTACATTCTGCTTGATTTTATTTTTTTCCCCCAGAGAGGATTGGGCTTAATTTCTTCCCTGATCTCATTGTACCAAGTCCTCCTCTGAACACAGAGCCTATGTGGAGAACTTCACTCAGTTCAGAAAACCTCAAAACACCAGACCTCCTGGCAGGTGCCAGGATAATAAACATGACAGAGATGGGGTCAGAATTCTCTTCCCCATACTTTACAGAGGAGGAAACTGAGCCCAGCGAGGGGAAGTAACTTAGCCAAGGACACACAGCCATTGGTGGCAGAGACCGTCTGTAGGCCTAAACATTAGTGGAGGAGTGAGCTATCAAGTGGTGGTGACCCATTTACATTAGGAAGGCCGCTGGATGCCAAGACAGGGAGCTCACTAACTTATTAAGCACTAATTTATTAAGCCAGGTACTTGATGTACATGTGGCAAGACCCTTTTAAGAGGTGGTAGTAAGCTCCTTTTGTAGCTAGAGCACTGGAGGCATGGGGCAAGCTGTTTGGGGTACCTCACCTGGCATGCGGCAGAGCTGGGCTTAGAACTCAGGTTTCTTCCCCAGGGGTTGCTTTTTCCATTGTGCCCCAGAGGAGGCACTTGGGGAAAGGGTCTTTTCCCCGTCCTCCTCTCATTCAGTCTCAGCGTGTGGTTCCTCCTCATCCCCAAGAGGGTCCTTGCCACATCTCACCCACGTGGGCCTGCGCAGTGGTGCCACACTTCAAGGGCACCTGCCGGGACCGGTGGGTACCAGTGATTGCCCTGTCTCTCGGATCATGCAGGCATCTTCATTGTACCCAACAGGGCTTGGTTAGCGCAGCCTAGTTATAGTAAAAGTGGACTTTGGAATTAGACTGCCTGGGCCCAGTACTCTACTCAGCCACTTCAAGTCTGTGGGACGTGGGTCAGTTATGTAATGCCACTGTGCCTCAGTTTCCTTATCGGTAAAATGGAAATAATAACAACACCTCACATAGGGTGGTTGTGAGGACGAAATTAGTTAAGGTCAAGTGCTTAGAACAGAGCCTGGTGCATATTAGGTATTCTTTTCAGTATTACGCTCTCACGGGATGGAAAATACTGAAGTCATGTCCCTTGTGGTCTCTGGTCTTAAGAAAGGTGAGTAAAAGATGGTTCTCTGAGCCAGTGGCTGGTGAACAGGGGACTGTCATGCCAGCTGATACTTTCTGTCCTTCGTCCATAGCAGACATCACTAATCAGTCCCTGATCTCTTCCTACTGAGTGACTCCAGCGTCAGTATCTATTGACTACTGTTGATACGCACATCAAGACCCACTTGGCATCCCTGAGCTGGCTCAAAGCAGTGGCCATTGAATAGGCAATTTGAAGAATTTGGGGCTTGTTTCCTTTGTTGGCAGACTTGCCCATGGATTCGTGGAACTCATTCTCTCATCCCCTGAACAAGAAATGTGTCAGTACCTCCTATCGGCCAATATGCAAGTTCAAGTGTAAGCCATGGCTGCAGTTCCAAAGGAGCAAGCAAGCACAAGGAACACACAGACTAATTCATTCTGCCAAGTTGATTCATGAATAGAAAGTCACCATGCAGTGAAGTAGGAGGAAGGGCATTTGAGGAGGGGATGGAATGTACAAAGAAACCCTAAGAATTGTGAAGGCTAATCTGTCTCCACCATCCCTGATAAATGGCTATGTGGGCCTGGCTTGACTACCTCTGATGACAGAGAGCTTATTACCTCACAAGGCTGTGCCATTATAGGTTATTCAGAACTGATAGCCTCGTGGGAGGAGGCCAGTGTGGTGGTTGGGACCACAGGCTCGGTTCCTGTCCCACCACTTGCTTAGCTGTATGACCTCAGCAGTGTACGTGGCCTCTCTGAATCTCAGCGACCTCGCGTGCTGGAAGGATGAAAGGAGAAGGGATACAAAGCACAAAGTGGAATGATTTCTGGGCAGAAGATCATTTTGTCATTTCCTATACTTCTCATTCATTGATAAGTATGAGAAGGGTGGCGTCCTCTTTCCAACAACAGGGTCTCCAGATAGCGTCCTTTCTCTCTGCCCCCACCCCTCCAGTATCTCCCCATCTCCTATAAGGTCAAATCTAAAGTTCTTAGCAGGACAGATATCCAAGGCCCCTCCTGAGCTGGCCCCAAGTGGGCTGACCCTCCAGCTTCAAGTCTTGCGCCTCCCTGGCTTGTCCTGACCTCTCAAGGCACACAGAACTCTTCGTAATTACGGGAAAGTGCCATGTGTTCCCTACCTTTCCACATGCTGTTCCCTCTTCCCGGTATACCTGCTCCATCTGTTCCCTAGCTGGCTCAGCCCCGGTACCACCTCCTCTGGGAAGCCCCCTGACCTCCCAGGCTGTTTAGGGTCCTTCTACTCAGGGCTCCCTCAGTCCCCATGCATTTTTGTGTCAGCACACAGCTCACTGTGCTGAGTGCCTGTTACCCTCATTGGACTCTTCAGGCTCAGTGGATATGTCTTTTTCATGCCTTGATACCCAGCATCCAGCATATGCTTGAATGAATGGACAGACTGTGCCACTGAGTTAGAACCCCCCCTACTCAAGGTCTTAGGGGCCTCAGGCAGAGGGTCACTGTGGGGGTAGGGTACCCAGTCACTCACAGGCTCCTCTCAGAAGGAAGTGGCTACTGATCGCTTTGTAGCTGGATCTCTTGGCTGGCAAAGTCCAAGGACGATTTCCTATTGCAAGGTTGGTGCAACCCTTTTTCCTCACATTTGAATTTTCTCCAAATGGAGTTACCTCTTTACACACTCCAGCTTCTCTTTCCTAACCACTTCCCCTCTCTGGGGTCACCCACTTTTGGGGTGGCTTTGCCAGCTTGCTCCCCTCAGACCTTCCAACAAGAGCCCTGCACAAGCCATTCCCTTTCTGGACCTCATTTTTCTCTCTGTAAAACAGGGACAGCAATGTCCACACTGGTGACCTCGGGGTCAGTTAGATAAGGTGGGAGATTATGTGTGTGCCAGATAAAGGCTGGTAGTGGACACCTTCCACTAAAGAACTGTGCAACTTTGGACAAGTGTGTAACCTCTCTGGGCCCTGGCTGTGTCCACTGTTAATCCTTCCAGCCCCAGCCATCGATGATTCAATTTCTCGGCCCACAGGAGGGGAGCACAGAGAGGACTCAGGCTGGAATTCGTTGGATGCCCGGCGGGAAAGTGGCTCAGGGCTTTCCACAGACAGCCTCTCACCAGCCAGCCTGCCCTGGTCCACAGGGGGCTCCCAGCTGGGCAGAATGGGCAGCAGTGCCCAGGGCCCTCGCTCCGTCTCCGTATCAGCGCTGCCCACCTCGGACTTCTCAACCCCTGGCCCCAACGAGGGTCTCACGGACACCTATATGCCCCTGCATGCCAGTGGCCGGCTGACCCCCCGCGCCCTGCATAGCTTCATCACCCCTCCAACGACGCCCCAGCTGCGACGGCACACCAAGCTGAAGCCACCTCGGACGCCGCCCCCACCCAGCCGCAAGGTCTTTCAGCTGCTGCCCAACTTCCCCACACTCACCCGGAGCAAGTCCCACGAGTCTCAGCTGGGGAACCGCATCGACGAGGTCTCCCCAATGAGGTAAGTGCTCCTGCCAGACAGATGCTAAATTTGCTGTCCACTGAAAGTTTTGACTATAGTTTTCTCATTATAAAGGGAACATAGACTCCATTTAAAAAGGACATAGAATCAATTAATATAGAAGTATACAAGATAAAAAGTGACAGGTACTCAGTGCACTCCCCAAACTACCTTAATAGATTGGGCTGGATCCTACTAGATTTTTTTGTATGTGTGTACACACACGCACACACATACACACACGCACAAGTGAAATGATGCCATGTATCAGTCAGGAGAGACTGGGTTATGCTGCAGTGACAAATATCCCCCAGATCTCTGGGTCTTAAGACAACGAAGATTTATTATCTTGCTAATGTTGCCTGTCCATCGTGGGTCAACCTCATTCCACGCCCCAGGCTGATGGTACAGCCACTGTCTGGAATATTCCACTGTGGCAGAGGAAGAAAAGAATTTTAGATGTTACACAATAGCAGTTAAACATTCTTTCCTGAAACTTCTAATCACCATTCATGGTCCTACCCAAACAAAGGAACCAAGAAATGTAATTCCCCCATGTACCCAGAAAAGAAGAACTAGACTATCTGGCTAAGACCTCTAATGATTATCAAAAAACCATGAACTCTATTCTGTAACCTATTTTTTTCAACTTACCTTGATACCTCTGAGAACTTCATGCCAGCACATGCAGATATGCGTTACTCTTTTATTTATTTTTTAAAAATTATTTTAAATCATTAGTAACAGTCACTTGGTCCAAAATGCAAAAGCTTTGTAGTTTATGTAGTTCATCTTTACAGGGGCATGTAGTACAAAATTCATCCCTACCATTTTTCTTCAGTCACCATTTCCCTTTTCTGGAGCCAACCAAGTTATCAGTTTTATATATATTTATAATTATTCAAACTACCTCATCTTTTTAACATATTCCTATCATGTTATCGTACAGTTTAACTCCTCCCCTCTTGATGGACGTTGAGGTCATTGTCATTTTTGCTATTACCAAAATTGCCCTTGTCATATACCCTTGTGAGCAAGGCAGAGGGGGAGGAGGGAGTTTTCTTTGGGAGACTCTTACCTCCTTGTACTTTTGAGAGTTGGGGCGTCTGGCTTCTCTCGTGAAATGGGCACCCCTTTTCTGGTTGGGTGGGCTTGTTTCCCCCCCACCCCAGTGCAGGCCATCTTAGGTCCCTTATGGGATGGATCCTGGACATCTCTAATGGTTTTGAGTATGTCACCCAAAGAGAGAAATACATGCTGTGATGTATTCTGCCACCCCCGATCCTGCTGTCCTTCTGGGGCCTGGATGCTCCCTCCCCCACCCCACCCCACCCCCCAAGGGACTGCAGCCTTTATGCCCCTCTGGATACTTTTGTCTCAGACAGCAGTGATAACTATCATGTGGACACATAGTCATGTGAATAAGAGGGCACCACAGTGGGCAAAACCCAATGCGTCTGTGTCTCATTTTCTCCTGAAAAGAGTGTTAGGAGGGCCCTGGTCTCATCCTGGCTCCCGGCAGAGAATAGAGCCTTGGGCAGATCCCACGGCTGGTGAACTGGGCCTCAGACCCTGGGATTCTGCATCGGGTCCCCACAGAGCCACCTGAACTAGCATGCCGTGGATGCTCAGGCCACCTGGCTGCCCTCAGTGATCCTGGAGGGCAGACTGAGTAGCCTGGGTTTCCCAGCTTTCGTCATCCCTACAGCAGCGGCAGCCCCAGAGAGATGCTGCTCAAGGCATGTCCCCTCCTGATCCTGTGTGGGGGCCACATTTCTGTTCTCACAACTGTTCTCCCTGCCCTCCTGCCCCAACCGCTTCCTCTGTGGCCGACTGAGCCCTTCTCCTGCCTAGACCCTGAGTACCCCTCTTCCCGGGGCTCTGGGTTGGGTTTCCCACTAACACGCATGTGACCTTGGGAGACTGAGCCTGTGTTTCTTCACCTGTGAAATGGAGAGTACTGTAATTGCTGCTGGGTGGTTGGCGAGGTTCAGATAAGCAAATATATTAAAGTGCACAGTGCCCTCTCGGCAGTGGGGGTTGAGGTGGCAGAGAGGGCACTCTTAGCCCTTCCCATTGAGGAAATGTCCCCACAGACACTCAGCCAGCCTGGCCCCGTGCCCTAGGGGCTCAAAGTCCTCATCCCAGCACTTGGTCTGCTCCCTCCCATAGGGGTGATATTTTGGGGAACACACTGAGCCAGTATGGTGACTTAATCCTGTTTTCTCTCTGTTTTGTCTTTTCTAGGTTTGGTAAGAGTGATTCAATTTCGTCCCCTCTGCCACCCAGGAGCCGTGTTTGTGTTGCTGTCTCCATCGGGGGTGGATTTCTTTGACCCTCTCTTAGTCCATTCTGCCATTCCAGTCCAAAAGCAGAGGTGCTGGGAACTGCCTCAGGAAATAGTTCTAGAACAGGTGGCCTTCAGATGACAAGGTGGCCTCAGCCCCGCCAGCAGCATCTCTTTGTGAAGCAGAGATCTTGGGAATGTCACAGTTCGTGGGCAGTCCTCCATAGTGGGCCCTCTTTGCACCTTGCCCTCCCTATAGGTGACATCTGGCAGGGAGGGTTTACCTGTTGGGCTGCTGTGGGAACGCCACACTCCCAGGAAGTGTAGGTGGACATTAGCCATTTACTGATGCCAGCCGACTTCTTGGGACCATTCTCTTCAGAAGAGGGACATCTCTGGAGGCAGGAATGCAGCTCTGCTCTGAATGAGGCCCTCAGAGATTGGAGGGGCGAATGCCCCCTTGGGAGGGAAGGAGGAAGCTCGGACGGCCCTGACAACCCTTCCGACCCCTCCACCTCTGGAGGTTCTTGTATGTGGCTATGCTGTGGGGCTTCTCTCTCCGGAGTCTAAGCTGAGAGAAACAGCGTGCCTGTGGAGTATGCTTTTACTTGTCTCAGTGGAAATGCAGAGACGTCTGCTGTCTGCCTGAGCAAAGTAGCAGTTTATTTTCGATCTATCCTGAGCTGGCTAAGTAGAGTGATGAGGCTGTCGATTGGGTCTTAGAGATGAGAGGAGATCAGTGACTGTGCTGAAAGGCCCCCCAGGGTGAGGAAGGAGGGAGGCTGCACTTCCCTCTCCCCAGGGCATAGGAGGAAACTCCAGGGCCCTCACAGAGCCAAGGAGAATCCAGCACCTCCTCCCTAGGACAGTCGCCCTGGCCCTGTCGTCTTCCCGGTTGCTGTGATAATGAGGGGCCATCCCAGTGAGGCTGCTTCCCCAGCGTGCCAAGAAGGCAGAACGAGGCCTTCGGGGCCAGTATTTTGTCTACTCAGAGACAGTCGATAGATATCCTGGCACTTGGACTCCCTCACCTCCCTCTGCGATGCCTGTGGCAAACAACAACTCAGTTACAGACTGTACTCAGAGGTAGATGGTGGAACTCATTTTTCCACAGTCTGATTCTCTTGGGGTAGCAGCTTAACCCCTTTTACACTCAAGTGCTTTGATGGCTTTGGCGGCTGACTGGGGTGGGGTGGGCCCCAGGAGGGAGTTGGAACAAGTCAGCCCCATGGCACACGTACCAGAGAGCTGCACGTGGTATGATTGTGGGTTCCCAGTCATCAGCGGGGCAGCAAAGGGCCTTTTGGTCCTGATCAAGCTCTCCTTGGTGTGGAGGAGGAGTCAGTACCTCCATCCTGCCCTGCTCCTTGTGATTGGGTATGTGGTACTTGTCCTTAAGTGAACTCGCACTTACTGAGCACCAGCTGTGTGCCAGCACTCATGTCCCAGGAAGGATGCAGTGGGCTTCTGGGGGGGTTGGGGGGGGTGCTGCTGACGCGGAGGACACGAGACAGCCACAGATCCCTCAAGCACTATGTTCCTGACCTTTCTGGGTCACGGGTCTCTGATAATTGGATAAAAGTCCAGACCCCATTTCCAGGGAAAAGCACACAACATTCTGCTTACCCAGTCCAGAGGGTTCCCAGATCTCCTGGAGCCCATCCATGGGCTTAGTTGAGAACCCCTGGGAGGAGGGAAGCAGTGCTGAGCAAGGGTAGAAGCAAGGTGGGGAGAAGGGGCTGCACAGGCAGAGGAGGGGAGGGAGAGAATTGGATGTGTGGGCTGCCAGTGGATTGAGGGATTGCTACCAGATGTTCCTTCTCTGCCTACCTGCAATGCCTGCTCTTTTGGGGGAAACCCGGGACTAGGAGAGGGAGAGCCAGGGCGCCCTCTAGGATGGCAGGCAGAAGGGACATCTCCAAAGTGTGAGTTCCCCAAAGGCTCAGATGGAGTGCCAGGTGGGACTGGGCCATGAGGGAGCCTGGTAAAGCTTCACCTTGTCCTCACTCTACCTGTCAAGACTTGCAGTGATCACTCTCAGCAAAATTCTCAAGGTGCTGGATGTACTGCATGGCTAACCAGCCTCAAACCTTCTGCTCCGGGTCGGACAACTTCCACCCACTTAACCAGAAGTGTCCAGAATTAACCCCTCACAAACTGGTGATCTGTGGGTTCATCCATGAGAGAGTGCAAGAGGTGGGGGTGGGGGGTGGAGAACTCTACCCTCACCTTTGCTTTGCCTTCTGCCTCTTAAGCCTGCCTTCCACTGTAACTAGAAACCACACAGGGATAGTTTCTGAACCGTCTGCCAAGGCCAGGCAGCAGCACTCATTACAGAAGCAGGCCAAGCATGAGGGCAGCCATGCTGCCCCGTAGATGCAGGTAGGGTGCATTTCTCTGCCATCCAGTAAGTCTCTGTGGCCATCTGGCCTGTGATCTCAGAAAAAGAAGGTCACGGCACAAGCTGTGCCCGCAGGCCTTCCTCAGCCTGCCCGACCTGGCCTCTTTCCCTGCAGATCTTCCACACGGATCCCCGCAGATGGTACGAAGGGACATCGGGCTCTCAGTGACACACAGGTAGGCCCAGCCAGGTGGGGTCGGGAGGGGGCACAGCTGGGCTGGGACCCACACGTGCCGCAGCCCTCACTGAGGGGTTACTCGTCGTCATAGTGGGGTCTGTCCTAATCCCTGTTTCTCAGTGCTCTTTGCCTCTGATCTGTCTGTCACCTCTGTGGACACAGCACGGCACCCACCTGGAGTCCCTGTCTGTAACCTGCAGCCATAAGGACTTGCTGGGGTCTCCTCTGTGCCTCCTCGGGTCTCTTCCTCAGTCTGCTGAGGGAAAACACAGGTTCCAGGAGAAACAGGGTCACAGTCTCTTGGAGGAGGAGCCGACAGCTTCTTCTGAACCCAGCTTGAGGTCGTGTGGGTCCTACCACTGGCCACTCATCAGAACCCATGGCGCTTGTTTGAAACTCCAGACTCCCGAGCCCTATCCCTGAGGTTGGGGATCTGGATTTCCAACAACTTGCCGTGACTGGCCCTCATACGTGTTGATGTGGGCTGATGTGGGCCCACGACATGGAGTGTCCAGGGGGTTGGCCTCAGCTCATGCAGCTGGTATGTGCTACAAGCGACAGGTCTGGCTGGCGTCTGGTCACCCAGACAATCAGCAGGACAGCGCCTTGGGTGTCTGTGCTGTTGTGAACACAACAGGGCACACTTGGCAAGAGTTTTGCATCCAGCCAGGGCCTGGAGTGTGAGCTGCACTTCAGCCTGTTTGGGAGGCCAGCTTGCAATTCTCACCCAGAGGGGGGAGTTCTGGGGGGGTGGAGTAATTAGCCTGAGGTCGCACTGCTAGGAAGACAGTGCTCAAGCCACCTGGCTGGCACTGGGGCACCTCTGAAGCCATGTCACGGCTGGGGTGTACCTGAGACCCCCGGGCAGAGCAAGCGTCCCAGTACCCCAGTTAGGCCCTGAGTGGAGATCCGAGGGCCTCCCTCGGCCATACCCAAGGTGCCAGTGCGATCTTCCCAGGGCCGAGAGATAGCTGCTGAGAGCGAGACCTTACACGTGGGGACCTCTTCTCCCCCATGAGCTGCATGCCTGTCAGCAGTAACCTCTCCAAGCTTCAGTTTCTTCCTTTGCAAATGGAACTTTCTCCGAGTTCTGTAATGAGGAGAAAAAGGGGTGATGTGCATCCCAGCTTCACATGTCCAGCAGTGGGGAGCGCATGGGGCTTAACCCGTGGCCCTCGCCTGAGAGAGGCCAGCGTCATCCAAGGGACACGGGATCAGCAGGTTGTCCATTTCGTGTTTGTCTCGACTGCACTTGGTTTCACTTGGTTTGCAGCTGCAATAGCTTGCCCCCAAGTCCTTCCCAGACTGCTGCTTCCTTCCACCTGGGGCAGCTTGTTCCAGAGGCTGCTCTCCAAGCAAGGCAGCAGCACCCCTCCTACCTAGTTTTGCCAGGTTGCCCCAGCCCACCCTGCTCAGGTTCTGGCTTTGGTTAAGTGACATCATAGTCACACACCCTCTTGGTTTTTAAACCCATGATCCAGGCCCGTCTCAGCAAGAAGGTCTAAGGTTTTTGGTCTAATCGTGGGGGAAAAAACTGTCCTGTGACCATTCCCCGGTCCCTGAAGGCTTTTATCCCACCTCCACCCACCTCACTACCACACCTGCCCCTGCTCGTGACCTATCATTTCAACCTACTTTCAGGATTTCCTTGTGGAGGGCATCTCGGGTACCACTGAACTGCTCGCCTTCCCCCTGGTGTTGACATGAGAGAGAGTTAAAGCTCAGCGAGTATGGGTCCCAGGGAGGCAGGATTGGGACACCTTAAAATACACTCCCTCGAGGGAGGCGGGTGCCTTCGTCCCAGCCCCCGGGAGCTTGCATCTTGGCTGGGTGGAGACAGGAGCATTTTAATGCCTCCTCCGCATCCCAGGCACTACACAATCACACAGCATAGCACGTGTGTGGTCTTCCCCAAGTCGCTGAGTGGTGAGAGTGTCGGTCCCGTTTGCTCCGAGGCCTCCCATAGCCAGTGGTCAGTAGGATTCCAACCTGGCAGGGTCAGACCCCACAGCCGTGCTCTTTCTCTTCTACTCTGCTCCGGTGGTCTCGTACAGAGAAGCCACGCAGCTCTCAGTTCAGAGACCTGGGGTCTGGCTCCTGCTGCACAGCAAGCATTCCAACTGTGTGAGCTCAGGAAAGTCGCCTAACATCTCTGAGCTGGCTTCCTTGCCTGTGTACTAAGACTCCCGGACCTGCCTAACTCCCAGGGGTGACTACAAGAATCCAATGAGCTAATGCTTGTAGATGGGTTAAAAGCTGCTTCTCATACTGTTGCTATTCATTCTGCTGTTACTATGACGTACTATGCTTTTAAAAATCCTTTCCTCCAAAAATGTGAGTTCTTTCTGCCCTTAGGCCTCAGCACCCTATGGAATGGCCTGGGGCTTTTTCTCTGGAAGATATGCCCACTCAGCTCCCCCCACCCCTTCCAGTCTATCTTGTGTTTTTTTAATTTTTTAATTTTGATTTGGTTTGGATTGAAACACATGCATATATTCAAAATTCAAGAGGTACAACAGGGTGTCTGTACAGAAAAGTCCCCTCCGGCTCATGTCCCCAGTCCTTCAGTTCCCCTGTAGGCAGATCTTGGCAGTTTCTTGTGTGTCCGTATAGAGATATTTTTATGCAAGCAAATACATATGTAGATTCTTCTGCTTCCTTTTTTTATTTTCACACAAATACTGCACACATTATATACACTGTTCTATACTTCCTTTTCTTTTTTAAATCGAGGCATAATTTATACAGAGCTAAGTGCACAAGTGAATTTTTATATATGTCTACACCCATGTACACCTCCTGAGTGAAGATTCTGGGGGTTCCAGCTCCCAGAAAGTTATCTTTGGCTCTTCCCGGTTGCTAGCGCTGCCACGCAGAGGTTACTGTTCACTTCTGTCATCGTAGATCAGAGTTTCTTGTCCTTGAACTTCATGTAAATGGAATCATGTGGTACTGTACCTCTGTGCACTGGCAGTGTAATTTGGAGATCGTTCCATGTTTGCACAGAAAGCATCCTTATTTTCCAGCTGCGTGGTGCTCAGTTGCAGGGATGGACCATGCTTTCTGTAGTCCGTCACTGACAACACCTAACCAGCGTGTCATTTCCAGTCTTTCTCTGCTACAAACACGCTGCCCGCAGGGCGTAACCTCGCCCATACATCAGTTGACACCCGTGGGAGTGTCTGTTGCATAAATTCCTAAGATGGGAATTGCTGGGTCAGAAGGTCTGCATACTTGTCATTTTGGTTGCTGTTGCCAAAAATTGCCTGCCAGAGAGCTGGAGTCAGTGACACCAATTTTGGGATTTTGACAATGATGATTTTGGGGCTGGGAAATCTGAATGTGGTTGGAAAGCGGGGACAGTGGTTCCTGGGTGTCCCTGCCCTCCCAGGGAGAGGGTGCCTGGGGCTCTGGGTTGGAACCATGTCTCTTGGTTTCCTGGGGGCTGTTTGGGGGCCCTTCTTTGTTCAGGTCCTGGTCTCCTGGCCCATGCGAGCATTTTTGTGTCTCCACCCCCTGCAGGTTCTCCACCAAGTCCTGGCTGTCGCAGGTCTGCCACGTGTGCCAGAAAAACATGATGTTTGGAGTGAAGTGCAAACATTGCAGGTGATGAGCAGAGGGTGAGGTGGGTGGGAGAAGGGAGCATACTTTTAGTTTAGTAACAGTCCTGCTACTTGATTCTTGACCTTAGGACAAGTCAAGAGTTCAAAGGGTTCCTATAAACCTCCTACCGTGTTTTCCCCAAAATAAGACCTAGCCGGCCCATTAGTTCTGATGCTTCTTTTGGGGCAAAAATTAATATAAGACCCAGTCTTACTTTATAATAATATAAGACCAGGTATAACATAATACAGCATAGTATAATATAGTATACTATATAATATTATATCTGGTTTTGTATTAATTTTTGCTCCAAAAGATGCATTAGAGCTGATGGTCCCGCTAGGTCTTACTCTCAGGGAAACACGGTATCTATATTCCCATTTAGCACACCAAGAGTGATCAGCTCTCTCTAGAGAGATGAAGGAAGCATCAAGCAAGGCAATCCCAGAAGAAGGGAATATTTGAGGTGGGCTGTGAAGAATGAATAGAAGTTTGCCAGGTAGACCAAGGAAGGAAATGAATTCCAAGCCAAGGGAGCATCTTGTACAAAGGCAGAGAGGAATGGGAAGATTATTCTGGAAACTGTAAGGCGTTCAGAAATTTGCCTTACTTTTTAGCCCATAAGGGATGGGAAACGGACAGGCAATGGTAAAAACGGAGCGATGGCTCATGGTACTTAGAGAAGGAAAGAATGTCGATTCACTACAAATCCACCTTTCGTTTTTCATACCATTGTGGTGTCTGGTAGGAGAGAAGGAAAAGGATGCGAAATAGTGTGGTGGGAGCAGAGTCGGTCCCCTGCTGTCTGGCTGCCCTCACCTTAACAGAGGATGGACGTGGAGTCTTTGCTCCCTCCCGCTTTGTGACTTGGGGCAAGGTACTTGCCCTTCCTGGGCCCCATTTTTATCATGTATACATCTGGGAAGATTATTCCAAGTCTCTTTGTCTGTCAGTATTGCTCTAAGAATCTGAGCTAGTATGTGTAAAAGCATGTGTGTTCCCGACAGACTGTAGGTGATGGGTCTCATGCGTGTCAGTTGGATAAATTGTGTTTTCCTGTTGACTCTTCTGACCACCGAGGAGATGCCAGAGCTTTCTCATCAGTCTTGGTCTGCTGTGGCTCCTGGCCATTTGGCTTTAAATTGGGGACCTCCAGCTCCCTTTCAAGTAATGCCTTTCATGTGGGGATGGTGATCCCTGAGCCCTGTGCTCTCCTGCAGTTGTAATGTAAGGTTGGTAGGGCCCCAAGTGTCAGCCCAGTTGATTAGTGAGAACCTGAGACACCATGCATCAGTCAGGACCAAAACGAGAACCTAGCTCTTTCCATTCCTGGCCCAGCCCTGCTGACCCTCTGACCACATGGCCCATGCTGGAATGTAGCAGGAGGGGCTGCCCCTGCATCCTTGGGATACTTGCGTGATACAGACATTCTTCTTGTAATTCATCTTTTTTTTTAAGTTCAGATTCCTCTGGAGCTTTCAGAACATGGGTGGAGGGTCTTTTCTCTAGAGAAGAAAAATAGATGTGTGCCTCACATGTGCCCCGGGAGCCCCATATGGCCCCATGCACTGACCCTGCCTTTTTCACCAGGTTGAAGTGTCATAACAAGTGTACAAAAGAAGCCCCCGCCTGTAGAATATCCTTCCTTCCAAGTGAGTGTTCTGCCCTTTCTCTCCTCCGCTTTCTGAATTGGGGGTGAATCTTCATTTTGATCTGTTCCCTGCTGATGGTCCCTCCACCCCCTTTTAAACAGTATCTAGGCTTCGGAGGACAGAATCTGTCCCTTCGGATATCAACAACCCGGTGGACAGAGCAGCCGAACCCCATTTTGGAACCCTCCCCAAAGCACTGACAAAGAAGGTACGTTGGATGATGGCCCGCGGTTTCTGGTGCTTCTGCCAGGAGAACCCCCGACCCTGCATGCTCTCTGTAACGCACCCCTAATGTAGAAGTCAAGCATGACAACACAGTCCAGACCCATGGCCAGAGGGTGGCCTTCAGGGACCCTGTCTTGAGCCATTTAACAGACTTCACATTTACATACGTGCAAATCATAGTTACATGCCCATAAGCCCCACTCCCTTTCTGAGCTCATATTTCACTGACTGAGTCAGGAACTTTTTCCATTGGTGTTTTCTTTGACCCTCACAATAGTTCTAAAAGGCACAGGCTGCCATTACCCCCATTTTACAGATGAGGAAACAGTACTGTGAGCGAGAGGCAGGCCCAGCCCCTGAGCCTGGGCTTTACTCACAATGCAGCAAACATGCCTTTGAACGTAATACATAAAAGTGCGTTTCTTTATAGAGCCTGGGGTAGATATCCTTTGCTAACTCAGGCAGGCGTCGTCTGCAGCTAGATTCTCCAAGGCCTGTGTTCCCCAGGAGGGTCTACAGACCTGTCATGGGCTCCCATGCACAGGTGTGCGTGGTATCTGCAAGGCGCCCATCCTGGTGACCATCCTGGCCTCCCCCAGGCCTCTGTGGGGGTGGCTATGTGTTTCAAGTGTGTTGTGTCCCAGCCCCAGGCCAAGGCTTAGCATGTAATTGCCTCCCTACTAAAGGGCTGTGTGACCGGCTGCTCCATGACCAGTGGGTCGGGCCAACCTGGGTAGAGGTTTGGGCAGAGACACGAGAGGCAAGTGGTGTGGCCAGATAATACTGCGGACCCTGAAGACGCAGCTGGGGCTGCATCTTATTGTCAAACAAAGGAGGCCAGCTGCTCCAGACCTGATGGCTCTTACGTTCCCTCTGCCTGAAATCCTCTCCCCAGAGTTTATACCTCTGAAATCCTCAGGGAGGCCTGGCCGCACCACTCCCCTCCCAGCATTCCTCTGACCTGATACCGCATAGTGCAGTCACCTGTTTGCTGTCCGTCTCCCCGGTGTGGGTGCTCTGGAGGGCAGAGCCATGTTGTCCTCCCGCGGGGTCCCTGATGCCTCATGGGTGCCTGGCACACAGCAGGCAGTGAGGAAATATTTGTGTCGAATGTTGAGCAAAGGAACAACCCCTTGAAGGCAGCAGCTGACACCCCTGCTTTATAGATAACACAGTGTGGCTCAGAAAGAGGAGGTGATTTGTCCGGGGTCATGCAGGTGCTGAATGCAGTAGCTGGGATGCAAACTGACTCGTGGCCACTGTCCCTGCCACGGCTGCCTGGCCCAGAGGGTCTGGGGCCTCGGCGTGGGATCCGGGCCAGGGAGTGCTCAGTGGATCCCGCTCCTTCCCCCTCTTTAGCTTGACGCCGGGTGGTGGTGGCTGTGCCTGGACAGTGAGGCCCACTGCATAGCTTTGGTAGGTTTCAGGGTCCACTGTGCTTCCCAGAGCTTTTAGGGCCTGCAGGATAGAAGCCCGTTCCACGTAGCATTTAACCAAATGTGGCCTGAACTTTTATGACCAAAGAATTCCTCCCCCACCCGTTGTTGTTTGGGTCAGAGAAACACTGGCCCAGGGTCCCACGTCACATAGTATCAGTCCCCCTGTCGTCCTCTCTCAGGTGGTCCTTTGGCCTTGCGAGGACCCAAACCACTGGGTGGGCCTCGCCAGCAGGTCTGCAAAAGAGTGGAGGGAGCACTTATGAGGCACCAGCTGTGTACCACATATTAAACAAGTACTCTTCAGCGGCTGAATTTAATTCATTAAAAAACCCTACTATGTGCTGGCTCAGAACCAGGCACTGGGTGTATAGCAGGCATGGCCCTTGCCCTCACAGGACACACAATGGTGGGAAAGACATTCTTCAGAAAACCACTCAAGATGCAGTTGACAAACCGTAGTTCGAGTGCCCTGATGAAAAGTACTGGGAGCTGTGGGAGGCTAAGAAGGAGGGGCATGGTCCCGGCCAGGTCATAGAAGGGCTTCTGGGAGGAAAGTATGTTTGAGCTGAAACGAGAAGGATTAGCAGGTAGGGGATGGGTGTTGAGGTGAGGGTTCTGTGCCCTCCTGCCCTCAAATATCAGACCAGTGGAATGTCAGGATGCCCTGGGCTGATCTCATCTGTACGTGGGGAAGGGAGGGTCCCCACCTGGGGTACGGGAGGCAGGCTGGGCAGGGTAATGACAGTCCCTGCCCACTTCCTCTGTCTCTGGTCCTGCAGGAGCACCCTCCAACCATGAACCACCTGGACTCCAGCAGCAACCCGTCTTCTACCACGTCCTCCACGCCCTCCTCGCCTGCCCCTTTCCCCACATCGTCCAACCCATCCAGTGCTACCACACCCCCCAACCCTTCACCTGGCCAGCGGGACAGCAGGTTCAACTTCCCAGGTACCACACCTCTGGTTTTTTCAGGACCGCAGGGATAGAGTCGGATTCCCCTTCTTAGCACACCCTAGCAGGCTCAAGGTCAAACATTGCCGCCACTGAGAGAGAACTTGCTGGGAGCCAGGCGCTGCACCGAGCTCAATTTCATTGCTGTGTTTGAACTTGATTAACAGCTCTGAGGTAGATGCTATTGTTGTACCCATTTTACAGACAGGGACACTGAGGTTCAGAGAGGAAGAGGCTTGCCCTGAGTTACACAGCCTGTAACTGGCAGAGCCAGTTGTAGCCATTGTTGTACCCATTTTACAGACAGGGACACTGAGGTTCAGAGAGGAAGAGGCTTGCCCTGAGTTACACAGCCTGTAACTGGCAGAGCCAGAATCAAAGCCAAGTCTATCTGATATGAACCCTTTATCCTTGACATAATCCCCATGCTGCCTTCCTGCTGGCTTCTCCTAGACATTGCTTATTCACTCAGGCTTCTGAGCTCCCAGGAAGCATTGCAGGCAACACAGGGAGCTGGGGCAGGCCCAGCAGGCCTGGGAGAGGGGATTCAGGGCTCTGTCACTTACCTGCTCTGTGATCTGGACACACTACTTAAATGGGAGCGATTGTTCCCTTTTCCGTAAAACAAGAGACTACCTGAAGTTGGAATTCCATTCTCCTCAGTGTGTGGACAAGGACAGAGTCGCCCTGGAGTGTGCATGCAGAACCAGACCTTACCAGAGCTGACCTCTGACTCTACCATAGGCACAGCTGCCCAGGATCCCTCCTCCGTGGCCAGGCCTGGGGTGTCCCCCCTCTCCAGGGAGCAGAACGAAGCCCCCTTGCCCATATGGGACTGAGCCTGGGCCTCCCTGGCAGCTCCTAGCAGTAGGTCTCGACCTGCAGTGTATTTCGTTTGGCAGCCTGGAGGAAGGAGGGGAGGCTGGGGTGGTCCAGGTTGCTCCCAGCCTAGCTACAGGCCCACTGCCGGCTTCAGCCCGTGGAATCCAGATCAGGCCCTAGGTGTCACTGGCCCCTGGAGCTCCAGGCCCAGGAGGATGGAAGTACAGCTCTTCCTGTGCCAGGGGCCCCAAATGGGGACACACGCAGCCAGCAGGAGGCTGGGCAACCTCATTGGGCCCGTCTCACCAGGGTTCCAGGGACTTCTTTTGGGGATGGTGTGAGACAGATTTTGTAGGAATCTTTTTTTCTCTTTTGCTATCCCTGCGCCTTACTAAGCACGTGGCTGGGTATCTCTGAACGTTAATGCAGTGTCCCGATCATACCCCTCCCCTCCCTGCGATTGAGCGATGGCCTATTTGATTAGCCGCTTCTCCCATTCTGTTCTGTCATTAATATGCTCTGAAACTGGGCCTTTTGCTAAACCTTCTAGTTTGGGTTTTTCTAAAAGGAAGGGCCTGCTTGAAAAACAACAACCACAGAAAAAGTCCTTTTTGTGATGTTAGCCAGAGCTTCTCAGCTTTCCCTGATGTTCCTGCCTGGGCCCTATGTCCCCTGCACAGAGCCCTGACTCTCTCCCAGATCTGTTATCGCTCTGGTCGTGGCAGTGCCCAGGGCTGGGCTGGCTTGGTGGGGAAGCTGGGGAAAAGTCTCCTACCATCCACCGGAGCATTTCAGCTTATCTTCAAGGATCAACCGGGGCAAAGGTTATTTATACCCCCATTTTACAAATACAGCAACTGGAGAGGCTGATCACCTTCCCAAGGCCTCAGAACCTAAGTGGCACAACTGGGGTTAGAAGGGTGCGGTGTCCGAGTCCAGATCCCCAGTGTGTGCCCTTCAATCATCCTCAAAAGAGATTTTTTTTTCCTGGATGGTGAGGTCTAGTCGCTGAAGCCTCAACATCTCCAGGTGTGAATGTGGGCCAGAGGGAAAGGCCATTCTTCCGTACACAGAATGGTTAAATGTTTTCAGAATCACCGTGTTTCTCCCCACTGTGTTCCACCCTCCTGGGCTCGGACACATTGCAGAGAAGTGGGCCCAAATGTGAATGGGATTGGCCAGGGCTCTGCAGCACGGTGGCTGTAGACTGGGTCTCTGGACCCCAGTCCTCCAGTGCAAGCCACTTCCCCTCCCGTAGGCTCCAGCCAACACCCATTTTCTCCTACCTCTTTTTTCCTTCCTGCCTTGATCATCCTGTCCTGGCCAGGCTCACCTGGCACGGGGCAGGGCAGGTGGAGCAGGCCTGCCCCAGCCCGATAACCAGCCCCTCCCTCCCAAGTCTATGCCTGTGTCCCTTCCCCCCTCACTGCATTTGCTGTTCTGTGTGTGACTCACCTCCTCTTCTGTTTAAAGCTGCCTACTTCATTCATCATAGACAGCAGTTTATCTTCCCAGGTGAGTCCTTTGCATGGTTCCACTAACTGTCCCTTGTTGTGACCCCTCTATCCAGCCCACCTGGGTGCCCTCTCCCTGGGCACCTTGGAGGTGCTTGAGTCTCCCACCCACCTATTTTGAGAGCTGACTGTCTGTTGAGGCTGGACAAGGGAACAGGGTGAGTAGTAGCCTTGAGACTAGCCCTTCACAGGGGCAATGCCTTGCTAGGAGGCATTATGCCTGTCCATCCTTTTGCACAGAGACCACAGGCAACTTGTCCAGGGTCACACAGCCAGGAGGTGGCAGAAATACGATTTGCATAACGTTCAGAGAGGACTTTTTGCTGATGCCTTATGAGCATCTGTCATGATATCTTTTGTTACAACAACAAGAAAACTGCTACTCTATCTACTAGCAGAAGGGGAAGCTAGTAGTACAGGAAGGTCTGTGCTTCAGTCATTTGGGGGAGTGCATCTTCCAGAGCCTTTGGCGCACGACGCCATCTGCTGGCCATCATTGGAAATGCCTCCTTAAGGCAGAAAGGTTACAGGAAAAACTTTAAATTCAGTAAGATAATCTCATTGATTCCCTTACACAAAAATTGCTTTGCATACCTTACAATGTGCCAACCTTTGCATTTGACCGTATTCATGCCCCTAAAGAGTTTATATGATTAGTATTTATTTCTCAAGCTGAAGGTGACAATCATTATAAGTAGTAATCTGCAACTTTTAATTCTTAATTTAGCCATGTGAAAGTTCTGTGTGTTTTAGGGAAAGACTGTAACTCATTTGGTTTTTTACTGGGTTAAAGAAGCCTGTCCTGAAGTCATGGCGTTTTGCTTATTCCAGGCTTTTCGATTCCCCAACCCAGCTCTATTAGGGGAGTGACATGAAGCATTTGTCAGTTCTTGCAGGACCATGTGATTTTGCAGGCGTGTGCAAGTGGGATGGGGTCAGGGGCTGGCTTCCTGATTTCATACCCATTTTTGCTTTGGTTTCCCTCCAAGAGCCTCCGTGATTACTAGTTCTAGGATGGTGTACAGGGGGGGTACCTGAAAGCATTGGGAAAACATGGTTCTTCTTCCAGAAGGGAAGCCAGTTTGGGAAGGTCTGCAGGCTTCAGACCTCCAGAACGGTTTGTCTTGCTCTGAAGATATTTTAGGGGGAGAGGAGGACAATATATTTCTATTAAAACAAACATGGACACGTTTTGGGAGTAGAATGCAAAGTATGTTCTTAATATTTTAAGGAAAAATATGAGGCTTCAGAGACATTTTGCCCTCCCACCTGGGGTGCAATGTCTTCCTGAACCCCCACTCCCCCACCCATCCCATTTTCCACCTTCCCCCACCATGCACACACACGTCTGTTTCTTTTGTGGAAACATTTGAGTAGTGTTGGATGGGTAGAAATGTCAGGCCACTCTGACAGTCTGTGGACATGATACAGTGATGTCTCTAGGAGGCCTTGGCAGAAGCTTCCAGGGTCCAGGATCCCTCAGCAACCGTGCACAGGCTGTTGGGCGCATGTGTGCGTTTCCCTGATAAGAAGGCCCACAGCCTCAGTCAGATTCTTCAAGTCTGTGAGGTCCCTGAGATGTCGGGAACCTGTGTTTCAGAGGACCTTCAGGGTGGCCTTGGAGAAAGCTCTAGAGGGCGCTCGAGAGAGGTGTGATGGTGTGATGGCTGGTGGGGAGGCTGTTTGTCCTGAAAGGCAGGGCGAGGCAGCTGATTAGCCTGAGCCACAGCCACCTGCAGTCTGTCTCCTTTTGCTGATAACAGTGGAGGGAGCGAGGGACCCACCCAGCCCTGGGGCTGCCAGCCTCCCTGTGTGAGATTAGAGGGACTAGAGAGAAGACAGAGGCAGGCAGCAGCAGCAGCCATGGAGGGTTTGGCCCGTGACACCTTAGTTCCACCCTAGGGTGAGGAAGGTGCTGCTTTCGGAGTGAAAACTGGGAAAGCGCCAGGCTTGGGTCAGCCCTAGCTGCCCTATGGATGGACTGCTTTCTTCCTCTCACCTGAGACCTGCTGCACCAGTGCCCCAAACCCAGAGGCTGAGGGGGTGGGGCCCCCACCAGAAATTCTTAGCAGTTGTGCCAGGCACCAGGTGTCCCTAACAAGCTACCTGAGAGTCCTGCCTTCGGCCTGAGTGAAGGAGTCTCACTACTTTGAGGGGTTCACCACCAGCCCCTGCCTCCAAGCAGAGCAGGAGCGCCTAGCCCACATGTGCAGCAAATAGTAGCCCAGTTTGTTTTCGCTACTTGCTTATATGAGGCAGTTTGGCCACAGGGAAATGGTGTTAACTGAGAAGTCTCAACCTCCTCGCCTACCTAAGGTCCCCGCCTGGGACAAACCAACTACTGTGGAGGCTGCTTCCATGTTCCATTTTATGAAAAGCACAAGGTGGCCTGAGTGGAGATGGCCTGGAGAACACACGTATAGCCCTGTGAGGGGGCTGCTCAGGGAGAACCCGCTTCCCTGCATGAAAACATTGTGTCTTTTGGTGGGAATGGGGAGATAATCTCATGCTTTGTATTTGCTTTTTGTTTCCTCCAGATATTTCAGCATTTCCACAGGCAGCCCCATTCCCCGATGCAGCGGACAATACACGGTAGGCAGTCCTATGCTGTGTCCCCTGTCTCCTCCATGAGGGCTTACGAGAGCCGGACCCACAGCCCTGACCATCTCCCACCCCACGCGCCTTTAAATCTCTGACCTCCCACTCCACACATTGCCATCCGTGTACCTGGGCCAGCCAGATGGCAAAGTCCTTGGGCTAATTCACTCTCTGGGCATGTGAACTCAGCCAGAAGGGTTTTATCAGCCTCCTATCAGTGCAGTGAACATCGGATGGGACTGTAAACCTGGAGATGTCTTGTGACCCAGGAGGAGGGGGCAAAGGGCACTCAGAGTTAGAGAAACCTACTCAAAAGAGCTCCTGTTTATGGAGCTATTTCTCCATGTCAGGCTACGCCCAGTACCTGTCTCGCATTCCCAAGTAGGTCATGAAGTACGTGTCATCCTCAATGTACAGGTGGGGAAGTAGCTCAGAGAGGTTAAAATAGTGCATAAAGTCACACAGCTAGGACGCAACAGAACCGATTCTCAAGTCGAATTTCAAGTCCTGTGCTTGTACTGGGAACTTCCATAGTGGTTGTCAGATTTGATAGGCCTTGGTGGTTACTGCCTACCCTTCATTCCCACCAACCTCAGGTGAAGGGAAAGGGAATTAGGGCCTGGTCCTCGGCCTCCTGACTGTTTCCACAACATCCACGCTGCCTTACCCACAGCTAAGTGGGTTAAAGTACAGATCCAGGCCTGGCCTTTCTCAACCTCACATGGGGATTCCCTGCCCAGCTGAGAGAAGAATAGCCCATGCTCAGGGTCTCCTTGACAAATCCTGTTTTACTCCTAGGCTTGACGACCAACCCAAAGCAGACGTGTTGGAGGATCATGAAGTGGAGGTGAGCTACTCCTCTCCCTGCTGCTCTCCCTCTCCCCGTCTCAGCACATGGAGGGGGCTGGGCAGTACGTGGGCACCGGGCAAGGGCTGTCACAGGTGCCTGCTGCAGCAGATGTGGGCAGATGTGCACAGCAGGGAAGACTGATGAGGAATGCCATGAAGCCAGCTTCCTTTTGCTTTCCTGTTTGGGAGGCTAAAATAAGCTCTTTAATTCCCATGGTTCCCACCCCCAGCCCAGAGGAGACTGCTTCAGTCTGTCCGTCTGCGGTGGGGCCACGTATCTGTTGTCAAAGTTCCCCTGGTGATTCGGATTGTAGCCGGGGCCAAGAAGCATAGCCGTGACCCTTGAACCAGGGGTGTAAGCTGAGCCTGGCTCCCTGCAGTGCAGTGTGGCTTAGAGTGTTCGCAGACTGACTCTTGCCTAGGGGAGAGCCAGAAACTGTTTAAACAAAAGAACACCCAGAAAGAATGAATGTGATTAAATTATTCCTGCCAGGGGATGTTAACGCTCTTCCCTGGTGATTAGGGGTCACTCATACGTAGATCTTGGAGCGTTAGGGGGAAGAAGGACCTCAGAGCCCACCTGGGCGAAGGGCCATAGTTTGGAGATAAGGACACGGAGACCCCATGGTACTAAGTGACCCACCTGCTGGCCCAGCCAGCCAGTACAGAGCCGCACCTAGAACCCTGGTCTCCTGACCCCATGCCTCTCCTCCTCCCTTACCTGGCTGGGGATCTGGCTGAGCCCAGATCTGCTGCCCCCCTCTATTCCTTGCTCCTGTCCTTCCAGGCCGAGGAGCCGGAGGCTGACAAGTCAGAGGCAGAAGACGAGGACGAGATAGATGACTTACCAAGCTCCCGCCGGCCCTGGCGGGGCCCCATCTCTCGCAAGGCCAGCCAGACCAGTGTGTACCTGCAGGAGTGGGACATCCCCTTTGAGCAGGTGGAGCTGGGCGAGCCCATCGGGCAGGGCCGCTGGGGCCGGGTGCACCGTGGCCGCTGGCACGGGGAGGTGGCCATCCGCCTGCTGGAGATGGACGGCCACAACCAGGACCACCTGAAGCTCTTCAAGAAAGAGGTGATGAACTATCGGCAGACACGGCATGAGAACGTGGTGCTGTTCATGGGGGCCTGCATGAACCCCCCCCACCTGGCCATCATCACCAGGTAACCCAGCCCCTGGCCCTGCTGGGGTGGCCGCCTCAGCCTGCCCTTCCCCGGGAGTCCCCTTATTTACGTGGATGCCCTGGAGGGCGTGGAAGTTTTTGTTTTTAAATTTGTTCTGCGATTATAGTTGACATACATGATTATGTTAGTTTCAGGTATACAACATAGTGTATATTTGTACGCCTTACGAAGTGATCGTGGTAAGTCTAGTACCCATCTGACACCGTACCTAGTTGTTACAGTATTGACTCTAGTCTCTGTGCTACACAGTTTATTCCATGACTGGTGTTTTTTTTGGAGCTGGCAATTTGTATTTTTTAATCCCTGTCACCTTTTTCGGAAGGCATGGAAGTTTTAGTGTAGACAGGTATAAGGAAGGAAACCAAAAATGGGGTATAAATTCCCCTATCATAAAACCCCATTGATGTTAACAATAAATAAATAATAAATAAAGTGATACCTAAGGAGAGAAAATTTCAAATGTCCCAGAAAGGTACAAAGTAAAAAGCAGTCTGCTCCCACGCCAACTGGGTGCCTCTCCCTACATG
Organism: Rhinolophus hipposideros; assembly: GCF_964194185.1. Taxonomy (NCBI): domain Eukaryota; kingdom Metazoa; phylum Chordata; class Mammalia; order Chiroptera; family Rhinolophidae; genus Rhinolophus; species Rhinolophus hipposideros. The sequence goes on along the minus strand of NC_138066.1, from coordinate 18,064,144 downwards.
TGGATACTGTAAACAGTTCCTTACCATGCCTTCCATTAAAATAATGAAGTTTGCATACGAGATCAGACAATCAAGTTTATGAACTCATCCTAGAAAAAGTGCTACATACCTCATTTCTGAATATCACTATAGTCACCTTCGAAGTACTCTCCTTGGGAAGCTATGCACTGACGCCAGCACCTAGTCCACCCTTCAAAGCAATTGTGGAATTCTTTTTCTGGAATGGCCATCAGAACTGTCATTATATTACCCTTGATGTCCTGAATGTCATCAAAATGTCTTCCTTTCAATATTTCCTTTATCTTTGGGTAAAGAAGGAAGTCATTGGGGGCCAGATCAGGTGTGGAGGGAGGATGTTCCAATACAGTTCTTTGTTTACTGGCTGAAAACTCCCTCGCAGACAGTGCCGTGTGAGCTGGTGCATTGTCGTGATGCAAGAGCCATGAATCATTGGCGAAAAGTTCAGGGCGTCTAACTTTTTCACGCAGCCTTTTCAGCACTTCCAAATAGTAAACTTGGTTAACTGTTTGTCCAGTTGGCACAAATTCATAGTGAATAATCCCTCTGATACCGAAAAAGGCGAGCAATAGCATTGCAACAAGTTCACGAACTTAATTGTCCGACCTTGTATATTCACGTTTTGAGACTGTTTATCGATTCCTTTGTAAAAATACACAGCAAAGATCATACTGATTCACACCTTGCTTTCTTCACTGGTGTGCAGGTCTCTCATATTCTTTTTAACACCTGCACAGTATTCCCATGACATGGTTGAACCCAGCGGCGTGCTGGTAAATGTTTAACAACCAGCTCTTGGTGGTGTGGAGGGAAGCTCTGATTGGTGGCACTGTTTACATACTCTCACCTCAGTTAATTTCAAGCTACCGACATGATGTCACTTGAAAATGGAGTGGAATTGGGAAGAGAGTCTCACAACCAGGTTCTGGGTTCTCTCTCGAGCTGATCACTGGTCATTCCTTAATGTAACCCATCCTCTCTCACTGGACACTTGATCATAATGAACAACCTCATTTCTATATCTCGGTGACCTGTGAGTATGTGTGCTGCGCTGGGTCAGAGGATGTGTGTGTAATGTTTTGATGTACACTGTCTGTCTCTAGTCCGGAAAGTATTCACCAGTTTCCTCTCCCACCATCAGTGTATGAGTGTCCCTTCCCCCCAGCGCCAAGGGATATGAAACAGAAACATTTTTGCCCATGGCATTGAAAAAGTTGTTGTTGGGTGTTTACTTCTTAAATCAAGAGAAAAACCACGGGAGGTTAGAGAAGAAATTTCATAATATACATGGAGGTTTTAGGAAGAAACGAAAAATCATTTTAATCCCATCAACCAAGAGAACCTTTGCTAATATTCTGATGACATTCCCTGTAGCTTGGTCCTGTGCTTTGAAAAACACTTTCCACAAGCAAACTATATTTACTAAGTAAAAATTTCCATTTTGCTTGTTTATCCAGAGGCGTAAGGAACCACGCACCACAACTCCTGAGCAGTGTGAGATGGCCAGGCCATCTCTCCAAGGGGACAAAATTCCAGGCCCCCAAGCATGATGCTTTAGGGAGCCTTAGTGCAATTAGACCAGCTTCGCAATCCCTAAATCCCACTCCCCGCAGCGCTGTCCATGCATGCCTGCATCCATCCTTCCGTCTCTCGCCCACCCAGTTCCATAAAAGATCCGAGTCTGCTTAAAGGGAATACATATAATAACATAGCAAAACATTCATTAACAAAAAAAGTGGAACATCTGTTAGAATACGCTGAAGGTACTAGAATACAGATAAGGAACCATTCTCCAGTATTCCAGACCCCTTGCCCTATTCCCAAAGTCTCTGAGCCTCCCAGAATCTTATCTCCTTGGAAACTTTCCCTAAAACCTAGCTCTTTCCTCATGTGGCTTAAGTCACCTTCTCCCTAGAACAGGAGAAGGAACCACACATTCTCTCTGGGTCCTTCCTCACCCCAGGTTTTAGGGGTCGATGTAGATGGAGACACCAAAACACGAGCCCCTTATCCGAGAATCACTCTGACGCTTCTGACAGCCCCTTCTACTCCTCACACACTCGATTGTAATAAAATCCCTGTGATCAGGAACTTACCAGGAGCCCCAGAGCCCCAGTGTTGCCCGTTCATAGCCCTAAAAGGCTCAGTTCCCCCCGTCTGAATTTGAGTGGGCGTGTTCCTACCTTGAACCCACCAAGGGTGGGCTGCTTTGGGTCACCAGGAACCTAAGTGAATTGGGTTCTAGGGTGGGCAGGCTCTGGGACTCAGGAACGGAGTACATGCGACTATGTTTTTGTACATTCAGGCCAGGCCCCAGAAGGAATGGGCATCAGGCTTGGTTAAGAACAAGGATTCTGACACCCACAGTCCGGGGTTTGGAGAGAGCCCTCCAGAGGCCAGCGGGCACAGCTCTCCCCATGGCTCCTCCTGGGCTCCACAAGGGCCGGGGTCAGGCTGCTCTGGCCCCAGACCTCTGCCTGACCCCGCCACTCTCGACAGCTTCTGCAAGGGGCGGACGTTACATTCATTTGTGAGGGACCCCAAGACATCTCTGGACATCAACAAGACCAGGCAGATTGCTCAGGAGATCATCAAGGTAAAGGGGCGCCCCCTGCTCTGTCTGCTTGTGCCAGGGTGGTGGTGGCTGCTTTGTCTCTCCCCTTAGCTCAGGTGCCTTAAGAGTGGGACCCCATCTCCTTCCCTCCGTCCACATGTTGTCAAATTGGAGCCGCAAGCTGGACACTTGGTCAGCAGTGATAGAATTGAATTGGTCAGGGAGAAACACCAGGCTTTAGAGACAGATGGCCCGAGTTTGAATCCTGGCCATACCAGCTGTGTAGTCGCACACTTTGGGCAGGCCAGTCAGCCTCTTTGAGCCTTGGCTTCCGCCCCTGTCACGTGGGGGTACCAACATAATTTCCCTCGTTGGAGTGATCCAAGGCTAACAGCATAGTCCACGGAAGGAGCCGCGCTGGTCTGTGATGGGAAGGGGTTCAAGTTTCATGACAGACCCTCAGGCTCAACGCAGACAGCCTTTTGTCTTTCCTTCTTCCTTTTCAGAGTAGTTAAATAAAAATGAAAGAAATGCTTATTTGTTGCTTTATTTAGCAACAGGCCCAGCTAAAATCTAGAATGCTGTCGGGTAACGTTCCTCTTTTCTTGTTTTTGTTGAAAAGCTTCTCTTAGCAGCTCTCCCCATGTTTGTGCCCCTTTCCTGTCTTTCTCCTTTGTCTTCTTCTTCCTTCGCTCTGCCATCTTTCCTTTTTTCTCCCTCTCTCCTGCCTTCTGTCCATTTTGTGTGGATGTCTTTTGAAAGGAAAAGATAAAAATCACCGTGACTTTTATGGACAAACCAGGATTTCCATGCGACTTTTTCATGTGGCTGAGCTAATGAATTAAACTTTTGAATCCCCCAAACCAAAATATCAAATTTATACTTTCAATTGAGTCTGTCTCATTTCAGAGAAGTTGGAGAGAGCTGCAGAATGTCATATCTACTTCATGTTGTCCCCAAACTTGCTAGGCCCTGCTCCCCACTCTGCCCTCCTCCCCCAGATGGTTTGCTGTCCTTATTGTCAGAACACTGAGCCATCTGAAAGATTCCAGTGCAGAAGAGAAAAGTTACTCAAAGGTTTTGGAGCTGTGGAGCCAGAAGCCACCTCTGCTGGCTTTTTTGTTTTTTATCGTGCTGAAAAACTACCCCTTCTCCCTTGTGCTGGGAAATTTTAAGCCACTTCCTTTTGTACTCATTTCTGATGTCTTGAGGTTCAGAATAGGGTAAGAGGGGACTGACCTTTGGTTAGAGGGTTTTCAGTTTGAGGGGCACTCTGGAAACACTGTGAAGTTACGAGAAGGGAGGAGAGTTTGTATTCTAGACCCCGGTGTTGCATCCTGTCGCCCTAAGCTGGTCTCTTGCGGCAGTGGCACCTGTTTTATAAACAAGGCCCACAGAGGTACAGTGACTTGTCCTGTCACACAGCTGGTCCCTGTTCAATACAAGGTGGGGTCTTTGGCTCTCTTTGTCCACTGAGGAAGGCATGTGCACTTGGCTTGGTTTGGGGAATGGGCGGATAGTTTAAGAAGGATTGTCTTGCATTCAGGACAGCGTTTTGGGAAGGAGCAAATCACACTTTCCTGGAACTCCCTGCTTCCATGGCAGGATGACAGCTCTCAGGAGGCCTGAGGGAAGTGGCCACAGGGGACCCCACGTCCTCCCGTCTCTTGCAGAAGAACATCTGTCTGGTGTAAATTCTTCTCTGCCACTCTCCAGACCCACTTGGACTGAGCTCTGGCCTTGGCTGAGTTCTGTCTGGTTCTGCCTCACGCTCATTCTTTCTACTTCCTAATGGTGGCTTATTTACCTTTCTACTCCTTACCCCAAATAACTTTAAAGCCAGGGAGATTTCTTAGGTGTGACGTTCCCTCGAGGCAGAGATTGGGAAGTAGATTTACATGTGCTCTTCCTAAGCTATCAGGAACTGGCATTTTAGTTGTGACATCTTGCCCCTATCCCCAAGGGCATCAGGATACACAGGAGTCTGGTTTGACCTTGGATCCAAGGTCAGCTTTGACCTTGGATGAGGTCATGCCTGTGTCAGGTCACCCGCATCCCATCCCAGTGTTCAGTCCACAGAGAGTGCTGGTTAGAAATCACTGACCTCTCCCCCTTTTGCTTGACAGATGAGGAAACAGGCTTAGAGAAGCCAAAGGTCCAGGGCCACACAGCAAATTAGTATCTAAGCTAAGCTAGAACTCGGACCGCAGGTTTCAGTCTTAGTTGAGGACTCCTGTCACAGCACAGATATTGGGACCTCCTGAACTTGGGAACTCCCTCTGTGTGAATTTCTCTCTGTTCCTGCCCTGCCTGAGGATACAGGCCAGCTGGTCAAAGCCCCACAGAGACCCCAGATCACTCAACTTGTCTGTGACTTAACGTGGATAGTATCATCCTGCTTTCTATACTTCCTGACCTTCCAGCTTCCTGCCTATCACCCTCTCCACACCTCACACCTTATCCAAGTATAAGGTGGACGTTGGAAAGCACAGTGGCATGAAAAGAGCACAGACAGGCCTGACACCAGGTCTCAGCCATGCTGTTTAACTGCTGTGTGGCCTGGAGCCGGTGACTTCCTCTCTCTGAACTTGGTGTCTTCATCTGTAAAGCGAAGATAATTACACGGCATCAGATGGCAAAGAGTAAATGAGGGGCTTTGGGTAAGGCATCCAGCTCAGGGCCTGGCCCAGGCAGACGCGAAGTCACCGTCACTCGTCCTCCCTCCCGCTAACTGATACGAGGCTCACCATCTTCTAGGGCATGGGGTATCTACACGCCAAGGGCATCGTGCACAAAGATCTCAAATCCAAGAATGTCTTCTACGACAATGGCAAAGTGGTCATCACGGACTTCGGGCTGTTTGGGATCTCAGGCGTGGTCCGCGAGGGACGGTAAGCTGGCCGTGGTGTCTGGACGGAACAGGGAGGAAGTGGGTGGAGCTGGGTGGGCCTGAGTCCAGCTGAGGTCTGGACACTTGCTGAGGAGCAGCCTTCCCTGTAGGAAAGGCCAGGTGTGCTTTGGGCCTGTCCTTGTGGTCCTGGTCCAGAATCAGAGTCAGGTGATGTTTAAGTCCCTCATATACTTGATTCTTAGGCTGACCCCTTGGGGGCTGGGCCCCCTCACTCATATTTACCCCGTCGGGCAGAGGACCAGGGTTCAAGTCTCCAATATGAAGAAGAGTGTCAGATTTTATTTCCCCAAGTCTTAAAGAGGTGGGGGTGCAGAGAAAGGCTCCCCGCCGAGCATCTGCGAGAGCCCCAGGGAGGAGAGTAGCAGCAGGGCTACTGTGACATACACAGGCACATCTGATTTTCTGCATGGAGATGTATTCCACTCTCCCAGAGTAGAGAATCAGGCACCTGCAAATGCAGCTCCCTGCCAGTACCCCTTCTTGGCCTGCTTTCCTAGGAAAACCTGGTTGTCACTCTTCTGTAAACATTGCCTAATCGCGCCGGTGCCTTTGCTGCTGCTGGGGGCCTTGTGTGGGGAGTAGGCTAGCCCTGGAGCAGATGTGTGCCAGACAGGCCTCTTTGCTACCGGCTTTGTCCTTGACCTGCTCTCCTTGCCCTTGACCTTTTTGGTCTCCAGGCGTGAGAACCAGCTGAAGCTGTCACACGACTGGCTGTGCTACCTGGCCCCTGAGATCGTGCGCGAGATGACCCCCGGGAAGGATGAGGATCACCTGCCGTTCTCAAAAGCTGCTGACGTCTATGCATTTGGGTGAGGAGGCCTGGGGCTCTGAGGCCACAGAGAGGGCCCTGCTAGACATAGAGGGCAGGGGGAGGTGTGTTTTGAGTCCTAGCTTGTTGGGTGAGTGATCACATCCTTGACCTTCCCTCTCCTCCATCTGTAAAATGGGAGAATAATGGCACCTCCCCAGTAGGGTTGTTTCATGAGGACAAGGTTAGGTAATTTCTGGTGTCAGTCTCACCTATTGCCTCATGAGACCACTTGCCAGAACTAAGAACTGTCCCTCTGAGAGAACTGGGACGTCCTGCTAGCTAGCCTCTAGTGCCCCATGAAGCTGACCAAGAGAAAAATAGAAATAGAGAAATATTGTGTGAGCCCAATATGTGGTTTTCTCTTAGCCACATTAAAATGAAGAACAGGTGAAATCAGTTTCAATAATCTGTTTCATTTAACTCAGTCTATCCAAAATGTTATCATTTCAACATGTAATCAAAATAAGAAGTTAAGGAGATATTTTACCCTACAAAGTTTTCAAAATCTGGTGTGTGTCTTACACCTACAGCACACCTCGGTTCCACTCTCCACATGTCAGTTGCTCAGGAGCCCCACATGGCGAGTGGTCCCGCACTGGACATTGCAGGTCTAACAGAGAAGGTCCGCCTCTGGATAAGCCGAGAAAGGCAAGGAGGGGACTTGGAGAAGTGGAGTAAGGCCCTCACCCTGTAATCTCTCAGGGTGTCGTTCGGTCAACAGTGGTCTCTTCCTCCCCTGACCTGTAACTGTCATTTCCTGAGCACCTAGGTGTGCTAGGTACTGGGCCCGGCATTTTTGTTACCCTTCCAACATCCCTGGATGTAGCCATCAGCCCCACTGAGGTTCACAGTTGTACCAGGATCTCTGTTCAGACTTTCCACCACAAGGGGAGCGCAGGGCCACAGATCCTCGAGGAGCCTGCAGGACATCGTCACGGCATTCCCTGAAGCCGGGCGGGTGAGGAAGGCTGGAGAAGGATTCTGGATCCTCTGGCTGGGTTTCTGGCGTTGTAGCAACAGGGGTCCCTGGGTGCTAGCCGGGCTGAGCCATCCAGGAGCTCACGCTGTGTGGATGGTCTCCACAGGACTGTGTGGTATGAGCTGCAAGCAAGAGACTGGCCCTTTAAAAACCAAGCTGCAGAGGCCTTGATCTGGCAGATTGGAAGCGGGGAAGGAATGAAGCGAGTCCTGGCTTCCGTCAGCCTGGGGAAGGAAGTCACTGTGAGTAGCCAGCTGTTCCTGGAGAGGGAAGAAGGTGTAGAGGGCGGGGCCCGGGCATCTGACATGGCAGCCCTTCGTTCACTGATCTGAGAAGTGGGACCTAGAGGCAGATGTGTGCCAGGCAGCCTCTCTGCTACTGCCTAAAAGGCCTATGCCCCTTATTACCTCACGGTTAAACTTTTTCTTAAAAAGAAAATAGAAAGAAAAAGAAAAAGATGAAGTACATAAAGATAATGGTTTTACTTGCATCATGAGATGAAAAGATAGTAAAGCCCTGTATGTTGCATGAAAAACGATAATAAAAAAGTAATCGCTGCACAAAATACAAATGGTGAGGTTATCTTTCTCCATAATGGTTTCCTCTGCTGTTCAAGATCAAATGGAAGTTGCCACAGTGAATTTGTTTTCAAAATACCGAGTCATAATACAGTTGCTGACCTCAGGTTTCTGTCTACCTTGAATGGTTTCTCTGCATTACAGTTTGCAAGTTTCCCTACCCTGCTACCGGAACACATAAAGGAACTCCGGGGTCAGTGTTTTCAATGCAGTCAGTGATAACCATGAGTCAGGTAGGACTAGAGCAAGTAGGTGCCAGCCTGGATGTTAATAAGTAACGACAGCAGGTATCAAGCAGCATAACCCGGGAGGTGTCTGGAGGAGACACCTGGCCCTTGTCCAGGTTAAGAGCTAAAGACTGTGAGTTTCGTGTTGACGTGGTGAACAGTTTGGCCGGGTCACCACCTGCAAACTCGGGACAGGAAAAGCAATGAATTCAACCTTATCTTCCTCTCACATCTTAAGAGATCTTAATATTTTCCTCCTTGGACTGGTAGCCAGCAGCTAGGGCATTTTCGGAAGGCTCATTTATGCCATTGATCTGGTGGGTGTATTTTATTCCGCAGTAGTACAGGTCATCTGGTTGAAGTTCAGACTATTTGTACAGGTGTGCTCCTCCAAGAATGACACTGAAATGCTAGCGTGTAGCACCGACACCACGCTCTTCTTTGGCCAACCCATACCACTTCATCTGGGGTGTTAGGCAAGGAGGGGGAGTGATGGGCGCCTCCCCAGTGCTCTTGAGCTCGTGCTTGTTGGCTTCATGGTCCAGAACCACCTGCACCATGGCCTTGGGCTCCTTAGGAGGGTTGCGATGGGCTCAGCGTGTAGGGTTTGGGCTCCTGCTTCTTTGGACAACTCAGGGAGCAGCTGAAGTAGCCTCTGCCATCTAGTCTTTTTTTTTTTGAATATTTTTAAAATACATGTCTTTAACAAAAGCAGAATCATAACACATAGCTGATTTTTTAATTTTTATTGGGGAAGGGGAACAGGACTTTATTGGGGAACAGTGTGTACTTCCAGGCCTTTTTTCCAAGTCAAGTTGTTGTCCTTTCAGTCTTAGTTGTGGAGGGTGCCGTTCAGCTTCAAGTTGTTGTCCTTTCAGTCTTAGTTGTGGAGGGCGCAGCTCAGCTCCAGGTCCAGTTGCCGTTGCTAGTTGCAGGGGGCACAGCCACCATCCCTTGTGGGAGTCGAACCGGCAACCTTGTGGTTGAGAGGACGAGCTCCAACCAACTGAGCCATCTGGGAGCTCAGTGGCAGCTCAGCTCAAGGTGCCGTGTTCAATTTTAGTTGCAGGGGGCAGAGCCCACCATCCCTTGCGGGACTCAAGGAATTGAACTGGCAACCTTGTGGTTGAGAGCCCACTGGCCCATGTGGGAATAGAACCGGCAGCCTTCAGAGTTAGGAGCATGGAGCTCCAACCGCCTGAGCCACCGGGCCGGCCCAGCTGATTTTTCAAATTGTGATATTTTTTCTTTTTTTTTCCCCCACATGGCATTTTATTATATATATGCTCATTATCTCAAATCACTGACAGGTCCTTGTTTTAACGGCCATCTAGCCTTCTGACCTATGGCTGTATGTACCATAATGTAACGAGTCCTCTATTGCTGGACATTTAGGTTATTTCCAATTTTACCTTTTACAATAAAGTTATTAAGGACTTCTTTGTATAAACCAGAGTATGTGTGTACCTCTGTTTTATCTGAAAGAAAAAGTAATCTTAGTAAATCGCCCTCCTGGCAACAAACTCAGTTCCATTTCTGAACACTTAGTCTTGGCGTACAGAACATGGAGTGCTGTCTTCAAGGAGCTGAAGGCTTGGAGCAGAGCACAGGGCCATCCGAGCGGCAAGGCAGTCAGGGCTCAGTGGTGGTCACGAGTCAGAATCATCCAGGAGCTTTTTAAAAATATGGCCTCCGCCAGAGAAAACAATTTCATCAGCCAGGGTCGGGGCTAAGGTCATGGTTTCATGGTTAATTTTTTCTTTTTTTTTCTTCTTTTTTTTTTTTTTGGAAATAAAGCTCCTCAGGCAGTTCCAGTGCACAGCCAGAGTTCTGATCTGATTAGAAGGACTTCTTATAATACAGGGTTTTGAGTCCTTTGAAGCCTTTTAATAATAAATTAGGGACAGGCATGAGGAAGTGAGGACAAAGCAAACATTTATGTTTTAGCAATGTATGTTCCAGCAGCCAGCTTCTGGCTCACGGAGTTGTCTTTCCTGTCAGGTCTTTTCTCTTTTTTTAACACATTGCTGTTGGCGGATGGGTGGGTGTTGGTAAATGGCAGTAAAACAATTATTTTGAATCATAGTCAAAAGCAGGGAGTTCCTTCTGAGGGACATCTTTCTCTGTCCCTCCAGCCCCATTGCTGTAAGTTCATCCCCAGGCACTGCTTTATGTACAGATGCAGCCACAGTGAGGTAGCGTGGATGGGAAGACATCAAAAGGCCAGAAGGGTGCTCATGAAAAGCATCAGTCCTTTACCCCAGGTCACTCTCCAGAAGACCAACTTCTTATGCTCTTAGCTCTTCGCTCCCTCAACTTCCGTCACCTTTGCCTTTACTCTTTTATGGTATAGATTGATTTTGTGTTGCCATAATTAAATATGCCAGGCTGTGTCTGAAGACTGAGGCTAAAAGTGAGAAAACAAGAAACAGTGTGTGCACTATTATAATAGACTGGAATTGCCATTAGCTGCTGCTAATTATGGAGTTAAGCAGGATCACATTTTCTTCTTTATGGGTCCATCTTCTCCATTCCATCAATTACACAAAGGCTCACCACAAATTTGTTGGATCTTGGCTTTCTTGCATAATTTTAGATTTTTTTTCCCTTTAGTTTCTAATTGCCTTTTTTTTCATATTGAGAGAAGAAATAACACTGTTATATGCCTAAGGTCTTGCAACCCTTTCTACATTCTGCCTATTGAATGGAATCTATTCCATTTTTTGCAGAGATTTCTCATAGCTTGAATCAGTAGAATTGTAGGCCTGCTGCAGACCTGTCATCCTGTTACTTTGCATTCATTCCTGGGTCAGGTACACAATTTTATGTATCTTGTGTCTTCCTGTTTCTTTATTTGCGCTCCAGCAAAATGAGAGTGAAACATAAAGAAACTACCTCTCAGTGGATTCATAGGAGATAATCTTGGAATCCTTGCATTCCTAAAAAGGTCCTTATTTTGTCCTCACACCAGAAATAGGATTCTAAGTTCACAACAGTTTTCCCTCAGAACATAAAGATTTTGCTCTGCTGTCTAATAAGTGTCCAGTGCCTTGTTGAGAAAGCTGTTCTCTTGGCCTAATTCTCGACCTTTTGTAGATGCCCGGTTTTATTCTCTCTGGAAACATCTAGGATCTTCTCTTTATGTTTGTTTCAGTGAAATTTCATAAAAATATGTCTGAGAAAATGTTTAGTACCTTTGACCCTTGAACACCTTGGGGGTTAGGGGTGCCAAGCACCTGTGCAGTCAGAAATCCTCATATAATTACAGTCAGTCCTCTGCATACACAGATTCCTAACCACGGAGTTGCCCTTTGAGCAATGTGGTTTTGAACTTTGTAGGTCAGTTGAATTGTGGTCAACTGGGAAAAATTCCACATACAACTGACCTGCGCTGTTCAAACCTGCTTTGATCACCTGTTGTTTGTTTTTCTTCTTTCAACGAGGTCCCTTTCTTGTGCCTTGGCAGCTGAAGATTCCTGTTTCCCTCAAAAATGTCTGGGACATTTTTTTTATTATGACCTTGCATAGTTCCCTGCCCTATGGTTTCTTGGTTTTCTCTTATGGAAACTTCCATTAGACAGAACTTGGTCATTCTTAGTGAGTTTTCGTGTCTTTTAACTTCTTTCATATTTTCCATTCCTACTTAAAATGGGGTCCACAATCTGGGGAACTTCCCTGATTGTATTTTCTAGTTCTTCTACCTACTACTGTTTTGTTTCAGAAGTTAACGTTATTAATTACAAGCACTTCCGTACTTTGTTGATGTCTTTTTTATTGCACCCTGGTCTCGTTTTATGGATAGAGTAGCTTCTTCACACACACCTGCACACCGTTTCTTCCAGTCAGTATTTTGGTCTATTTATCTTCGGTCTCTTGTTTTCTTAACCTGGCAGACAACCCGATGGGCTCCAGTCATATTTAAAAAGACAAGTTTGAGTTGCTGAATCTTAAGTGGATGTGCACTTCCTGCTCCGTCGCGTGAGCACTCTGCCAGATCCTATGTGCAGGTCTATTTTCTTACAGGTAGTTCTCCTGAATCAGAAGGCTGACGGGGTATGCTGTATACACCCGTGGATGTGGAGAGTAGGCAGCAAAATGCCAAAGTGAGAAGGGCTCTATTCCGGGGACCACCATTCTGCCTACTCTCTGCTGCTGCCCTGTATTTAGTTCCTGTCACTCCCGGCCTCCATTCTCGTAATGCGGAGGCTCCCACCTCCGTTGCAGCCCCACCCTGCACACATTCTGTGCATCTTACATGTCACCTGTCAACGCGCTGCCTCCCACTTTCCACCCTAAAAATCAGTGACTCCATTTCTGATGTCTTTCCTATTACCGGTTATTCAACTATGTTACTGTTATTTCAGGGAGGTCTGAGAAGGAAGGAGGGGAGATAGCTGATGTGCTTCATTTTAAACTGGGTGCTTCCGTTGTTTTGAGAAATGGTCAGTCACCCCAATGTTGGCAGGATGTTCAGGTGACGGCAGCTGGAGGGTACCTGAGAGCGTTGGAGGGACCCTGTGCATAGAGCCCCAGCTGTGCCCTCCTCCCTGCCAGCCAGCTCTCACATGCACTAATGCCAGCTCTGCTTGCAGGAGATCCTGTCTGCCTGCTGGGCTTTCGACCTACAGGAGAGGCCCAGCTTCACCCTGCTGATGGAAATGCTGGAGAAGCTGCCCAAGCTGAATCGGAGGCTGTCCCACCCTGGGCACTTCTGGAAGTCTGCTGAGTAAGTGCCCCCTCGGTAAACCAGGCCTGGCACCAGGTTTTTGCAGCCTCACCCAGAGTCTCAGAGGGCACTGTCTGCCCGGTGTGCCCAAGACTTGGGGGAAGACTCCAAGCAGATTAGCCAGAGGTGTCTCATCCCCTCACCTAAATGATACCAGGATCTCATCCACCACATTTATTCGAGAGACTTTTTGACAAATGAGCATCTCTAGTTCTCCTTTGTAAAAACCTCCATGTCACTATTATCAGAACAGTGGTTTTATTTGGCCCGGGCCAGGCCCAGACAAGAAGACTCTACCCACGACAGGGCCAGACGGGGCCAGTTTGAAATCAGAGCAACGTGGGTATGGAACAGCATCAAAATCAGCAGAGTGGCTGTTGCTTAAAATGTTGCAGACTCAAAACAGAGCTTTCTAGTCCCCAAATCAGCCACCTGTGATGGGGACGACATGGCCTGGGTTTATGTGGCCCTTTGATGCTAGCAGCCCGTCCCTGCTTCTGTTTAATCACACAGTCCTTTGCGCCCTTTAGTGCCGGGGTGGTCTCCACTGGGCAGTGGCAACCACTGTCGTCTCTTCTAAGTACTGTCTTCTTCTCTTTTTCCTTTGTCCCTCTGGCCCTCTCTGCCAGAACACTCACAAATGGGTTTCTGCCTTGTCACGAACACTTTGTGAGAATCGGGAAGTCCTTCTCAGTGGCAGGCCTCGGTTTCCAGAGCTTTAAAAAGTGGGGGTTGAGTAAGATTGGGGGTATGTAAACTTGTAAAGGGCCACATGGCAAATATTTTAGGTTTTGCGAGCTAGGAGAGAAATTCAAGTTACAGCTCCTGTCACTGGGATTGTAGTGCCCCCAGCAGCAGGGTGGAGCGATGACGCCATCACATGCACTGTCTGTCCTAACAGCTCAGCTCTGCTGCCTGGAGTGGGAGCAGGCTGGCTGTGCTTCAGTCTGGACACTGAAATGTGCATTTCATGTCATTCTTACATATCATGAAATATACTTCTTTTGATTGTTTTCTTCCCCCCTCCCGCCCCGCAACCATTTCAAAAGGTAGAAACCGTTCTTAGTTGGTGAATGGTACAGAAACAGATGGTGGGCCATTTTTGTGGCTGGACTCTGGACAAGATAAATGGTTTTACACTTTTTTTAAGGCAAAGAGCACTTTCTGAAAGGGAACTCTCATACAGCCCCATTGTATAAACAGATAAAGTGGAGCTGCTCTTGATGGAGTCGGGGTAAGAGCCTATGTGCGCCCACATCTGAGCTGGTCCCCAAGACCCCAGTTACCAGGCATGTGTGTGAGGCACCTGCTCTCGCATCACTGAGGCCCCAGAGCTGCACCCAGATCTCACACCTGCTGCCAAGGTGTGTGGGGGCAGCAGCACTCCTCTTATTCTAGAAAAGGCCAGCAAATATTTTAGACTCATGGGTCGTATGGTCTCTGTCACATGCTCTGTTTTTCTAAACAACTCTAAAATAGCCAAAACCTTTTTGTGGTCGGATTTGGCTTACCCACAGTTTGCCAGCTGCCGTCTTAAAAACAAACCAAACCAGCTTCAAGCTGCAGGTGAGGGGAGGCCCACAATGGGTTGTCTGACCAGAGGACACAAGTAGGAGAAACTGAAGAAATATGGTAAATTTTGTTGATTAGGCTAGTTGTAGGGTTGGCCTGGAGGAATGGCAATTAGTGGTTCGGGAATACTTTATTTTATAATGCGATATTAGATTCGATATTTTGTTCTTAAGATGGGTCAGAGTCCAATACAAATAGGGAGTAACAGAATGTTGGCATTAGAGGTGTGAGTCTTACCCAACCGTTGCTAAGTACCTGCTACACATCTGGGGAGACAGAAGGCCAAGGCCAGCAAGGAATTTACAGTCTAATTGGGAACAAAGACAAGCAGACATACACTGTAAGTCTGTGCAGCGGGACTCTGTCTTGTCACCTCTGTATAATTCCCACCTCCTCGCACCGTCCCAGGAACATAACAGTTGCTCAGTAAACATTTGATGGGTGAGTCAAAGAGGGAATGAACATAACATGAAAGTGCCATGAAAAAGCACAGCCTCTGGGGACACAGACAGGGTCCTCTCTGCCCACCTAGGAAGCCTGAGGAAGGGTCTGCAGACGAGGGGTTATTGGCGCTAGATTTTGAACGGGAGCTGTCCCAGCAGAGACCAGGAGGCTGGGTTCTCCTGGACTTGCGAGAAGTTCAAGGATCTTGCTTGTCAGACCTCGGGCAACTCGTAACAATCTGTGCCCTGGTTTTTCTCGTCTGCAAAAGAGAAGCCTGCACTAGGCAGGTGTGGGCATTCAGGAGATCGTCCCAGATTCCCTAAAGACCGTAGACACCCACCTTCTCATTCACAGGTGGGAAACAGAGTTACAAATGGGGGTTGTTTCTGGCTCAACACGATCAGGTTTAGCCCCTTAAAAGAAAGAATGCCAGCATAGCTGAATGAGTCTGTGTCAGAGCTTTCTGTTCATGATTTTTTTCGCTTCTACACACTCAGCCTCTAATTCTCATTTTCTCTTTTCTTTTCCATCGGTCTTGGCGCTTTTTTATTTTCGGGGGGTGGCTGATGCGCTGGCCTGTTCTGTCATCTCCCCCTCTCCCCGCCTTCCTGATTCCTGCGGCTCCTCCACCCATCCACACGGGGTGCCCGGCTCCATCACCTGCTGGACTGCGCTCCTCTCACACCTGGCGAAATGGTCACGGGGCACTCCCAGTCGCTGGCGGAGCCGCTACTACGGGAAAGGACGATACGGTCATGCTGACTTTAAGAGCTCCTGTCCAGTTCTGGAGGAATAGTGTGTTTTCTGTTATTTCCCTCATCCTCTGCCTGTTTGCAATGACCCTCTCTGCACACCCTGCTTCCTGCCCCATCTTTGCGTGGTTTTCTTCCTCATAAACCAAAGTGATGCTTTTGCCACCGAAATGGTCACCAGCAAGAGCCCTGCAGGCTTGTATTTTTCTTGTGGGCTAAGAGAAGACCCACAGCATGTGGCAGGGTCTTTGTCCACACACCATGGCAGACGATGGCTTGTCCCCGGGTGGGAGAGACCTGAGATCATTGTCCAAGTCCCCACAGTGCCCTCTGGCCAGAACTTAAAGAAGGGAATGCAGTGAGCAAGAATAGTGAACTCCTAGAAGTCAGTTTTGAGAGTCAAAGGCTGAGGGGTAGTAGACACGATGGCCAACCTCTGTATAAAATCCCATGACAGGACTGGGCCCCGAGGGAGTTCGGGGAAGGTTCTTTGTGCCAGGCTCCCTTCCAGGCTTGCTCTGCTGCCAAGCCTGGAATGGAACGGGGGAGTCCCTTTCTCTGCAGCGAGAGAGGGTCCCCTTCCCCCTGACCTGGCCAGGCCTAGGCCACTCCCCCCACCTCTGTGGTGCTCAGTTCTTACACTGCTCTTCCCTCTTCTCTTTCCTCCCGTAGGTTGTAGGCCTGGCTGCCTCGCATGCGCCCGGGGCTTTCTTCCTAATCGTCACTCGGCAACGCGACCTCTGCTCAAAATGCAAACTGAGATACGGGCACTAACCCAGGGGACGCCATCTGTGCAGCTCCAGTCTTCCCTCCTGAGACTTCTTCTATTGCTTTGTTTGTTTTTAAAACTGACCCCCTTCCTCTCCATGGCCTGTGTGTGCCTGAGTAACTGATCTCCACAGAGGGCCCCCTAACAAATCCCCCCCCCCAGAACTGCCTCCATGGATGCAACTTCGTTCTCTCCAGCTCTTCCTCTGCGGGGTGATATCGTTTTTGTTTGGCTGGTCCTGTCTCCCTACTAATAGCTCAGTGAGATCTGTTTCCTGCCCCGACCCTGCCAGCTGGCACACTGGCCTCCCAATGGCTGGGTCCAAAGTACAGGGGAGTTTTGCTTGGCTGTTAACCTGCAGGGATCTTTTCCAACAAGGAGTGGGATGATTTCAGAGCTGCCCAGGGCCAGGCCCCTCTGGAGGGCTGGTGGCAGTGAACACCAAAAGTCCTGTTGCTGTGAAAGACACCAGCTTGGAAGGGCTGTGTCCTCTGGCACGCTCAGGAATATCGTCCTAAAGCAAAGGTGGGGGGCCTGTCTCCAAACAATTTCACTAATGAAAAGGCTCCTGTCCCCTCCCCCCACAACGTTACTCTCTTTACATCAGCTCAGTGCAGACAGAAAGTACCAGACCCTGAGTCAGCATTTGTCAAGAGTGTGGCTGACAGGGAGGGCACAGAGTTACTGCACTGGTTACCAGGTACAGATTCCTGGGCCTCCCAAGACCTGAATCCGGGTCTCTGGAGGCAGGCCCTGAGAACTCACATTTCAATCTGCTTCCCAGATGGCCCTGATGCATCCCAGCGTCTGAGGACCATTTCTAAAAGGAGCACATGCTGTCAGTGTCAGTACTGGGGGTTAGATTTCTCTTCTCCCAATTCTACTTGGAGCGAGAGCTTTCCTGGGTTGCAAAGGAGAAAGCAGTTCCCACGAGCCCACAGCAGTTACTAGCCATGTTGGGTGCTGGGGGTTCTGAGATGAACAAGCTGCTGCCCTCCAGGAGGAGGGTGTGGCCGAGGCTTACAGGCCACGGCCACCGCCTACCTCCCTCCTGGTCAGATATGACCAGGAGCAGCGCTGCCAAGGCTGTTGGCTGTGTAATCATTCTCACTTCTTGGTGGGCTGGGTCCTCTGCTGAGCTTTTGGAACCGGCCCAGTCCTTAGCTAATGTTACCCTAATTCTGATGAAAAGCCCCGGGGCTATAACCCTTATTTTTGTTCCTCTTTGCAGCATTAACAGCAGCAAAGTTGTACCCCGGTTTGAAAGGTTTGGCTTGGGCGTCCTGGAGTCCAGTAATCCAAAGATGTAGCCAGCTGTGCAGTTTTTCTGCTGATTTCTTTCTTAAATGTGTTTCTAAAACATCCAAACAACCACCGCAACACAAAGCAACACTCATCAACACGTCGGCCGCCCTCCTAAGTGCTGCAAACCAGGAGCGTGTGTCCTCGATTCAGACTGTTTGCCCACAAAAAAACACTCGGGTCCCGGAGATGGAGCCGCACCTGCCGTTTCTTAAGATGACATCACCAGACCTGTCGTGACAGGCAGCAAATGTTTACACATATGTTTCTGCGGAGTGAATGCGATGTTTTACAGTAGGTAATAATAAAAACGGGCTTTGCTGAGGCGCTCTGGCACCATTGGCCAGGATGGCGGAAGTGGCCATTGCCTCTGGAGGCCCCTGGAGGCAGTGAGCCCCCTCTGGGCCAGAAGGAAGAAAAGCATCACGACTGTGGCTCTCCTTGTGGTAGGACAGGGACCATAAGGTTTGGCCTGGCCTCTGCTTTGACCCTAAACCCTATCGGTGGGGAATCTCCCTCTGTAGGGCTATCCCCTCGTCCTATCAAAAGGACACTGTCCCTTCTTCCTTTTGCAGAGGAAACCCTGGCTAGGAACTGAGATGGATTATGAAGGTCTGCAGTTCCCAGAGAGTTTGGGTTCACCTCTGACCCCTGTAATCCATCCCATACCAGCTGGAAATGTGGAGACAGGTAAAATCCAAATAACATCTGAGCTGATCCAGTGGTTCCCAGCCAGGGTTTCCGCTGTCTGTAGAGATGTTTCTTTCATGAAGCCCCCAGGGAAGCACCAAGGAGATGGGATGCAGGACCTTGGCTTTTTAGACACATCTCAGTCCCTGACTGACATTGGACCCCAGAGCTAAGGCCCAACCCAGCAGCTGTGTACACAATAAAGGTTTGATCCGTGAGAACAAGGCAGGTGGTGGGAGGGAGTAGCAGCAGTGGGTCCCTGACCCCACCCTCCCAGCCACTGCGTGATCTGACCCCTTCGAAACCCACGGTCAGTCATCCCAAGGTTCCAGAGCCGCCCACCTATTCCACTCCCCTCGTCCCGTTGAAACCGCTCAGCACACTCCTGGTTCCTCCACTGGCCATGTTCCGACCTAAGATGGGAGGGATGCTCCCTTCTTTCATTTAGAGCCACCTAGCGAGCCCCCCAATCTTCAGAGCCTTCCCAAACACCAAGTCAAGCTTGTCACTTGTGTCCATATGAACCAGAAGGAGGGACTTGGTTTGGGAAAAGTCCATGATGTGAGAGCCTGTCTTCATTGGAAGCTGTTGCCTAAAGAGAAAAGTGCCACATGGCGAAGAAACCCTTCAGTGGTCGGTTACGTCATTAGGCTCCAAAACCACAAATGACCAAGGGTGACAACAGCGACAATGTGGTTGGATTCAGACCCAGGACCTGTGTCCGTGCTCTGATCCAGGATGGGGCAGCATGTTGTCCTCCTCTCCCTTTCATTTAGACCCACCTAGCAGAGCTCCCAGTCTTCAGAGCCGTCCCCGGAGTCTGGCCAAAACCATCATATGAAATGGCCCGCTCTGCCTAGAAGCTGTGGGCTGCCTTCCCGTCTCCCAGCCAGGCCCCCCTTGGCTGAGCCCTGCTTGGAGAGCATAGCTGTGAGGCAGTGCAAGGGACCTGGCCTCCCGCTGCCCGTCAGCACTCCAGACAGACACGAGCACCTTCCCCCTTCCCAGTCAGGGTGTGGGAGGAAGACAGGAGCTGGAAACCAGTTGGGTTCAGCTCCATATGGTCTTCCTCCCCATCATGCCTTGGGCTCCCCGTTAGCCCTCTATGTGATCACCGCCGCCCAAAGCCACATGGTGTGTCACTGCCTCCTTTAGCTAATTCAGCTCCTCCCCACAGGTTTTCGCCCTCCCAGAGGTCACAGTTTGTGCATGTTGGGCCTCTCAGCCTCTCCCCTCTAAACCTATGGCCATGCTGGTGAGTCCAGGGTTTGGACAGCTGCAGAGAAGTCGGGCTCATCACCCCCCAGTCCTGACCCCTGCGTTTTGTTTTTCTCATAAGCGTCACACTCTGGGTCAGTTTGAGAAGCTTTCATTGCACACCTACTGTTGTCTTGGGCAAGTGCTGGGGAAACCCACGATGGGAGCAGTCGCAATCCCCGCCCTTAAGGAACTGGAATCGACCAGGAACCCCAAGGGTGGAGCTGAGGGACTGGGATATCCCCTTCCTCTGCGAGGCCCTGGGCAGCCGTCTGCTCCTGTCCTGAGCCTCTGCACTGCCTGTCATTAAGAAACTCCTGAGGAAAATCCCCAACGTGGTCCCCTTCTCCCTGTTTAAGTGACTGTGAAGGAGGTTAGGAAGACATGCTTGCCCTTCATGTGTTCTCCCGTCTGCCTTGGAAACACATGAAGGACGGCAGATACTGTGAATTCAGCCCTCATGGCCAACTGTGAAGGGGATGGAGAAGCTGAGAGGGTCTCCTTGGCAAGAGCTCTGGGGGCTGCAGAGGACCCCACTGTGGTCTGATAGTGGAGCCCACGCTTTGGCCCTTCAGGAACCTCCAGTTCCCAACCTCACCTCCCACGTCCCTGGGGCTGGTGTCCCTGCTGCCTTTAGCCACCAGCGTCGCAGCCATTGGGTCTCCAGCCAACTTGAGGTTTGAATCCTAGGTTTGAATCCCCAGTTAGTCATGAGCAATGTGTAGCAGGGTTCACCTCTCTCTCCATGTCACCAAATCACAGATGTGTGCATGGCTCTGGAATCCCTCTGCCTTCTCATGGCATTTCTCCGTGTGATCACAGAGGGCAGTGCCGTGCCCTGGAAGCCTGTGGTGGTCTCAGGCTCAGACCAAGATTTGGGGTCTGGGTGGAGACATAAATGTGAAGCCGAATAGGGAGCTTATGCGATTCTATAACATTAGCCAGGATTTCATCAGTGTGTGCAAACCCAGCGTCCCCTGTGGCCACACGGCACACACTTGCTTTTTTGAATGTGATGTAAACTTTGTACAGTAAAAGTTTTTATATTTTCTACCAACTGCATTTGTCTTCCAGAAATGCTGTTAATTTAAATTAAAATGGTTAGTATTAATGAATGTGCTGTATCACTTTTTGCCACTGGCAAGAACACACCCTTTGTGCCAGGCCAAGCCTGGGTGTCTGGAGTTTGAATAAAGTTGTACCAAGGTGTCCAGGGCTGTGTCTGCTTGGGTCAGTCCAGATGAGTGTGGGTAACTGCTCAGATGGACGGCATGGGAGAAGAGGAATGGACCCCTTGTGGGAACACCTTCCAAAGAAAGAAGTTATGCATGGACCAGATATTTCTAAACCGATGGAACAGTAGAGAAGGAACAGAAGCAAAGGCTCACGGTGCGCAGAGGAAGGTCCTCCAGCCCCCAGCTGTCACAGCTGGTGAGCAAACCCAGACCTGTCAGTGTCTCCTCAGTTGGAGGTACCTTTGCCTTGTGGAAGGAAACCTTGGGGTGGTCATTTATCCAAATCTTATTTCTAGGAGCCTCTCCTTGCCAGTTACCTAGGGAGAGGTGCTTTGAAAGTCAGGGTAACCAGATTTGTGGGACCCCCCTACTGTGAGCTAGGGAGGTGCTTTCTATGTATCATCTCACCATCTAATCCTCACAACACCACCATGCGGTAGGAATTGTTGAGATGTCTCAGCTGAGGAAACAGACATGAGGAAAGGTTCACGTGTTCACCTAAAATGACACTGCTGGTAGGTGTCTGGTCCAAGACTCGGACTCGAGAACCTCCCTCTCATCAGACGTTGGGGAACTGATGTGTCAGACGTTGACTGAACACCTACTGTGTTCAAAAGATGGTGCTAAGTGCTGGCACACCGGTAAGAAGATAGTGCCCTTGCCTGGCAGGCTTCATGGAGGAGGTGGCCTTGGTACGGACTAGAAAGGTGAGTGATATGCCTGGTGCATATAAGCAACGGGATGTACCCTACAGGAACATCATATGCAATGGCTGTGAGGTCTGGGAACACCTGGGGAAATCAGCTATTTTAGCTGTTGTAAAATGGGACCTAAGGAGTAAAATGAATCTGGAGAGGATTCCGTAGGTGCCACGCCCCCGAGTTGAGCCTTTCACATGGCAGTCCTTGGGAGCCACTGAAAATGCTTGAGTCAGGGGGGGCCATAATAAGATGAATGTGTTAGCTATAGAGGCTGGATTGGGGTTAAACTAGAGTCAGGAGGGATAACAAACAGCTTTGATTGGATGTGAGACGTCCAGAGCATACAGGATAATTCCCCAAATGTCTTTGTGGCTGATGGAGTCATTCGCTGAGAAGATGAGCCTATGGACAAAGAGCACGGGAGGGGTCATGCTTAGGGAAGATCCAGGTGAGATCTGCGTGACTAGATGGATGCCGGGAATGGAGCCTGGGGGACAGGGCTGGGCCGATGGACTTGACAGTTAACATATTCAAAGCAGTGGGAGTTCATGAGGTGGACATGAATTGACTCATATCAATGATATAACTTGACGTGCGTCTCACTGACAGAGACAACTAGCTCTTGCCAAAGCCCATGTGTCTTCTCTACTAGCTTCTGTTCTTGGACACAGACCCATTTCGCAGTCTCCCTCGCAGTTGAGTGAGAACACGGGACTGAGTCCTACCCAATGGAAAGTGAGTGCCTGGCCTATAAAAACCTCACACAAGCACCTTACCCTCCAAGGGCAACTCAGGAAGTCCCATGTGGAGGGCCCCATCGCTCCACTCCGGGTATCTGACTGGAGGAGGCCGCCCTGCCAACCTGCTATTTCTTCTGCCCAGCACTGGTATGTGAACAAGAAGGAAACTCCTGAGTTGGAGCCATGCTGCTTTTTGGGGTCATTATAATGGGCCTACACTAACATTGTATTCTTTGGTAATCGTAATAGCAAGCAAGTATTGAGAAAATTCTGGACATTATGCTGATGATAAGGCAGATACTAATTTTAACCCTCATACTAACTAGGTAGTAGGTAGGTGCTACTGAACCCATTTTGTAGTTGGAGGGCAGGCCAGTGACTAGATCCTGCTCGGGTTGGCTCTTTGGATACTGTCTTCCTTTCAGAGAGGTTGTAGTACTTGCCAAAGGTCACACACAGTAAGTGGCAGAGGCAGGATTCAAAACCAGACTTGCCTGACCGAATACCTAGAATCTTTTCAAAATTTCTACTTTAGTAGATGTTTTTATATTAGAAAAGTCATACAGGTTCATTGAGATGTCAAACATTACTGAAATTACAGAGAAAATGTTAACCTTCACTCCATCCCTCCATACACACACACCCACACCCTTTGTCCTAATCCCTGCCCTGAGATAAGCAGTGTTAAACTTGGACACTTTTCTTCCTCATCTCTTTCTGCTGCATTTAAACACGGTTTGGGGTTTGTGGTGATTTTATTAAACAACTACATCACATATGTGACATACGTATCATATGATATGTCGTACATATATCATTTTTTCCTACCCCTGGGGCAGTCTCTGTCCTATTTAATTCCTGCTACCCCCTCCCCCAGTCCCTGGAGTCTAGGTTTCATTTCCTTGAGCGGTGTCTTTTCCTAGAGCAGAGGAAGGGACACCTATCAAAAGTGGGGAGGTGACTAGCTAGACTGAGAGGCTTATGCATTTTATCCAGCCCACGTATGCTCATTACCTGGCCCCTGTAGGCAAGTGAGATATTCAAAATATTTAGACACCACCAGTAGAACTGGATGCCAGATGAAAGTGGCTGGAAAGTCCACAAGAGTGACCTACCAGGATATCAGGCCTCTTTTGAAGGCTGGTGGTTCTCCAAGTGGGGTCTCCGGACCAGCAGCATGGCGTCCTTCCCAAACTTGTTACAAATTCTCAGGCCATCTGGCAGCGGGGACTTTGGGGATGGGGCCCAGCAATGAGTTTTAAGAGTGCAACCCTGTTCTTATTCCATGTGTAAGAGGGGGATTGGGGTTGATTTTGTTTTGCTTTGTTCATTTTAATATAAACTTCATTCTTGAAGTTTATCTTTTTTTGTTGTTTATAAAGTGTTTTGGGGGAATATTGGGGAACAGTGTGTTTTTCCAGGGTCCATCAGCTCCAAGTCGTTGTCCTTCAATCTAGTGGTGGAGGGCCCAGCTCCGCTCCAAGTCCAGTCGCCGTTTTCAATCTTTAGTTGCAGGGGGCGCAGCCCACTGGCCCATGTGGGAATTGAACCCGCAGCCCTGTTGTTGAGAGCCCCCGCTCTAACCAACTGAGCCATCCAGCCGCCCTCTACCTTCTCTTTGTTCCTCTAGACTCCAAGCGACAGAGACACGAAAATGGCAAGTGGGTAGGGGATAGGTTTTGGTGTTTCTAGCAGCTTGGGGGGAAAAGCAGAGTTGGACCCAAATAAGCCAGGCCAAGCCAAGATGGGCAGGAGGGCCATCTGGGCACAAGTGACTGCCTTGAACCGACTAGATCATGCTCAGGTTGGCTCTTTGGGTACTGTCTTCTTTGCAAGTGTATTTTTCAGTTATTTTATCCAAAATGCTACTGAAGACCTGGTTGAGGGAGAGCTGGGAGGTGCTAAGACGCTGCCTCTTATGCTATGTTGTGAACAGACAGGAGAGAGGGAGGTAATCCACTGATTACCAAGTGGGGTGGGAGGGATGACGCACACTGGCTGTCCTGGACGTACTGAGGACAGTGTTGGGGGACTGGGGAGAGAATTGGGACAGAGGGGTGGTGGGGAAGGACAGGAGAGGTGAGAGTTGGTGGGGCCTGGGACGGGCAAGGGAAAGGCTACAGGATAAAGGACAAAGGGCAGGGTGAAGTCCACCCAGGGATCCCAGTCTAATGCCTGGTCCCCAACCTCCCCTCACCCCCAGTGAACTGAACACCTTAAGCAGAGGTGCCGGCAGGTGCAGCAGGCTGGCATGAAACAGCCACGAGATGGTGCCCCCCAACTATTAGGTTGGTGCAAAAGTAATTGCAGTTTTTGCAATTTTTCTTAACCTTTTAAACCGCAGTTACTTTTGCAGCAACCTAATAGAACCAGAATGTGAGCTTGAAAAGTTTTTGCTCTGTAAAAAAGACTTCCGTGACCAATTTGTCTTTTGAGTGTGTTAGAAGTTTTCACCTGCGAGATTTAGAATATCGCACACGGCAGGGATGGCTTATGTGGGTGTGTCTGCCTCAGGTGTCACTTTCCAAGTAGGAGGTGAAACTCAGCCAAAGAAGCTGTCATCGCTACCCAGGCAGGCTGAGAAGAAACTGACCACGAGGGGCAGACAGGTGGGGGACTGGGTCACCTCGCCGCGAGGAGCTAGCTTGTTTAGCTGTGAAGGTCTAGTGTGGGTCTGTGTGCACGTGCCAGGATTACTTGCATGGTAGAGGCGAGTGAGTTTTTAAGCATTGCCTGACATCACACCTTCAAGAAACGTCAGCTATATAAATGAATGAACAAGGGTGGGAACTAGGAAATTGAATCAACTTTGGAAATGCAGATCGGGCTTTATTGGTTCCACTTTCAGTGGACACATGCCTCTGCTTGGGTGCATGATTGATTTGGCCAAAGTAACTTGGATGAGGAGAAAATTTATGGCTGAATCTAATTGTTTTGTGGGACTTAAAATGTTTCGGGGTTACTACAGACAAACTGAGCATTTGCAAAGATGTGTATATTTTCCCTTAAACTACAGCGGATGTACTAAGGTGAATCTGTTACCATTTCGTCATACTTTGTGTTTTGTGATTCTGGGTCT
Organism: Rhinolophus hipposideros; assembly: GCF_964194185.1. Taxonomy (NCBI): domain Eukaryota; kingdom Metazoa; phylum Chordata; class Mammalia; order Chiroptera; family Rhinolophidae; genus Rhinolophus; species Rhinolophus hipposideros. The sequence continues at coordinate 18,038,799 of NC_138066.1, read as the reverse complement.
GTGGTTTCGTGACTTCGTTCTTGAAGACCCAGCTAATAAATTGAGGGTCCCCAGTTATGGAGACATTTCGGGAGAGAGGTCTAGTTTATAAGTATGATGTTGGGTATGGCTTCCCTAATAATTTTCCATACGACGTCTGGCTGAGTGAAAGTGGGTTAGGTTACAGATTAACTAGGGCAATCTGAGGTCCTGACGGGAATCCCTTTGTTCTTTTTCTAATCTAAACTTCCTGACTCTCAGAAAGCAGTAGGAGGAGGGAGCATTTAGCAAACAATGGCTCTCTTTGACCCCTTGTTTCATATCCAAAAGTCCCTAATTACCCCCAAAATCAGAACTCTATATGCCATTCCATTCAAGCAGGTCCATGGCCTCTGCAGAAGTAGATGGTTCCAGATTTTAGCCCAGGAGAGAGGACTTCTCTAGGATATATTGGGGAATGAGGGTGGTGCTGGCAGGCTGGTCCATGGGGAAGAAAGAAGAAAGGGGACCAGCAGCTGCCAAGATCAAACTGACAGTGAATGACAGTGCACCTGGGTCCTTGGGAATTAAATTTAAAGTTGTATACTTGCAAGAAAACTTTGTAACTAGAAGAACGTGAACCCTCTTTTCCATCCCCTGTTGTTCGACTTAAAAGAACGCAAATAGAATCCAGGCTGGAGGCATGCACATCTCAAAGCATGGACAGGATCTTTATGTAATTAGTAGCAGGACCATCAGAAAGTGGGTGTGACACTGAAACAGGCCCCTTTCCTAGGACGCAAGCCCAGAGTTGAGAGCAGTGGTTGAAGAAAGTAGCTAAGTGAGGTTAACGTGGTTCAATGTGGACATGGAGGACCCATGGCTCCCTGGACTGTACAGTGGGACTCGTGCATCTGTGGACATCACTGACCGCCCAGCGGAGGTCCCTCTGTGCCGGGGACATCCCTCCGGACCAAAGGATTCAGAACTATATTGTGGGGGAGGTGAGCAGACCTGGGGGCAAGATCCATCCAGGCCAGGAGTAAGCATGACGGTGCTACCTAGCAGTTACCGAGGGGTAGTACGTGCTGAGCTCGGTGCTAAATCCTTTCCATGCATTAGCCCAAGTAATTCCTACGACAACCTATTCACTTGTCTCATTTTAGAGGGGAGGAAATGAAGCTGGGAGAAATTAAGGAAATTATCCATAATCACGCTGAAATTAAATGACAGGCCAAGATTCAAACTTGGTCTATGTCCCGGGTCGACACACTTTGCAACTCATTATAGTGGCTGGGGAGAGTACCTGGGGTCTCAAAGGGGGTGGGCGTATATCTTACAAGAGTCGGAACCTGGTGGGTAAGGGGGAGCATGGGATGCCAAGGAGCCCTTAGAAGGAGAAGCACAGGGAAGGGGATGGAGAGAAAGGGAAAATAGAGCCCCTGCTTTCCCAACACTGAGCAAAGACATTGACTCCTGAAGGTGAGAAGGTCAGAGGAGGTTTGGGTCCCACGTTGCACGGAAAATGTGGGAGACAGATGGGCAGCATGGTAGCCCTTGGCCTTCCCCTACTATATTTTGCAGCTTGCAAGTGCACAGAAGAGGGTTGAGGGAGTTTCCAGGAAAATCAGCCCTTCCCAGTGGCCATCCCATTTAGAGATGGAGCAGAGGACGTATTCCCATGGAACAGTCCCCCAGACAGTTCTTATAAACCACAGCTGTTTCTGCTCTTGGTTTACTCCTTAAGTGTCCAGAATAAAGGAATAAATTGTCAGAAGTTGTTCTGAGTTACAATTACAAATGAAAGACAAGGGTTGGTTAAGTACAGTGACCAGACCATCCAAACTGAGACCCTGGGAGAACAAAAGGGGATGCGAACCAGCGGGGATGCTGGGTAGCCAGGGACGGTTCCAAATTGAGAAGCTATGCTGAGACAGAAGCCGTGAGCAAGATGAGCACCCAACGCCACACTAGTCCCTCAAGAGACAGAGGTTCAAGGAGACAGAGGTCTGTGAAAGGATCCACTGTTTCTCCCGTGTGGCGGCTGCGGCTTTCTCACGGTAGTTCTCTCTGAAACCACCCTCTGTGTTACTAGAAATGGGTGCAGGTTGGTGCCACAGCACACCCGGGTTTTGGTTTCACTGTGAGAAGTCTCTAGAAAACAAGGCAAGTTTGGTGTCGCCCAGAGTCAATCCTTTGCTCTCCTTTTTCTTGCTGTTTCGGATAGAAAGCGGGAGGGCCCCACCGTCCTTTCAGACACTTGGCACTTTCTATGCCTGCACGACCAGGAAGAAGGCCAGGCTTGCCTGCTTCTTCTCAAGGCTCCAGTGGCTTTGGTGTAGCGCAGAGATTGCAAAATCAAAGGCCCGTGGGGCCAGGAGGTATCTGGCATGAGTGAGATGGAACAGGTACTTGCTTGTTAAGTGCATGGGAATAGTCTTCATTTCCACAAAATAATTTTTTTCTCTCCTGTCTTTTTTGTAACAAATCGAGGGCCTTTCTGTTTATCATTTCTTTGTTTTCCCCCCTTCTTTCGCCTCCCGCCCACTCTGGGTCAAGCCGTTATTTGTCAGTGTAGTTGTGTAGGACACAGCTCCCTGGCCCATGCTGGTGTTATGAGGCAGCTGGTACTCGGCTCTGGAGAATTGTTGTCTGAGACAACATCTTCCTTTTTGTTTTTTACGTCATTTTGGTTTGTGTTTTTTTTTTTTTTAAGAGAAGTGAGAGGACTAGATTTTTATGTAAAATCTCTCAATTTCCAAAAGTCAGCTTACAATTTTTTTAAACAGTATGTAGGACAAACGAAACAAGTTTGCAGACCGGAACTGGCCTGTAGGCCACTGGGTTGCAGGTTCTGGCCCAGCTCGGGCTGCCCTCTCACTTATTGGCTGTGTGACCCAGCATGAGCTCCCCCGCACCCCGGAACCCAAGTCTCTTTGTTGCTAAAGAAAGTGGGCTCTTGCTACCCACCTAGTTGTTGTGAAGACAAGATAAAAAGAAGTATGCAAAGCACTGATCATATGGTGGGTGCTCAAAGCCTGATGGCTGCCCTGAGCCAGCCGGATCTGCACCCCTCACCAGTCCTGGTCTCTGGAAAGGGAGCTACGTAGTGACCCCAGGGGCTTCCTTCTCTCCAGTCCAAGTGGGCTCCAGACCCAGATTGTCTTCGATGTTTGTATCATAGGAGTGGCCCATGATACTCTGTAGATTCCAAGGTGATGAAGGTTTCCACCTCCCACCCCAATCCACCTTAAAAAAAAAAAAAGTCAGTTCAGTAAGGTTCTAGCCTGGGAGACAACCACATTGGAGAGTATCCACACGTAGGCTCATCCGTCTCACCATCACCAGGTAGGAACTGAGTGTCTGCTATCTTTTCCCTTGAGCACACGGCTGGGCCTACACCCCTTGGGAACTGAGGGGATCAGGAGAAGGTGCAAGGGCCCTAGGTTCTGAATCTTACCTGGTCTCTCCTTTGTTGGGTGGATTGGGAAAGCCTCCCATGGCAGTGTGGAAGGAAGGCCTGAGCCACGGAGGAAGTGGCCTGGGATTTGCCATATTTCTGGAACACCACAAGCATCACTGTCTGTAGCTGGGCCCATTATGATGGCTGCAAGGAGTGACTGAGGGGCAGCTGCTACATATAGAAAGAACTGTAGGATTTTAGTCGTTGAGAACCACTGACAGATATGGCTGCTAAAAATAATAGAATCATCTTAGGCTGTATTACTAGAAGTAGAGTTTCTAGAAACAAGGGAGGTGAAAGCCCCACACTGTTATGTGTTGGTCAGATTCCTTGGGTACATGATCTAATTCTGGGCCCACTCCAGGAGGCCAGAGCAAAGCAAGAAAACATCACTGAGTATCTACTATGTAGCAGGACCATGCACAGCGCTTTATATGTATTCTCTCATTTCGTATCAGGCAAATTACATGAGACAAGTATTACCCCATTTAGAGAAGGAGAAAGTGGCTGTCAAAGGTGAAGTACCCTGCTCAGGGTCATCCATCCAGCAAGTGAAGGAACAGCTTGGACTTGGAGCCACGTCTGGCTGCCTCTGTGTGAGCTCTTGCTTCAACACCTGGCCTCCCCTATGAGATAATCTGCCACTTCGTGGAAAATACCATTTCATTCTACGTTACGCTCTCCACAGGAAGTCCCCGGATACAAAAGAAAATGGATTCATTATTCTTTACGGTTCGGAAGAGCAGCCACTTCTGCCCTCATTCACTGCCATCCCTCTGGAATGGGCCCTGGATGAGACGGTGTTGATAGGACCCAAAGCTGAACCTGACACCCTGGGCTTCCCACTCCCCAGGGACAGAAAATATTGTTCAAAAAGGAAACCAGGAGATTGGTTTTGGCAGAGCCCTTTTCACCGCTGGGGGCACAGAGCACAGAGCTACATTCCCTGCAACAGATGTTGGGGCCCATGAAAGGAAGCCCGTCCCGTGAGTAGGTATCTAAGAAGTGAGGCAGGGTGGTGCAGTGGTGAGCAGCACAGGTGGGCTGAGACTCGGCTATGGTGCTTTCTAGCTGTATAACCTTGGGTAAGTAGCTTCACCTCTCTGTACCTTCATTTCTTTTCATGTAGAATTGACATGAAATTAATGAATTAATGGCACTTACTTCATAAAACTGAGGGAGGATTAAAGGTAAGGCTCTCAGAATCGTCCTTATCACATAATCAACACTATACAAATATTAACTTAAAAACAACCTCTGGGTACGCCCTCCTCTATGCCCATCCAGCCATTAGCTGCATATCTGTCTTACACTTGGAATATGAGTTACTCCAGGCAGGGCTGTGCCCAAGTCCTCTCTGTACCCCAGCGCCCCGGAGGGGCCCAGCACTTGTTTACTGACGGTGGCAGTCATTGAATCTTCCACATATTTCAGGTCCCACATGCTCTTCCAGAATCTTGCTGCTCCCCATCAAAAGGTGAGGTCTCTTCCCACCCCTTGAACCAGGGGGGGCTTTGGGGATTGCCTCGACAGATAGAACATGGTGGAAATGGCACGGTGTGACTGCTGAGGCGAGGTGATAGTTACAAAGGGGATCCCACTCTCTGGGGCAGAGATGAGCTCTCCCCCGGAGTTCTGCCCAAGTTCAGATTTGTGAGCCAGATAAACGTCATTGTTTGAAGCTACTACGTTTTCGGATGATTTTATGCAGCAGCAGGGAACCAGAACGTGGACTAGATGTCTCAGGCCTGGTGCTGTCAGTTCAGCAGGTCAGAAGCTGGTTGCTGGTTACTCCCGCCATCTCCTCAACTCACACGAAGAGAGAGGGAGGGGCGCTGGCTGTGGGCTTGCAGGCAGACCTAGGAGCCAGGCGGACCTGGTTTTTATCTTGGTTCTGTTGCTTGTACCATGTGTGACCACGAGTACTCTCTGCTTCTTAGATTCATGAAATATTCATCCCAGCAAGGTCTCAGATTGAAAAGAAGGAAGTGAAACTATCAGAGTTCAGAATATCTCTTACTGGATTCAACTGTTTTTCTGGGAAAGGGAGGAGGTAGACACCAGTACTAGGAAGAAGGGAGAGCAGCCGAGAGGGAGGGCATGGACGGGGGTCTGGAGGTTCCAGCTGAACCAGGTTTCATTTCCATCTGGCTGCAGCCCATCCATCATCCGTCTTCCTGCTGGTTTAGGAACTGAACCCAGAGGCGGGTTTGCCGAGAAACTTGAATATCAAGGCCCTTCACTGCGTGGGCAATGGATTTCATGGTCACGGGTGTTTGTAACATTTGCGGAAGTTAAGATGTATTAAATGAACTGATTAACACTACCGTTTCCTCTTGAGTCAGATTGCATTGGAGACGCCATATGCACTTGGGGAATTTGGCTAAGGGAGAGTTGAGTTAGGCATATATTTAGTTTACGTTTAGTGGGATATGTTTATGTGGGTCACAGCCACTTTCATGAGTAATTAAGTTATTCCCAGCTGCCCAGCTTAGGAGTGGCTTCTGCAACACTCTTCCTGCCCATTGTGCCAACTCACCTGGGTCCAGATACACAGATGAATGGCCAGAGGTGTGTCACAGTGGCATGTGTCCTCCATTGCCTGCTTCCCAAAGTATGTGGGCCATGGAGAAAAAGCAGGCCACTGGAAAGACGAGACGATCTTCCTAGTTTCCTCTATGGAAAATGTGTCGAATCTTTCATCAGATGAAGCAGAAAAGAGTATGCTGCCAAACAAGTAGGAAAGTACTATATAGGGCCAGGAAATCAATTACTGACACGACACTAATCCTTTGCACATCTGGTACTTAATATTTGCTCACGTGGGTTCCCCAGTGAGGAAGTGCGAGTAAACAGTGATGTCGAGTGCGCTTGATTCCACGGAGCTGCGTGCTCTTCCGTGCCTTATCCCTGCCACCCATGGAAGGGACACCACCGATTCTTCAAGACTCAGCCTGGGGGGCCACCTCGTCTCTGAACTCTATCCTGGCCTCGCTGCCCACAGGTGAGATATGTGAAAACACAGACATAATTTATGCAGTGCTCACTCTCTGCCAGGCATCGACTTACATGCTTTACAAGCGTTAGTTCATTTCATTCTCACAGTACCCTTATGTAATAAGGCCTGGGATTAGCCCCATCTCACAGAGGAGGAAAGGGAGGCTGACAGAGTAACTTCTCTGGCTTCACCCAGCTGCTATGCCCCACTAAAAACTGAAGACACTGGCTCATAGCACATTAGTGCATTTAGTAATTTGCATTACCCCCAATCTTAATGATTTACCAATCTTTAGAAAGAAAAGACAATGTCCTCTTGGTCTGTGGTCCCCACAGCCAAGCTCAGGGCCAGCACCCAGTAAGTGCTCAGAAAATGCTTGTAAATGATATGCTAGTCTGTGCTTCTTCAAGGGAGTTTCACTTTCCTGTCACCTCAGAACTTTCTTGACTCAGAGGTGGTCTCCCAGGCAGGCCTTTGGAGGCTCACGCTACAGGGTCCCTCATGTGAGTGGACCTTGGGGAGGGCCCTAGCAACATGTTTATATGATCATTCATTTCAGTAAAGTAAGGTATTCTTTTCCTTAAAGATGCCTCCCAAATGTGTAATTTGAGTCCCACAAAACCCAGATCCGTGTGGGGTGTTTGTTGAAAATGCAGATGTCCAGCCTTCCCCCCAAACTGCTCAATCCCAGGCTCTGGGAGAGATTCGTGGCTTATCCGAGTCTGGCTATCACTATCCCCAGTGCTGGGCATACTTGCTTTAGGGCTCTTGGTTCTAATGGCTGGTCAAATAAAATGACATAAGGCAGATTAACAGGAGAAAATTAAGAATCTGTTCTCCTTATAACAGGATACAATTGGACATTGGTTATATTACCAAAACTTTGACTTGGACTGTCATATTTGAGAATAAGCTTCGACTCACATATGACCAGACAGCTTTTGGGAATTAAGGTTGACTTTCTGTAGCCAGTAAATCCCCTTGGAAAAATCAGCCTGGCGAGTACCTTGCTTATAGGGTTCCCAACAGCTTAACCAGGTGAGTAAGGATGGTCACTTACTGGCAGACCCGGGAACCTCAAGATATTTTGGAAACCTCAACAAGAGAAGAATTCACCCAAATCTGTAGGTATTGCAAGCGAAGTATGAAGGCAAGTCCTGACCTTGAGAAGCTTTTAAAAAGTCCAGTCTGAGATGCCTTATAAAAAGTCCCGGCAAAGCAGATTAAAAGATTATACATGGTTAAGCATTGTTCTTGCTGCATTTGCTTAAATAACCAGGTGATATTTAAAGAGACTAGACTTATTTTGCCAACAAATTAGTGTTCACTTTGATTATGTCTGATAGAAGTGGGGAGTGACTGCAGAGAGAAAAGTTACGTTTCAAAGCCAAACTCGAGTACACCTTTGTGGCTATCAGCTTCTAGTCCTATTAATTGTCCTTGCAGTTTCTACCCGTAAACTGGACTAGATCCTGAATTCTTCTAGTTTCCTCCAATACTTGACTACAGCTCACCAAACTAACATTTTCAATTTTTTCTCTCACTCTTCTGACTTGGAATCCGTGAGAACTAAAACTACCCTTTTCCAAAAGCCACGGAAGCTACAGTTGGACAACCTGATAGAAACCTCAGAGAAATCATCACAACAGTTCATGAATGGACGATCTCTGTGTCTGTTACTGTATCTGTCCCTCAGAATGCTCACCAGACGCATTCAAACTGCAACCTCAAAACATCTGTCAGATTGCCATTGCCTGCCCTCACTCCATCTAAAATATGCTTCCAGCCAAACATCTAGAAATCTTCTCGACTGGCTGCCCTCTGGACTGAGACTGGGTTTATAGTCTTCTCCAATCATTACCCTTTGTTTTCCTTTCGTTTCCATAGAAATGTTTTAGTAAACACCTGATTGTTTGTACCATAGGCCTAACTTTGGGAGTGTACCCACATAACCGCCTCCTGAAATGAGTTTCACTGAATTGACTTATTGTCAGGACCAAGACCCTGGTTCACTGAGATGGAACAATCTACTAACTCAACTTCTGAACTTTCAAAGGTGAGACTGTAGGGAAACAAAATTTGCCACCCCAAAATGTGTCTGTTTAGCATAAATGAGCTGGTAATTTTTAAGACACAGAAAATTCAGGAAGTTTTTCTTTTTTCCCCTTTTTCCGCCTTCCCCCACTGCTCCCCACTCCTGTTCAAGCTGTTGTTTCTCAGTCTAGTTGTGTAGGACACAGCTCCCTGCCCCATTGCTGGTGTTATGAGCCTTGCGCTCCCCCCCCGGCTGAAGCAGTTGGTTGCCAGTCAGCCGCTCATGGCAGCTCTCGCTGGCTGCCTGCCGGCTACTCACGCTGCTCATGGCAGCACACAGTAGCACATGGTAGCCTAACTCCAGGGAGAGCTGTTGTTCACAATCTTAGCTGTAGAAGGTGCAGCTCACTGGCCCATGTGGGAATCGAACTAGGGACATCAGTGTTAGCAGCACAGTGCTCCAACCACCTGAGCCACCAGGCTGGCCCAGAAGTTTTTCTTTTAATTTCTCCCTTACCTGCCTAAAAGAATTTAGATAGGGAGCCTGTACCAGGAAGAGAGCTATTATCAAACAGGTTCTGTTTACATTAAAAAGACTTCTTTGCATGGCATGGAAATTATTAGCCAAACATTTGCTCTTCTCATCTCCCTGTGAATTGTCTTCCTTCCCTTCGAAGTCCCAGACCTACCCCCTTCACCTTAGCTTAGGACAGGCGTATAAGCCTCAATTGCCTGACTGCCTATGGGCCTCACATTCTATGGAGCCCTCATACATACAAAATTAAATTTGGCTTTTCTCCTGTTAATCTGTCTCACACCAATTTTATTATTAAACCAGCCAGAAGAACCTAGAAAGGTAGAGTAAAATTTTTTTTCCTAAAAAAAAAATTAAATAAATAAGTAAATAAATAAAATTGTTTGCTCTCCACACATCACCACCATCCATCCACAGAACTTTTTTCATCTTACAAAACTTAACTCTATATCCATTAAACAAGAACTCCCCATTTCCCACTCCCCCCCACCCCAGCCCCTGGCAACCACCATTCTACTTTCTTTTCTATAAATTTGACGACTCTAGGGACCTCATATAACTGGAATCATACAATATTTGTCCTTTTGTGACTGGCTTATTTCATTTCACTTAATGTCCTCAAAGTTCATCCACACTGTAGCATGTGTGTCAGAATTTCATTCCTTTTTAGGGAGGAATAATATTCCATCCTATATGTATATACACTTTGTCCAGTCATCTATCGATGGGCATATGGGCCACTTCCATCTCTTCGTTATTGTGAATAATGCTGCTATGAACATGGGTGTACAAATATCTCTTCAAATTTTTCAGGTATACGAGTGGCTGGATCATATAGTAATCCTACATTTAGTTTTTTGAGGAACCGCCATACTGTTTTGTTGCATAGGTCTCAGCCGATGGATAGTGATGCTATTGGCTAGAAATGCCTGGGGCACTCACCTGGCCCTGTACTACTTGTGGGGAATTCCTATAGATATTTCCCCAACTGGAGCCAATGTTGCGGCTGGACCAGCCCTTGTGGTTCTTATGGTGACTGCAAGATGCAACTCAGCAACAAAATCATCACGGAATTCTGAAAACACAAGGTTTACTACTCACTAGTCCTGGGGCCACACAGCAAAGTTGCAGGTAGAGAGAGAGATCAGGGACCTAGGGTTTTACATTTATTGGGGTCCAAAGGTGGGGTGGCTAAGTGGGAATTAGGACACAGGAAGGGAAAAGTGGGATGACTCACTTGATCAGTTATCGAGGTTACCTAAGGCCTTTTCAAAGGGGAACTTAATGGGTGGGGATGATCTGGGTGCTTATCTAATTGTTCAGCTAGAAGCTATTACATGGCTGGCATTCTGTTTATTTGAGATGGATACCCTTGAAATGGAGGCCTTGGCAATCAAACGCTTAACATCAGGCACTTATACCGTGTTTCCCTGAAAATAAGACCGGGTCTTATATTAATTTTTGCTCCAAAAGACACATTAGGGTTGATGTTCAGAGGGTGTCATCCTGAAAAATCATGCTAGGGCTTATTTTTTGGTTAGGTGTTATTTTCGGGGAAACACAGTATTACAGTAAAAAAAAAGCTGTCATGAGGCCCTTACACTACATTTTCCATAGCCGCCTCCCCATTTTACGGGCCTACCAAGTGCCCAAGGGCTGTTCACCCACATTCCTCGTCAACACTCATCATCTTCTGGTTTCTTGTTAGTGGCAATCCCAACGGGTGTGAGGTGGCAGACTCACATTTTGAACAGATCCTTCAGTCTCCAGGGTAGAGAAGACAGCCTCAGACCCGTGTCTGGGACTTTGACTAACAAAACTCTGTGTAGGAGCTGGGCTGAGGGTGGCCCCTTGCCTCCTTAAAGACCACAGTAGGGCCCTGGGAATGAGTCCTGGTGGCTGCGCAGTAATGCCAGGCTGCCTAGTCAGCAGTGTCCTGGCACTGCATTTGGAAAATGCCTCCTTACTGTCTTAATTAGTCTGAGAATGCCTCACCCTGCAAGGGCGCAGGGTGGGAGCAGAGGGCCCTGGGGTTCTGTTCTAAAGGCTGACTCACCTCCAAGACACTCGGTGATGCGTGCATGCTTGTTTGCTGGAATTCTAGCTGTCCCTGTATCTTGATGGGACTCTAGACTCAGAGCTTTTTTTGGTTTTTTAACAGTACTTTATTGAGCTAGTGCTTATGTAGAGTAAAATGCACGGATCCTTGTTTGCTGGATGTTTTTAATAGGTAAAACCGCTGTGTGACCAAAATCCAGATTCAGTTCCAGAACCCAGAAGACTCCTGCATGCGCTCCCAGCCATACCCACCTCGGGTCATTCCTTAACAGTGAGATTCACTGATATTTCCTATATCATACTTCCTTTATTGCTGAGGGGCATTCCATTGTGTGAATACCATCATTTGTTTCTCCTCTCTCCTGTGGGCTGTTTCCAGTTTGGAGCTAGGGTGAGTAAATCTGTCATGAACGTATGCATATGTTTTCACCTCTCTTGAGTTGTTTCCCAAAGTTGTATTGTTTCATACTCCAGCTTGCAAGGAATGAGAGTGTCACTTGTCCCATATCCCAATCAATGATGAAACTGTCCCTGGCGTTGGAAAGGATTGCAAAGGATTTTCCTTCCTTTCCCTCCTTTCGGCTCTAACTGTGGATTTAACCAGTCAAGTTCTAGTTGATCCAGCAATACAGTGGGGATGGAGGTGAGGCCAGGGAACACGAAGCCTCAGTTGAATGGGAGCCTCTCAAAGAAGTCAGTCTTTGCAAATGTTGGTGCATCTTGATAAGGTGCAAGAAGGAAGAGAGGTACAGACATCTGATGGCTCTGGGGCACGTTCTGCCCACTCAGTGCCCATGTGACCCTTACTAGCTCCTCCGGGCCTGACGGCTAGCCCACTTGGCTTTCTCTCTAGCACATTGCAGGGACCAGCTTGACTTCAGGTAAGGTTATTGTCACTGCTCCCATCCTCCCCTCCCCACTTCCCCGACCCAGCCTATCTTGTTAAGTCTCTTTTCAATCATTTCTCTTAACCAGGTGTTGAAGCTAATTAAACGCAGTTTATTTAACATGTTCCCCTGATTCCTATGTCACTTGGAATGTTTCGTTATGTCCAAGACAGCTCGCTTGCCGTTCTAAAGCCCAGAAGAAAAAAAAATAGGGAGAGAGGAGTAGAGAGGGAGAAGAGAGAAATTCATAGAGCAGGGGATCAGAAGTTGCCAGGGCTCCACCATATCCAAGGAGATCATAACCTCCATGTGTCTCTCCATTTGTGAGACACTTCCTTCTACATGATGATATTTTTATACGAGGAATAGAATTTTAAAGGAGAGAAATACCTTTTTGAGAACCTAAGTATCCTCATAGAGGTCAGGCTGCCACCAGTAAGCTATGTGACCTTGGGCATGTCCCTCAGACTCTCTGAATCTCAGTTTCTCTGTGTGTAAAATGGGTATAACCAGACCTTCCACTCCCACCCCCCACGCACAGGCAATACCTAGCCACATAGGCCCTGCCAAACATTCTCGTTGTTTCCTGGACACCGCGACAGGGCATGCTGAGGCGACACAGCCACCCACTTAGGATCAGTGTCTAGTAGAAACTCACTGTCGTGTCAGTGTGGTCAGGCTCTTTGTACCTCTATATGGACCAAACACGATTCAGTCTCAGGGTGGAGCACAGGAGGAGAGAGGAGGGACAGTTCTCTGGGGTGGAAAGTGTTTACTTTCCTGGTCCAGAGTTCACAGTCACCCCTTCTCTCCCAGCACCCCCCCACCCCAGCATCCTACTTTTCTTTCTCTTTCTAGACCAATTTCCTCTTGCTCCTGGCTCCTCCCCATTGAGTAACTGCCAAATGGCTTTGGTTTCTATTTCTTGGTGAACTCCTCCCCAGTGCAGAGGACTGCTAACCCTGTGTGAAAAGCAGCAGTGACCACAGAGCTGGTGGAGAGATGGCCTTCAGCAGCCCCCAGACTCCCTTCGTGAACCCGGTGAGTTCCAGGGCAATGGCAGTGCTGCCTGGACTGAGCTGCCTCAGCAGGGCAAGCATCTCTGGTTCTAGGAAGAAATAGCACCTAGTGGCAGGGGGCGGGGGCATCCCAAAGAGAACACAGAAGGGCAGAAATGCCAGATGGAGCAAACCTGACACAACTTCTACCCCAGGTCGGTCTCGCCCGTGCCTCTTAGGACCAGAGGGGAGGATACTCATGAGGATTTGTGCATGTGACAAATGTTGACTGAGCTCCCTCTGGGTGCCTGCCTTGTCCTAGGTGCTGCGGGGCAGACAGGCACAAGTAACACATAATTAGAAGACTCGTGGTTTGTTTGTATGAAAGGGGAAGTAAACGTGGCTTCTGGGGCAGAATAACACCCCAGCATGGGGCACTTACTTTAAAGGTGGCCTCCCTAGGGTCAGCCATTTACTAGCTAGACGACCTCAGGCAAGTTGCTTTTACTCTCTGGGTCTCAGTTTCCACATCTGTAAAATGGGATAATCGTCGAGCTACCTTCCAGGGTTGGGGTAAGGATTAAGTGAGGTAGCATATCTAAGGTGTTTGAACAGTACTGGCACACTGTAGGTGTTTTTGAAGTGTTTAGTATGATTAGGAATCAGTGCAGCAGGGAAGGCCATCCAAGGAGGTGTCTGCTCCCCGCAGGGTGAGTTCACATGGCAGCAGCAGGTCAAGGGTGTCTGCAGAGGGACCCTCTGGGGAGTGAGAGAGGAGAGGGGCTGTCCTTGCAATGTGCAATGCCAAGAGCTGTCTTTTTGCCGTGTGTGTGGGCCCTGTTTGCAGGTGGTTTTGTTTAAACCCCCTGAGCCTTATTATACCCACATCATACATGGAAAAACTGAGGCTCAGAGACGTTGGGGCTACTTGCCAAATGTCCCCAGATGGTAAGTGGCAGGGTAGGCAGATGCCTTGATTTACACTCAGGAGAGGGAAGTACCCATGGACAGAGCAGTAATGGGGGAAGGCAGGCAAGAGGCAGCCCCCTGGTCCATGAGGCCCTGTAGCCACTGTGTCCCAGGCCTGGCCCTGGAATAGAAGCCTCTCCCGGCCTTGGCAAAGAGCTTTCTGAGGGGCTGGAGATGGGCTGACTGAGCCCTTCCTGTTGGGGCCAGGGGGAGGGTGGGTGGGCAGCACCAGCTTGCTAAGTGGGGAAGCTTCTAGGGCTTCCTATTCAAGCCCGCCTCTGCAGGGGCCTCGGGCTTGGCCTGCTTCCTCCCAGCAGTTGCTGGGGACCCTCAGCCCACGTTGAGGAAGCTCGTAATGGGGCTGGATAAAGCTGGGCCAGGCCCGGTTAGAGCCTCCACGGGGGCTTCAGGGTCAGGACGTGTCACCCTGGGCTCATTCTCTGTAAGATGGGGGAATCCCAGAGCTCCTTCCAGGACCTGACATTTTATTACCCTGGTAACTGGTTTTCACTTTCCAATCCTTGGACTCAAAAGCCAAAATTTTCAAATCAGAAGGAAAATCCTGCAAGGGCCACAGAGAATTGAAACAGGCCTTGGAGTCTAGACAGGAAAGAGAATGGGTACGGCCTCCACAGGTGCTGGGAGCACCTCCATCCAGTCCACATGGGCTCCCTCTCCAGGGTGACCTATTGACCTCCAGCAGTCAGAAGTAAACTTCTAGCTTCCGCTAAAGTGTGCCGGGAAGGTCACGCGGCCCAGCTGTTTTGCTGAGGGCCTGCCTCGGGGACCTCTCACCCCATTCCCTGCCCACGCCCCACTGACCTCATCTGGCCCAGCCTCCTCAGAAGGCCAGGATGGAGGCTGCAACCTCAAGCAGGACGGGACACGCTGTTTGGCCTGGGAAAGCACTCAGTGAACCAGAAGCGAGGGTGTTCTGTGCTTCATCATGAGAAGCAGGCTGTGTGGCATGTAAAAGCATGGAGGCTAAAGTTCAAACGCCACTCTACTACTGCCCAGCTGTGCCCAACTTTGAGCAAGTTACCAAACCTTTCTGTGCCTCAGTTTCCTCATCTGTAGAAGTGGCATTAATAATGACCAGGATTGTTACGAAGATAACTAGATAACAGACCAGGACGTTGGCGGCCAGAAAGACCTCAGAACCTCTGGGGCAGCAGCGCCCTTTGGCTAGAAGCCCACACTGCCTCCTGCAATGAGTCCTGTCTGCCAGCTGGGGCCGGGTGCCCTGTGGTGACACTGGGTCTCCAGAAGCAGGCGGTCTACTCTCAGGCCTGTAGAGCCTGGCTCTGCTGTCCAGACTTCCAGGTAGGAAGCTGAGGAAAAAGTCCTCAGCCTCCTGGCATGGCCAGGAGCTGAGAGCAAGTTCTGACCCAGCAGAGGGATTAATTCATCCTGGTTAGATGTGAGAGGATGCTGCCCCTTTAAATGAGAGAGATGATGTCTATTTTGCCATAGTCTCTACCACTTCCTATCGCCCCTGCCTCACTGAGACACATCTCCTGTTTGGATCCCTTAAGCATTTCATTTTTCTAGGGTATTAATTAAAGAAGAAGTTAGAGAATATATTAGCAACTTGAAAAATGGGAAAATTGACTAGGAGATAGAACTGTCTCCTATATTAATGCAGCTTATAGAACCACATTAGGTACTAGACATTCTGGAGGATAGTTTTGGAATTTGGGAATTTTGCTCAGAGAGACCCAGAGGAAAAACTGGGTGGTAGAGAGACACCTACTATGCACCAGTCTTTTCCACAGAATTTTTCTCACTAAATCATTGATCTTAAACATAAAGTGGGATTTATCCCTATTTTACAGATGAGGAAACTTGAGGCAAAGAGAGGTTAAATAAGTTCCCCAAGGCCACTCAGGTAATGAGCAGCAAAATTAGAATTCAAACTTGGAGTATGCCTGGTTCTAAAGTTCATGCAAGCTTCACCATAACCATTGCTCCTTTCGAGTAGCCCCGGAGAGAGAATTTGACAAACGGTGCTGTTGGGGCGTAGGAGGAGTGGAGATACCACATTAGGAATTTGGAGGCTGCTGGGGGCCTGGCAGAAGGAATGGGGAGCCCAGGAGCAGGAGTAGAGGAGGCGGCTGCCCTGTGGCTGCAGAATGCATCTAGGAAGAGGTGCTACCCCAGGTGGCTGGGAGGGCAAAGGTCATGGCCACCACTATTCTATGGTGGGGTGGGCAGGAGAGAGGGAAGGATGCCTGTTCTTGGCCCTCTCAGCTTAGCAGAAGGTTTATCCTCTGGAGTTCGTGGGTGTCCTCTTTCGTCCCTTAGGCCTCCTGAGTCTCCGACCAGAGCCCTGGGCCTTTACTGGGAACTTGGCCTGAGGTCCAGCAGTCTCCATCACTACCCTGGTTCCTTCCCCTCTCGGAAGCGGTCACTTCTTCTCAGACTCTTCCGGGAGGCCAGTTCTCCATCACAATCTCTCAGAGTTCTGCGGTCTCATGATCACAGTCTCAGAATGTCTGTATGACTACATCAGTACAGGCCAGCTTCCTTAAAGGCCTGGAAAATCCATGAGGCTGAGACTCCATCTGTCCTATTCACAGCTCCACCCAAACCCCTAGCACGGTGCAGGACACACCCAGGGCCACCACTAGCAAGTGCGGAAGGGAACAGACAGAAGGAGGCAGGCCCACTGACTGACCACCGTCTTCTCCCTGCAGGTTGTCCCCTTCTTTGGGACCATCCAAGGGGGCCTCCAGGATGGACTTCAGATCAATGTCAGTGGGACTGTTATTTACTCCAGTAATACCAGGTACCTGGAACTCTTGTTTCTCTCCAGCCTCGCCCCTTAGTAAACCATGGCGCCCGTCAGCTCAGGTTGGTTCACCTGAGTTGCCTGTACCTGGTTCAGAGGATTCCAGATGAGTAGGGCCCAGCCGCTGCCAACGCTCATGGCACCACTGCCATCTGCCTATAGCATCTGGGACCATGAACGTAGACTCCCCATAGACATAGGGAGAGCAGGAGCTCACAGTCTAAGGCCAGCCCGGAGGCAGATCATTATGTTCTAGAATTCAACTTTGCACACCAAAACCCAGAATGACAAAAATATCACTTCCTTTAATACCCATAATTGCCCTCATCTACTTCAGAGCTCTCATTTGGCTGACGTGGAAATATTTAAACTTGCCATGAAATCAAAATTTGGTCTCTTTCTGTTTCAAGGTCTTTTCTGGAAAATACTTAGTTGATTCAAAATACATACATCTTCTCAGCAGTTTCCCACCCCCTCCTTCTTCCCAAAGTGTGTATTTGGGAACAGGGAAGAGCTTGCCCATCTTAGACGCTGATGCTCACAGAACGCTGGCCTCTGCTGACGCCCAGGTGGTGCAGAGGTGTGGGGCTCTCTCCCTGTTTGGGTGGAGTCTACATACATGGTAGCTGCCTGCTGCCGTCCATGGTGTCCACAGAAGACCCTCTGGATATGTGGCCTTCTCTTGGAAGTCTCTGAGTCTCAATCCCAGATGTCTTTTGCCCCCAATAGTCCTCTCATCATCTTGCATTGGCCTGGGAAACTTCTGGATCCGTCATACCACTCCCAAGCCCAGCTCAACCTCATCTTGGTATCTAAATTCTACAGGACTTCCTCCACCATTGCCTTCCCTGCCAGGTGGATACCTGGGACATCTCTGAGAGCCCCAAGTGCCCCCAGGAGACTCCAACGAAAGCAGGGCACCCAGATCCCCCTAAACCCTGCTGGCAGGAGAACCTGGGACATCTGAGCCTCCCTCCCTCTGTCTACCCTTCCTCCCAGTACCAGGAGGGCTTTCTACTCCCATCCTGTTTGCTAGAAACTGTCCCTACCTCTTCCCATGGAAGCGTTTGCCCTCATCCTTCCCTGGGGCAAGAATTTTCAAAGGACCACAGGAATGGAGCTGGAGGACCACAAAATGGAAAACACATCCCGAGATATTTCAGAAACAATAGTCTCCATTTAAAGAGGACTTTTCTGCTTCCAGAGTCACTGGGAGACTCCTTTCCTTTTAGCGTCTCCAGAGGGAGTTCAGGCTGGGCTTGGGGCCACCGCGGGTCCCTATGGGCCCTGCTGGCTGAGGGTCCACAGAGCAACCTGGTGTTGAGGATGGCGCCCAGAACTTGCCCTCCTCCACAGAGAACTCAAATGGGCTCTGCAGGAATTTTATAGGATGTCTATTAAGGGGCGTCTCAGGGCTTGGTGGAATGCCCTGGGTGAATGCAGAAGACGTGAAAGCAGGCGGCCTTCCTTGAGCGCTGTGTGTGAGTTGGGAATACCAGAGTGAGTCTGAGAAGCAGGCCATGATCCACACTTACTCATGCTGAGTTCAGGGAAGACTGGAGTGGACCATGACGCCTCAATGGAGAGACCCTCAGACAGGGACTGGTTTTAGGACCTGAGTGAGCTGTGTCTGGGGAAAGGCAGAATAAACATTTATTGCGCCCCTTTTGTGAATTAGGTTCCTTGGAAGCTCCTTTCGTTTTAATTCCTCACCTTTGAGCTATAGCTAGACCCGAAGGAAGTTTTCGATGGTGAGGGGCTTCCTTGAGGAGAGAGACAGGAAGGAACACTTAACTTGCGTGGGAGTTTCCTAAACACAGCCTCATGAATCATCCCCAAAGGAAGGAAGTCGGCCACCATTCCTGGGTGCAGCGCCTTGAGGGTAATGTGATTCAGGGTCATCCCAAATGACAAACAGGGCAGAGCTGGGGCCTGGGTCCAGGCCTGCTGACTTCAGGGCCACCACTGCACATCTCACGTGTGGGACACACACCAATGAGGAGCAGACGAACATACGGAAAGTTCTCACACCCAGAGAGTTAATATTTATTCTCTGCCTCCCCTTTTGGACACCGTCTTCGTGGTATATTCCATCAGTTTCACTTGTTCTTTCAATTTGCTCTCTTCCTTCCCAGTTGAGCAAACATGGGCTGGCCTCCAACGAGTGCCCACTTGGCGTGAAAGGCTCTCGTTTCTAGGCCTATTCCTTGATTGCCATCTTCGATACAAGTTTGTAATCAGTTTCCAAGCCTTGTTGCTAGTGTCAACATTTTTCTTGCTCCGTTTTCTACTTACTTTTGGAAAGTCACACTGTAAAGGGCAAAATGCAATCATTACACACAAACACACTACATGCAAATTAGGTAAACCAAAAAGATAGCAACAAAGTAAGGATGGGGGCAAGCCTGCCATATAGGTCGTCCGCAAGTTCCCAGACAGACAGACGTAAATCAAAGGCGCGAGACTCTCCCGTTCCCACCATTGGCAATAAACCGGGCTACAGAACACCTTCTGATTTTTCTTGTACTAGGTTTTCTGTGAACTTTCAGACCGGCCGCAGTGATTATGACATTGCCTTCCACTTCAACCCTCGGTTTGAAGAGGGAGGGTACGTGGTGTGCAACACAAAGCAGAATGGAAGCTGGGGGCCTGAGGAGCGGAAGATGCAAATGCCCTTCCAGATGGGGAGTCCCTTTGAGCTCTGCTTCCTGGTGCAGAGCTCGGAATTCAAGGTGAGCAGGAACTGTCCTGCCCTCCCTCCCGCTGCCTGCCCCCCAGCGCTGTCAGGCGGGAGTGGTGAATAGCCCTTAAACAATCACCAGCTCAATGCCATTATACAGATAACCTACCATTTTCTCATAAGGGCTTCCTGATGGCTACCGTCTCCGTACACATCTTCACCTGAATCTACAGGTGCAGCTGTTCCTTCTCCCATCAGGAAATAAGAACTAGATTAAGTCACCAGGAGGATAGTTGCCCTTGTCATGCAGGGCGGCCTGCGGGGTCTCTGTAGCCACAGCAGTTATATTAGTGGCCAATGGCTCACTGCTTACAGCTGACAGCCAACTGGCCACAACTGATGGCCATCCAATCACAGTTGATGGCCATTTACTACCTGAGCCAGCACCTTTCCACGTGAGGCCGAGAGCCTGGAAACTGCTCTCTGGGGCTCTCTCCCCACAGGCCTCAAAGTCCAAGTTAATTCCATTCCTCTGCTGTAGCCATTCCTCCACAGGTCCCTGATAACATTTGTTTTGTGACGACATTATTGCAGCCCTTATCCAGGTTTTACAAATAGCTTAGCTTTGCATGGCGTTGTAAATTGCTTTTGCAAACAGAGTAGTGCCTGTCGGGCTTGGGGGGATGGCTGTCCCTGTCAGTGCTTCTGTGAAAGTGGACGTTCCCGTTCCCTCAATGTGCAACCCCAGGTCCCCTCTCCTCTTCTCCCCTGAGGATTTTATGCATATTTAAATGTGCAAATTTAAATAACACCTGAGGTGAGCTAAGAGTGGAAAGACAAACCTACTGCCATAAACAAACAACTATGAGAACTAGGAAGACAACAACTAGAGCCAAGTGCAGATTGGATTTGGATATATTTTGGTGTTGTTGGTTTTTTTTTAATGAATTTTTTCGGGGAGTATTGGGGAACAGTGTATTTCTCCAGGACCCATCAGCTCCAAGTCGTTGTCCTTCAATCTTGTTGTGGAGGGCGCGGCTCACTGGCCCATGTGGGAATCCACCCGGCAACCCTGTTGTTCAGAGCTCGCGCTCCAACCACCTGAGCCATCAGGATATATTTTGGATCACACACCTATTCCTGTAACTGGCTCAGCTCTGAGGCCTGGTGCCCTGACCTGCAGGGGATGGATATGAAAACTAGAAGCAGAGGTCCGCGCGGCTCAGGTGTGCTCCCTGCCCTGGCCTGGACCTCTCCCCTGGAATGTGCACTCATCTTGGCAGGTGACAGTGAACGGCAGCTTCTTCATGCAGTACTCACACCGTGTGCCCTTCCACCGCGTGGACACCATCTCCGTCGCCGGCAATGTGAGGCTGTCCTACATCAGCTTCCAGGTCAGAATATCCACCTGACACCTCTCCCAGTCTATGCCTAGTCCCTGTTGGGTGTGCCCAAACGTACCAGCCGATCTCCTACCCTGGTGACTCTGGGGACACATCTCTGGCTCCCTGTCTTGTCCTTCTTGTGTCACTGTCCCTGTCCAGAACACCTGCTTCAGTCTCTCCGACTCCTGGGCCTCTCTTTTCTGTCACTCTCTATTTCCACCCTGGTTAGGAGGCCATGTGGTTCCAGAAAGAACCCAGGCTTGGGAATCAAACTGAATGTAGCTCAGATTCCAGCTCTGTCACTGTCATCAGCTTTGGGATCTTAGACAAGTGACTTTGCCACTCCAAGCCTCAGTTTCCTCATCTGTGGAAGGGGCATAGTCACTGCCACCCCACGGGTCATTATGTGAGTTCGGTGAGGCAATACCTGCCAGAGGTCACACAATGGCCACATGGACCCACACCAGGGTTTATTGGACCCTCTCTGTGTTTTAAAATTTTCTACAGTGTTGCCAGCATCTAAAAGGTCAGAAGTTTTGCGTTCTACAGGAGTGGTAGTGATGGCTGCACAACAGTGTGAATGTACTTTGTGATACTCAACTGTGCACTTAACATAGTCAAGGAGATACGTTTTATGCGAATTTTACCTCATTTTTTTTTTTTAAAAGGTCAAGTGATATCACATGGAAATCTGAATTTCTGGCTTTTTGTGAAAACTGGGAGGATTGGAGTATCATGGGCCTACATTCCTCCAGAGTCCTAGGTGGCTGGATTGGAGCTGTTGTTACAGCTTTTAGTATTTGAGTGCGCTCCCTCAGAGGAGAAGAGCACCCAGTCAGCCCTCAACGAATACGAGCTCCGCTCTCTTTGGTCCTCCTCTCATATTCCCTCCCTACCCAACTCTCTCCCTGACTGCCTGGCTTTCCCCTTCTTGCGCTGACCCCTGCCTTTTCACTCTTCCTTGGCTCTGTTAATGCTTCTCTTCACTTCATGGTAACTTTTGTTTTAACAGAACACCCGTGCAGCCCTAGTCCAGCCTGTCTTCTCCGGGGTGCAGTACTCCCAGGCTGCCCGTATCCCACCCAAGCCCAAGGGGCGCAAACCAAAAGTGAGTTACACATGGAGAATTTGGGAGGCTGAGCAGTCAGCAGGAAGCACAGAGGGTCCGAAAGGCTACTTCCGGCCACCAGGCCAGCCAGGGTCCACAGGCGCCATCACGCCCACCCAGGGTTCCCTATCTCCTCCATCCACCAGGCACCCAGAGCCAGGACCTGGGACTGTCCTTGATTCTTCCCTCCCCTCCTGAATATCTCTCTAGGGTATCAAAACCTGTCCTTCCCAAAGCCACTGCCTTGGTCCAGGCCACCTGACCCTTCACCCCCCTTACCCCCAACGACACACAACCACAGTGACCTTCCCATAAGCAAATCCGATCACATCCTCTCCCTGCTTGAAAATCCTAAAGGCCCCAAGCGCTTCTAAATAAAACTCAGATTACCCCGCAGGACATACAGAATCCTCTCTGGTCTTGCCCAGCTCACCTCCCGCCTAGCTCCTCACTCATGAAGCTCATGCAACCTCTACTGCTCCCTCAAGGTTCTCTCTGGCCACCACGCTTTTGCACACGCTGTTCTGGTGTCAAAGACTCTTTGCCACCTCCCCCCAGCCAATCCCTAATTGCCCTTCAATGATCTGCTTAAATGTCGCTTCTCAGGAGCATCTTCCCCGCCTGGTAGATTGCTGGATGTCCCTACCCCCAACCCATCCCCATGGACTCTGTACATCTCTGTACCATGCCAGCCACCATGTCCTGTTGTAACTGTATTTTCGTGTCTGTCCTCGTTACTCCATGCCGTCCTTCCCTACACCCATGAGCCTGGAATTGTGACTTGTTCCTTTGTGTATCTCCAGCACTTTGCCCAGTGCCTGGAATGCAGTAGGGACTCGATAAATGAATGAGGAATGTGCTTTGTACAGCCAGTAGATGGGGAGACCAGTCAGGACAAGAAGTCTGCTGGGTGGGGACAGGGTCTAGGGCAGGAAGGGAAGAGGGCCTGGGCCTTCCTGTGGCTGCTTGAGCAGTTGGGGGAGGGGGTAAAAGGTGTCTCTCTATCCAGCCTTCCTGTGGCCCATCACAGTACAGCCAGGGCACCTGCTTCCTGTCACACTGACTTCAGGACTGGTGGAGCTCCAGAGAGCCTTTGCAGGGCAGCCCAACTTTGGACCTGACCTGGGGAGGACAGGGTGTGCTGGCTGCAACCAGACAGAACTGGTACCATTTTGGATTTTATCACTTGCTACCTGGGCAGGCTTGGGCACATTGTTTGACCTTCCTGAGCTTGGTTGCCCCACTTAGCAAACCAGAAGCTAAGGATGCCTCCCCCATAAAGCACTGAGGCCAGAACTTGGCACACAGTATAGGCCTTGTGAATACTAGTTTTCACCTTCTGGGTGAAATACGGCACTGGAAATAATGGTTTTTGTCTCTGGGAGCTAAGGTAAGCTATATGTTCTGTATCAGATACACCACCTTCTCTCTCTGGAGGAGCCAATGGGGATATTCCCCCTCCTTCAACCCTGACAGCCCCCCCACCCCAACCCCATTTCATAACCATGGTATACCCGGGATGGTGGGTGAGAATTTGGGCACCACGGGCTTAGGAAGCCTTGATTGGGAGCAGGAAGGAGGTAAGCATGAGTCTGGGAAGTCATTTCTTATGACAGTTTCCGCCATCATCTCACCCCCATGTGGCACCAATGTTAACCACCATTTTGATTTTCTCATCCCTTTCAGCCTCCAGGTTTTTGGCAGGCCGATTCAGTTCCCATTGTAAGTCTCTTTCTCTCTTTGAAACCTCTTCATTTTGGTCCTTCCTGTGGGTTAAAAGGAGGAGGCAGGGCCAGGCATTAGGCCCAGAGGGAGGGTGGGACAGCTCAGGCCAGACGCCTTGCCCATCTGCCTGGTTGTGATGGTGTTGCTGGTGGAGTTTGGGGGCAGGGGTGGTTGGCTGGCTCTGATGAATTAGGAAACAGCTCGAATTGCCCAAGCCTCTGTCATTCTGTGGGCAACCACAGGAGACTGACACCCCCCATTTACTTTTTCCTCCTGCAAAGTGAAGCTACGCTAGAGAAATTTTCCTGAGAAGAAAGATGGGCCACAGGCCACAAATGAGGCCGTATTTCTTCTCCAGAAGAAATCTTGGCTCCTCCCTCATCCCCTTAAGAGAAAAAAACACTTCTATCTTTCACATTTGAGGAATCCGGTCAGGGTGACTGGGCTGGTTACCTGCTTGGAGGGTGTGTGTGAAGTGGTGCCCTTTGGTGGCAGGTGGTGGTCTTTACGCTGGTGAGAGCTGGTTAAAACCCACTTTCTTTCTTCCAGACTCAAACGGTCATCCACACTGTGCAGAGCGTCCCTGGACAGCTGTTCCCTGTAAGTCTGAAAGTTCTGGTCAACTCACAGCCCCACCATGTCCCCCTTCACCAAGGACTGAATTCTCTAGTCTTAGAGGAGGGAAGAAAGCAGGAGGATGGGGACATTTGGGGCTCGGCCCTCTCTGCTTAGGGGACATACAAGTTAAACTTCCCTTGGGATAGCAGAGATTCTGGATCAGACGGGCTTTGCCCAGCCGCCCAAGAAGCAGGACCCTAGGGGCCAAGAGGAAAATGGGTCCTTCTGTCACTGAGAGGGGAATGCAGTGGTCCCAGCAGCCCAGCGGCCGGATCTGAGGCCCTGCATGAGGCCCTGGCCTCAGGACATCACTGCTGATCGCAGGCGTAAGCTGCTACTTGTCTTCCTCCTGCTGACACAAGTCAGACAGGAGGTCTGGAGTCAGGAGAGCTGCCTGTAGAGGGGTCGAAAGCAGGTGACCATGATGGGGTTTGGGAATATGGCAGGAAGTTGCACCAAGGCTGACAGGAGAGGGAAGGTGAATGGGAGAATCCAGGTACTGAAGCATCACACTGGAGCGTCCCCTCTAGAGTGTCTGGGGCCTGAATGTGGGCTCATTCCTGCACTGAATTTCCTGGTCTCTTTTCAACAGAATCCTGTAATCCCACCTATGGTGTACCCCAACCCCACCTATGTAAGTGATTGCTCAGGGAGGGTGGGGGTTTTGTTTGTGCTGGGCAGAGTGGGAGGTGAAGGGCAGCTTAGAAAATTCAAAGCAGTCCTAAATTTAGTAAACTGAAGTTCTTCAAACATCCAGGTACATTAGAAGACTGTTGAAAGGAGCTTTCACCTTTAATATTGTTCCTTCATCGTGAGCATATTATATGGCCTTCCCTTCTCAGCCCAAGTAGCCTTTTGTGTCTGGCCAAAGTTCTTTTCATGACAGTTTAAGCCCATTAATTTGAGGAACGCTGGACAGTTTTCCTCTGACATTCACTAACCAAGTAAAGATATCATGGAGTTCTTTCTTGAAAATATGTTACTCACAGGCACGGTTGTCAAACTCAGTTGACAGATCAAATTCATGGCAATTGGCAGAAAGTTCCCCCTCCAGTGGCAGCTGCTCTGGAGGCCGCTGGTTGACATGCCCCTTTCTTCCCGACAGCCGATGCCTTTCTTTACCACCATCCCGGGGGGGCTGTACCCCTCCAAGAACATCATCATTTCGGGAATCGTCTTGCCCAGCGCTCACAGGTAAGCCTGGGCTCTCAGGGAGGAGAGGTTCCCCAAGGTCATACTGGCCATCCTCCTGACTCTAGGCAGGCTGGGAAGGGGCAGGGGCCCAGAGCTCAGTGGGCACAGGAAGTCCATGTGAGCTGCCCACCCCCAGGTTCCACATCAACCTGCGCTCTGGGAGTGACATCGCCTTCCACCTGAACCCCCGTTTTGATGAGAACGCCGTGGTCCGAAACACGCAGATCAACAGCACTTGGGGTTCTGAGGAGCGGGGCCTGCCAGGAAAGATGCCCTTTGGCCGAGGCCAGAGCTTTTCGGTAAGGTGTCACAGCCTGGAGCTCAGAGGGGCTCCGGAGGGGCAAATGAAGCAGGGGGTGGGAGGTGTCTGGGGGTCCCTGGAACAAGATGAGAGCTGAGGCCTCTGGGGTGAGGGCTGGGCCCAGAAGAAGAGAATGGATTCAACCAATTATTGTTATGGTTTTACTATCACTGTCTCACATAATATAGGTGGTGGTGTCTGCTGTTTACAGACAGAAAACAAACTCTCAAGTGTATGTTCCTTGCCTGAGGTCACACAGCCAATAAGTGCCAGATCGAACCCAAGAATGAGGTGTCACTCATTTATTCACTCACTCATTCATTCAGCAGTTATCAGCTGTTTTATCAAGGCCTACTTTGTGCAGGAAGTAGCCTGGGTGCTGGGGGTATAGCCATGAAGCAGACAGATGAGGCCCTGCTCCCATGGAGTTTATAGTTTAGGTGAGGGAAGAACAGGGAACAAACGCATGGACGGATCATTGCAGATCACAACAGATTAGCTATGCCGAAAGCAAAACGGAATAAGGGCATAGAGGAAGGCCTGGCAGGGGCCACGCTACCTTAGCTGGGGACAGCTCTCAGAGGCCACAGTGCAGTGGAGACCCCAATAGTAGAAGGAGCCCACTCCACAAAGATCTGAGGGGTGCATGCCCGGCAGGCAGCGGAGGAAGCAGCTATCATTGCAAAAGCGAAAGAATCATGGGCGTAGCCTGTCTAGGAACAGGGAGGCCAGGGATTCCCAGGTGGAGAGTGGGGCAGAGAGGTGTGGGGCGGTGTAGCTGGAGGCCTGGATCACTCAGCAGGTGTTCTCAACCCTGAGTACACATTGAATTCACCTGGAGAGCTTAAAAAAAATCAATGCCTGGCTCCGCCCCAGCCCAATAAGGGGGTGAGCGTGGGCACATGTATTTTAAAATAAGCCCTAACATTCTTCACCCAGGTTTGGAAATGACCGATGTAAGGCCTTAAGGGACATGGAAAGGAGTTTGGATTTTAATACAGTGTGTTGTTGTGTTTCAAGCCAGAAAGCAATATGCTTTGATTTATATGTACCAGTAGCTGTGTGGCTTTCAGCAAATGACTAGTTGCTCTGTGCCTCAGTTTCTCATCTAAAAATGGGGCTAATAACAATATCAGTCTCATGGAGATGTAAGAATGAAACGTCGTGTTTGTGACATGCATAGGACAGTGCCGGGTGCGCAGTAAGTGTGCTGTGCAGGTGTTAGTTATTGCGACGGGGATGATGGTGCCTTAACAGGTATGCTGACTCCCCTGCAGAGAATGTTTGGGGCGGAAAAGACAAGTCAGGAGGCTGCCGCTGCAGGAGTATAGGCACAGCACACTCCTGTGTGCTGGGCACTGGGGGCAGGCATCCCTGCCCCTAGAGGGTCAGGGTCCAGCTGGACAGTGAGGGTGGGGTGGGGGACGTGGTTTGAGGAAGCACCTGACTCAACTACTGTGTTTCCCCGAAAATAAGACCCAGTCGGACAATCAGCTCTAATGCATCTTCTGGAGCAAAAATTAATAAGACCCGTCTTATTTTACTATAATATAAGACCGAGTCTTATATACTATACTATACTATAATTAATATAATATAATATAATATAAGACTGGGTCTTATATAATATAATTAATATAATATAATTAATATAATACCAAGTCAATATAATATAATATTATAATAATGGCAATATAATATAATATAATATAAAATATAATATGATATTATATAATATAATAATACCAGGTCTCATATTAATTTTTCCTCCAAAAGATGCTTTAGAGCTGATTGTCTGGCTAGATCTTATTTTCGGGGAAACATGATAGGAGGGGGTCAGGAGGTGGGGGAAGGCAGGTAAGGTTTGCTGGAGGGAGGTGTACTCCAAGGCGTGATTTGCAGTTATCCATGTGGGCAAAGTGTGCAGATCAGGGACTCAGGAGAAAGGGCATTCTGGGCCAATGGAACAGAATATGCAAAAGACGGGGAGGAGAGTACATGGCATGTTTATGAAGAGTGAATCCTTCAGTGTGGCCAGAATGCAGGTGAGGGGGTTGATGTACTTAATGTTTGAGAAAGGCAGGAAGGAGGGAGGGAGACACCAGCCTGCATTTACGTTTGAGGACTTTCCAACTGGAGTGTAAATGACATGGCCTTGACTTATCTGTCCAGGTGTGGATTGTGTGCGAAGGCCACTGCCTCAAGGTGGCCGTGAACGCTCAGCACCTGTTTGAATACTGCCATCGCCTGAAGAACCTGTCTGCCATCAACAACCTGGAAGTGGCGGGTGATATCCAGCTGACCCACGTGCAGACATAGACAGGATCCCTGGCCTTGGGGACAGGGGCTGGGACATGTTGCTGTCTGGATCTGCTCATCAGCTTTTCCTTCTGGCTGTAGCTAGCCTGCAGTGGAGGAGGCAGCTGGCTGGGACTGCTTCCTCAGTCAGGGCAGCACCTGGGGCTCCAGCTGCCCAAATCCTACTATCCATGGACCGCGGCAGTCTGTGCAGGCTGAAGCCCCATATTTAGTCTCCTCAGCAGGAAGGGAGGGGGTCCTGGTCCTTCCCAAGCTCCCAGCCCAGGCCTACCCCCGTCTACCTTTCAATCCCATCATTCCCATACCCCATTCAAGTCCACCTCAGGCCCAAGCCATCAGCTGGTCACTCGCAGGGGAGGCCGTCTTCTTTCCCCAAACTTTAACCTCTCCTGCATCCTGCATCCACCCTTCTCCCGCTCTAGGAAAGCGACTGATTAACACTTGCTGGTCTCCACCAACTGACAGAAACTTCCTCAGCCGGGGGCTTCCCCACTTTCCAGTGTCCTTCAAATAAAGAGAGAAAGAAAAATGCTTGTTGGCACATAGGCACGGGATGATTGTAGTTTATTGTGTGTGGAGACATTTTGGCCTCTGGAATTGGGGAGGTCCTGGTTGAGGACAGAGTGTGGGCTCACGTTGATCAGGGAAGCCCTGACATCCATGCCTGCTCCCAGTGGGTCCCCCGCAAACCCCACAAGGGTGCTGGAGGAAGCAGGGTGCCTCAGGCCTCTTGGGCAGGAATTACTAACGCAGGAAACTTGGTGGTAGAGTGAACCCAGGAAACCATCTCATGCTCCTAAGACTGGCCAAGAGCTGGGCCAGAGCCTGTGATGGCTGCGGCAGGGCCAGGAGGTCAGATGGCAGGGCCGGCTCATCAGAACCCTGTGTCCCAGAGGGAGGAGGTGGCAGGGGGGTCAGGAGAAGCTGACTTAGAAGAGAGCCTTGTTTGTGTTGTTCCACTGTGAGTCCCCCAGTTAAGGGTTAGGGTGTGGTGGGGAAAGTGGCTCAGTGTGAGGGGTTCTGCCAGCCACTGGGCCAGGGTGGGAGGGCCCAGCTCTGTGTCCATATGATGCCAACACACCCTGCTAATGCTGTCGAGAATCCAGTGCCTCAGGAACCAGGGTCAGGCTCAAAGCACAGTCCTTGGACCAGCAGCGCCTACAGCACCGGGGAGTTATTGAAAATGCAGAAGCTCGGGCCCTGCTGCAGACCTCCTGAATCGGAGCCTGCAATGAACGCGACCCCAGGCAGTCTGTGTGCGCCGTCAGAGTGTGAGAGGCGCTGGTCCCGGTGACCCCGTTCTTGAGCATGTTATTAGATGCTTTGCCGGGCCACTGGAAGCTGCCATGCCTCCTTCTCCCTCCACCACCCCATCTGAGAACGGGGGGCCAGGGAGCCAATGAAACAGACACCACACCCAAGCTGGGAGCCAGATTTTGCCAGACCCCCACTTAGCCCCTGGCTGAGTTCCTTCCTTGTTCTCACTGGGAGAAAGAAACGTGGCTCAGTCCCTGAAGAAGCCTTTCCTGTGGAAGATGTGTGTCCTTCACTCACGGCCACGTCCTTGACACGCAGCCCGACCTCACCTGCTTTGTCATCCAGGTGCCAAGTCATTATTGGCCAAACTCTCATGAAGCGGGCTGCCCCAGAGCAAAATACATGACTTTGTAAGACAGGCTGTGGTCAGGCCCTTCACTACACAGATGGCATCATGTGCAGTGCCACCCCCGTGCCGCGCCGCCCTGCCCACCCCCCTCACTTCAGCTGAGGCCCCACAGGAGGCCTGTGCCCCCCTCGCCCCCACCACAGTTTTCAGATGTGCACTCTGTATGCTGCCCCTCTACCTGGCGGCCATTTCAGAGAAGCAGTGTGGCCAAGCTGGTATGTCCCTTTGGGGGGTATTTTTCCGGGCATGGCACCCACCACCACCACCAGTCCTCAACTCTATATAACTTAGGGCTACTTTTTTTTTTTTTTAAGATTTTTATTTTTTATTTTTTATTGGGGAGGGGGAACAGGACTTTATTGGGAAACAGTGTGTATTTCCAGGACTTTTTATTAGGGAACAGTAGTGTTTTTCCCAGGACTCATCAGCTCCATCCAAGTCAAGTTGTTGTCCTTTCAATCGTAGTGGTGGAGGGCGCAGCTCAGCTCCAGGTCCAGTTGCCGTTGCCGTTTCTAGTTGCAGGGGGCGCTGCCCACCATCCCTTGCTGGAGTCGAGGAGTCGAACTGGCAACCTTGTGGTTGAGAGCCCACTGGCCCATGTGGGAATCCAACCGGCAGCCTTCGGCGTTAGGAGCACGGAGCTCCAACCACATGAGCCATCGGGCCGGCCCAGGGCTGCTTTTCCTACAAACCCCCTCCCCCCCACACATACACATATGATGTGGTTAAAATAAAATGCATTTCATGTAACTGTCTCCATCAAGGAATCATACAGGGAAGGCTTAAATGGCCCTCAGCAGCAGACTTTTTTTTTTTTTTTTTAATGCAGTACATAGGGGAACCAGATATGGCGTGGCCCGACAGCGCCTCACGATGGTCACTTGAGGTGATGCAATCAGAAGAAAGGTCCCTCCCTTCCACCCATTGGCCAGGCCTGGCATTGCAGATTTACTCTCCAAGGGACCAGGGAGGCCCCAGTTCTCCATTATTGGGGGAAAGGGGCTCAAAGGAGACAAGAGGTCCCCCTCAGTCCAGGCTGCTACTTGGTAGCAGGTCAAGTAAAGGGTATGAGGAGGAAGGAGATGGAGAAATAAGATGTGAGGCTTGGGGATTTAATTTCCCTCCATCTCCCCGGACCCTGTGACCTCAGGTAATTGAGAATTGGCTTCATCATGAAATTCTGTGGCAGCAGCTTTAAGTTCTCCTGTGGGTTGTTGGAGCTCTGGGATCGCGGGCCTGTCCTCCTGCCCCATCCTTTTTCACCTCGTAGGGAAATACAGCACCAAAGATATCTTCATGATAGCGCTTCTGGCTCTTTAAGGGAAAACAGAGACCAATGTGTCAGCTCTGCTGGTTCAGCCACCTCTCATTCATTGGGTCCAGCGTGAGGATCCCTCAGCTGCCCTATCACTTGTACACTCGTGAGCCACTTGCCTTCCCAACTGTCATGCTTAGATTACATTTGACTCTCACTTAGACTCTCCCCCTCCCTTCAGGGCCCCCCCGCTGTGGACCACCTTGGGCTTTATGATGGACAGTACAGCCTGCCTCGTGCTTGCACAAGATGCTCCCAGAAATGGGGGCTCTGATTTGGAGATTGCTGCGTCCTTTCTCCCAGCCTTGAAGTATCACGATGCGCAGTAGCATGTGAGAGGCTCTGCAAGTCTTATAATTTGCCTCCGTTTAACTGAGCAACCAGACCAGGATGTACACAATCAGGCCTCTCACAGCCCACCCAGCGGTGACCTCCAGGATTCCTGTGAGCTTCAGGACAGTGCTGAGCCTGACTCCTCCAGCCCTGGCTCCCTGGCCCTTGACCTTCCTCCCCAGCCCACACACCAGCGACCACACCTTAAGCTGGAAGAAATAGTCCTCGACCTGCTCCTCACTCAGGCTCAGCTTGGCAGCCACCAGCTGCTTCAGGGTGCAGGCCACGTCACGGGCCATGCGCACGTCCCCGCAGACATAGAGGTGGCCTTGCTCCTCGTGGAGAACGCAGAGCACCTCCTCGGCCAGCTGCTGCCGCAGGATATCTTGAACATAGACCTGAAACCAGAGGAAATGGTGGGTCCAGGCCCCTGCTGCTGGGGAGAAGCTTGCAGTCAGGACAGCTGGCCATGGGGAAGCGGTGAGAGGTCACAGGGGGCTGAAGGGTGAGCGGCCCCCCAGCCAGGACCTTGCACAGGGACCAGGCCCAGCATGAGGAGGTGCACTGGCACCCTGGTTGGCCCCAGACTATCCTCAGGCTGGAGAGAGGAAGGCTGGCCACAGCCCTGTCCTCGGGGAGCTCCCGTGGGACTCCTGGATTTACTCTGAATTCACCGTGCTTCCAAGAGGCGTCAATCAAGCCACTTCCCTGTGCAGAGCTCTGAGGCCCACCTGCCTACACCCCAGAAAAGGGAGCCTCTCAGTGCAGAATTTCTGTGGGATCGCCACTGCAACTCAGAGCAGGGCACAGAGCCCTGGGCTCCTCCGTGACACAGAAGTCCAGGAGCCCATTGGGGACTCTCTGCTCTTGTCCCACACGAGACTCTCAGTGACCCCAGCGCTGGGCACGGAGCACTCTCCTGGGAGGAGCCCTGATGGGACAGGTTCATAAGAGCTGAGCCAAGTCTGTCCCGACCACCCAAGGCTCATGGGGCAGCAGAGCTCGTCAGGGGGCCGGTGGTGGGAGCAGCGGCCGTCCTCCAGCCATGCTGTGCTTGAGCGGAAAGCTGGCCTGGCCCACCTCTCCCCAGTAGGTTGTGCATCCTGGGGGAGGACCTTTATCAGGCTGGGTCCTGGGGATTAACCCAGTAGGTGGCCCGGACCTAGTCCTGAAAGTCTCAGGGCCTCTCTCTTCCCTCCCCCCCCACCCCCGGAAAAGAGAACGTAATAGCTGCACAGCATGCCTCAGACAGTTGTATAACTGCCTCCATTTTAGAGCCTAGGAGATGAAGGCTCAGAGAGGTGAGGGGGCGGGTGGGGTGCCAGGGCGCCCACCATCGTCTGTGCTTTTAATGCTCTGCCCACTGCACGGGCACTTGCTGCATTTACCTTGGGCTGGCCAGGCAGGCGAGAATAGGCCGTGTGCACCTCATGCAGCACCCCCTTCCGGACCATCTCCAACATTTCCTCTTGATAGAGGTGGTCCTCGTCGGGGCGCTGGCACCCGAACAACAGGGTCATGCGGCCGCCCTGGAGCCCTGCAAAACCCAGCAGGCTGCAGTTACCAGAGTGGCCACCAGAGGGCGGCATCAAGGCCTGAACCGCTGAGTGCTCAATTTGAACTCTCATTTCATCCCTGTGAGAAACCATCCTATCTAGTACTAACCCCACTTTACAGCTGAGGAAACGGAGGCCCAGGGTGTTTAGATCACTTATCCACACAGGCTGAGGTAAACTTCAGATAGGGGCCAAGAAACGTGTGTGGGCAGTGGCACAATTCTCCTGCAGCTCCAGTTGGACTCCCAAGGCAGGGGCTGGCCACCCGGTGCCCCCCACACCCACCCCTGGGAACCCTCCAGCAGTACCTTTGTGCTCGGCATCATGGAGCCGCTGCTGCCAGAAACTGCGGAAGGGAGCGATGCCCGTGCCAGGCCCGATGAGGATACAAGGATGGGAGCGGTCCTCGGGGAGCTGGAAGCTACTGGCACTGAAGGGGACAGGGACGGAAGGAGAGATGCCCTAGTTCTCAGACACCATGGGCCGGGTGCACATGCAAGACAGGGCCTAGGGATCTGGGGGGCAGGTATGGTTGGGCTTGGTAGTGTTGGGGGGTGCCGAGAAGACAATGAGCTAAGATTTGATTCCCAAATCCTGCAGGCTGCTTCATACCCTGACCAGACACACCATCACCTCGGCCTGGGGTCCCTTTGAAAAAGGCTGAACCTCACTGTACTCTGGGCCCCATCCCCACTGTCACCTCCATCCCTGCTAGAGACTTGTCCATGCTCTATGGCCAGCTCACAGAATGGAGAGGCCCCGTGTGACCCCCAGTGCCTTTTTTAGGGGCCCAGAGTGGCACCTAAACCCCAGGTCCCGCCCTTTCAACCCACAACTCCCAGGAGCCAGTGGTCTGGGAGTGCTTACCTTCGTACAAAGCAGGGCACTGGGTCCTGGGACTTCAGGCTGCTGAGCCACGTGCTGCAGACGCCATGGTGCAGGGGACCCTGGCCATCTGCAAGGACAGCAAAGACCTGACCAGCATCGCCCCCTACCTCACCCCTACGTGAACCGCCCCAGTGGTTCCTCCCATACCGACGCACGTCCTCCAGCTGTCCACTCAGGCTCTCTATGGGCTTTAACGTGGGAGCTGTTTTTCTCCTGGTTCTGAGATCCACCCTCCACACACCCAGAGCTGGTGAAAGGGCCTTAGAGAGTGTACAAGCCTCTCCTTTTGCTGCTGCAGAAACTGAGCCTCAGAGAGGGACAGTGACTTGTGCAAGGTCACTCAGCAGTAGAATCGGCTCACAGGTCAGCTTCTCTGACTCCTTCTAAGAGTTTCTCCAGGGACCCTCCCAGCACACGACTCCGCTCCGATGACAATTGCACCCTGGGTGGCCAGTCATTGCGCCCAGAGTGTCCTCACAAGTATAGCCCTTGCTAGTAGGAACCCTGGGAGATGGACACCCTCCTGAGCATTCCAGTCTGCTCTGAAATCTGTGTGTGGCCCCTCCTGGGCTTGTGGAAACCCCAGCTTTCTCTGGGGTACATTCCCTCTCCAGTGGCCCAGCATGTAAAGGGACCTTCAACCAACTTGAGAAGTCCCTTTGCTTTTCTTCTGGATGGAATCTTGCCCTCACAGGATGTGTCTGCCTCTCCTCTCCCAGTTTGAGGACTGAGACTGGGCTTGTGTGATGTCCTCTAGCACAGCAAATACAGTCTCTGCTCAGTTTTTAGAAACTGCATGATTGTGTCTCTTAGAACACAGAAGGCTCTGAGGTGTGGGCCAGCTCGCCAACTTTGCCAACCCAAGCATTGCTGAGTGATGGAGGTCAAGGCAGGAGCATGCCAGCGCAGGAGCCAAGCCCAACTGGACTTGTCAGTGTCAGCCCATCCCCCAATCTTCTGCCCTCATAGCACCCTGCACATTCCTTCTCAGCACCTACATAATGACAACTGTCTCTTTCTATGAGTCTCTCTTCATTGCCCCCTGTAGATGAAACGCTCCATGAGGGCAGGGGCATGGGCATTACCACGCCCGCCACGGCGTTAAGCATAGAGAGGGATGAAATAAATCATCGTTGAGTGAGTGAATGAAGGAATGAACAACCGAGGCAGAATCACCCCTGTGTTCAGGCTGGACTACTGGGAAGGTTAAGAGTCTCTGGGCTCCCACCAGGTACTGGGTACTTTCCATATTCAATCTCATTAAATTATCCCAACAGTAGTGGGACAGTAGAGTGGAGCAGGGTGGTTAAGAACTTGGACTCAGCAGACGACCTGGGTTTCAATCCCAGTTCTCTACTTGCTAACAGTGTGACTTTGAACAAGTGGCTGAACTGCTTTGTGCCTCTGTTTCTTCGCCTGTAAAATGCACACCGTACCCATCTCCCCTGGTTACCGATAATACATATACAAAAGGGGCCAGCTCGGCGCCCGGTTCAGAGTACTCTCTCCCACATGCTTCCTATTGCGATAGCAACTCTGGAAGGTGGGCGTTTAACTGATGAGGAGACCAAAGCTCAGAGCTGTTGAACAGCTGCCCAGGAAGCAGCAGAGTTGGACTGCTCCGAAGCCTGTGGC
This sequence comes from Rhinolophus hipposideros, assembly GCF_964194185.1. Lineage (NCBI taxonomy): Eukaryota > Metazoa > Chordata > Mammalia > Chiroptera > Rhinolophidae > Rhinolophus > Rhinolophus hipposideros. The sequence goes on along the minus strand of NC_138066.1, from coordinate 18,003,385 downwards.
CCAGGCTCACCTCGGGTGCGGTAGGTGAGCACAGCCACGGTGAGGTGGACCTCCGTGGGTGTGTGGTCCCGGGAGGAGCTGATGGAGTAGTAGCGCGGTTTCAGAATAGGGAGCTGGGAGAGCAGGAAGCTGGCAGGTATCCGCAGTGACGGGAACTCCTCCAGCACCTCCAGGAATGTGGGGCTGTTGGTGAACTTCCACGTGTTGTATTCCGAGGGCTGAAAGGCAAGGACAGCGTGAGTGACTCAGTGCTCCTGCCCCACACCGAGAGAAGAGCCTGTCACAATCCAGTACTCATTCATTCATTCCCTCAACAAACACATTGAGGTACCAGGCGCTGTCCAAGGTGCTGAGACTACCACGCCGGAGAGGAACTCAAGCCAGCAGGTAGCATTTATTTAACTTGTGTGCTTAGACTTCACGGTCAGCAACTTGTGGGTAGGAGTCAAATCTTTATTATAACCTAATTTGGGGCAGGGCTTTGGAATCATACAGACTTGGGTTGAAATCTGAATTGGCTGCTGTGACTGGATGCTTGTTTTGGAGCTGCGGGATCTTGTCTCAATGACTGAACCTTTTTGGAAGGAGGAGACCACCACTTACTTCGTGGGGGATGTTGTGAGAATGAAACGAGAATGTGTGCCAAGTCCGTGCAGTGCAGCCACAGGAGAATGGCAGTAGAAGTGGCTGTAATCATGATAATTAGCAAAAATGATAACAGTAATAATGACATCCCATGCCTTTTGTAAAGACTGGGACCTAGAAAGTTGCAGGTGAGTTAATGTATTCTCTTATGAATGTATTCATTCAACTACCCATCTGTCACCATGTCCATTTATCCATCCATCCTCCAACACTTCCTAAATCCCAGGTTTGTTCCAGGTTTTGGGAGCACAAAGACAGACAAGACATAGTGGCTCTTTTTCTAGATAACTTCGGAGGAAGTGCACTTTGCTTGCATTCTTCAGACACTCAGAAAAATCCAGTTCACTCAACACAACTGCGTCCTAGCGATGGGATGGGAAAGGATGTCATTGACAAGTCTCACGTTGGGAAGTTGGGTGGATTCCCCCGTGGAGGTTACAGACCAGCTCTGGGCTCTGGCTTCCCCTGATTCTGGGACCCTGCCACTACCTCACCCACCAGCCCTGACCTTTACCTGGCACAAGGTCTCCAGCCTCCGTCTCTCAGCCTCTTCCGTGGCCAGCAGAGCCAGCTTTTGGAGCAGCAGCTGGGTTGGGGGTGTGGTGATGTCCAGGAAGTAGGTGAGGGCCTGGCTGAGTGAGCAGGGGGGCAATCGCTTCTCCGTGACCCAGTAGCTGCCTGAATAGAGAAAGAAGGGGTCAGAATGGGGAAATGGCCCCATTCAGGGGGATAAGCCCCTTGAGGCAGGCACCCTCCACCCTCCAGCTGTAGGGGAGAGAAGATGCTGATTTTCTGGCTCCAGGAACAACAGGGCTCACGTGCCCAACTCATGTGCAGGAAGGAGGTTCCCAGAGATAGGCTGCAGGGGAGGCTGAGCAGCAGCCCTCCCAAGGGCACCTACGGTGACACATTCCTGCAAAACGGTGCTCTAGACTCCAGTCCCTCTCTCACCCAGACCTGAACTTTAACGGGATATCCACAGGTGAACTACAGACTCACAGGGACTAAAGCCATCAAAGACTGATATAGGTCCCAGAGGCCAGTTGTTAATTTGGAGAAAAGCACATGACTGCAGCCCCCTGGGGCGCGGTACCAAGGGGTGTTGGTAGAGCAGCCAATCTGTCCAGAGTGAGGTGGCAAATCTCTAGGAGTCCCAAGGGCCAGCATACAGGGTGGTCACAGCATGGACTCTGGGGCCAGTGGAAGTGGGTTCAGACTCTGGTTCTCCACTTACTAGCTGGGTGACTGAACTCTCTGGGCCTTGGGTTCTGCCTCTGTGGAATGGATGTGATAAAACCTGTTGCCCTGGGTTTGTGTGTTCACTGAATGACACAGTACAGGTATAATAGTTTGTACAGTGTCTCGCACACGTGCTCAACAAATGTTAGGTACAAATATTACTATTATGCTGTTTCATCTAGACTCAAGGCCTAATGAACCACGCTGTCGCCCTACGGTCACGAGGACATCTCTGCCCCCTCATCCCCAAGTTTCAGGCTCTTTCACCTTCTCCTGGACCGTGGGGGACAATGCTAGACTTTGCTTCTCTGCCCCTGCTTTCCTATTTTGGCCACTGTTTAAGGGGACACAGGCTTGGAGGTGTCATTTTCAGTGAGGAAGCTAAGGCCAGGAAGCTAGTCCTATGGCCCGGGGAGGGGGGCGACCCATGGTGATTGATTTCAGGTTGATTTCATTAGTTTACCTCTCCTAGTGCCTGTCACCTCATTTTGTGCTCACCACAGAGATCGAGAGCCTCATCTTAGCACAGGAAGGGGGTGCCCTGGGCCCTCCCTAGGACAGCGTCTTTTCCCCCATGAGGCTAGTTAGGCAGAGCCACACTCTCCTGGTCACCGACGGCCTGCCCCTGCCCATGGCCCAGGGAAGGTGGGGATAAATCAGACCCTCCGTGGGGAAGCAGTATGAAATTAGAATGCCATGAAAACGTTAGGAGGTTATAAATTTGGGGATCCAGGAGACCTTCAGGGTATATTAAATCCCTTCTCCAACCTTCTGGACAAATGTTCATTAGCCTGTGGGAAATGGACATCCTTCCCGACCTTCTGGACAAATGTTCATTAGCCTGTGGGAAATAGACATCCCTCCATTCTTCCATTTATTTGGTTCCAGGAAGTTGCTTTCACAACAAGCCTACAAGGAAGGCTCTATTTTCTCTATTTTAGAGACAAAGAAATAAAGCCTTGAGCAGTTAACTCACACGCCCAAGGTCACATAGTTAGTAAATGATGGATCAGGGACTTGAACCTTCAAACCTCACCATTTTTAACGGTTTCCACATTTTTCCATTATGTCACCTAGCAAGCTGTACATATGTGGCTATTGTGGGGACTAAGGAGACATATGACATAGGAGCATACTGTTCATATAAAATGCTGGCATATAGTAATTACCCACACACGCCAGCTGCTATTGTTATTATTATAATAATAATAGCTAGGTAGTGAGCTCTCTGAGGGCAGACACTGAGTCCCATTCATTTTTGTAACCCAGGTCCTGTCACAAGGTCCTGGGTTACAGATGGGTTATAGATGTGACCAGTTAAAATTTCGATGGAAAAATAAATGAGTCAGTCAATCAACAAAAAAGCGGCCAGATGAGCAAAAGAATGAAGGCAAAAAAACTACCCCAGCCTCTGGCGTTGGGCAAATAGTCCCAAAGAAGGGCCCGTTTTTGCTGGCCCGCCGGCAGGCAGAGAACTATTTGCATGGCTGCTTTAGCGCAGGCTTGGGAGACCCACCCACCCAGCAGGAAGGACAGGATTAGCTGCCTACAGTTCAGGCCTGGGCTCAGCCTATCAGCCTGCTGGGGGGTTGGCAGGAGGATTCTGGGGTCACCTCAGCAGAGGCTGCGTGCAGAGGACTCACCAGTCTCACTGAGGGTCTCCAGGCGCACGAGTTGGTGGGGTGCAGGGCTGTCCACCACGCGCTCCAAAATGCCTTGGACCAGGGCCGGCTGGTTGCTTGGGAAAACCCCCAGGTGCTCTCCGGGCAGGTAGCTGAAACCTTGGCTGCCCTCACAGGAGAGTTCCACCAGGAGGGTGGTGCGGCTGGACAAGGGAAAAAGAGGCCTGTGGTGACGCCACCAGGATTTCCTCCAGAGCTCTCTGATGGGTGGGCCCGTTTCCCCAGGAAATGTGCCCTCCTTTCATTTTCCTGCCTGGTTCCATGAGCACAGGTCGCTGGTATTCCCTGAGGCTGGGTGCCCAAGGAGACCTGCAGCTGACCTGGCCTGCGGCTTCTCCGTGGAGAGAAGGTGTGCTGCACCCCACCCCCACCCGTGCAGTCCTCTGAGCCCACGAGCGCTTGACCACAGACTCCCCCTAAAGAAAGCATCCCACTGGGAGATATGTGGGCTTTGGGACAAATTTCCCCTTGTCTTCAGCACAAATCCAGTTCTTATTAGAACAAAGCCCAGATTTCCTAATGGATGGGTGAGGAAGCACAGAGAAACAAAACCTACAGAGATTCCACAACACTGTTATCCTGCAGGAGAAATGTCCTTCCCTGCCAAAACATCTCCTAAGAGTTCTTAAGAAAGAGTCCACTGGTTTGAGTTTCTCCTACCCTCCCCTTTTGGTGAAAGAGTCAAGTGACAGAGGGCAGGACGTGAAGCAGGTCCTAGATCCCAAGTTGGAAAAATTGGCCCATGGTTAATGGAGACCAGACACGAAGGCACTGGGGCCACAGGGTGACCCGTTCAGCTGGTCCTCACCAATGGCACTACTGCTGATGCCCGCAGATACATCTCTCTCAGAGGCTAACTCGCTCTGGTCTTTCCTTCATTAAAATCTGTGGACCATTACCCAAGAAGCCCGGTACCCTACCCCACCTGGATTTCGGACTCCGTAGATTCCGCTGCGATTTGAGCTTCACGGTGAACACATTCTTGGCATGCATGTTGCTGAGGGCTGTGAGGGACAGAGAGACGGTGAAATGGCCTCGTGGCTCTTACGTGCTGGTGGGGCAGCCTCCCTGTGTCTGAGTCACGGACACTGCCCTTGGGATGTCCCGCTGTGGCGGTGGCAGGGGTTTCCTTCTGTTCTTTTTACCCACTGTGTTTCTGAATCACAAATAAAGACCTTTGGTCTGACAGAGGGTGGTTGCCCTGCTGCTGGGGGCTGGGAAACGCAATTTAGATGCCTTTAAATTGCATTTAAATATGGGGATTTCTAGGACATTCCCACGGTTTGGGATCCGCAGGAGAGCACAGGTGAAGCTGGGGTATCCTAAACTTGCAGAAACCTGCAGGACCGCTGTGCTCATGGTACAAGAAAAGAGGTAGCACAGAGGCCAGCGTCCGGAGGACGCTGTGGAGAGTCCACAGACTGCAGCCTGGAACGGGCTCTACAGAATGTTGTTTACAATCCCTGGCTGCCATCGGAGCTGGAAGGCTGGGGCTCAGCTCTCAACTTGGCCACATGCTGGCAACTCCCTCAACTTCGGTTTCTCTGTCTGTGCCTTTCTCGCAGGACGAGTGTCAGGGCTCACTTAGAGTGGGTGGGCAAAGAGCCCAGGACAGTGCGTGGCACACAGGAGGCCCTCAGTTGGTGCCAGATCTGTCTCTCGCCATCTCCCTCCCAGAGCTTCCTTCTGAAACGGCCTCCCTCAGAGACGAAGCAAGGCCTCGCCTCTGGCACCCCAACCGGCTCTTGGAGGCAACGAGAGAGAGATGCCTGGCAGCTCTAGGCCAGCTGCCTCTGTTCAGAGGGTCCCAGTGGTCTCCTTGACCACAGGCTCAGAGCTCAAAGACCCTGACCCTGGCAGGAAGGGCAAGCAAGCCCCATGTGGTGCCAGGAAGAAGGTACCTTTGTTGAGGTCCAAAGGCTGTGAGTCCTGCACGAGCCTGTAATGGTGCGGGTCCCAGGTCACATTGGTGGTGTAGAGTTTGGGGATCTGAATGCAGTGTTTGCCTCGGACATTAAACGTCTCACAGGCTGCCTGGAAGAAGCCAGAGCGGATTGGTGTTAATAATTGCCATCGTCATCAGCAGCGGTACCACCACCTACTTGAGGTCCATACAACTGAGCTAAGTGCTTTGTATAATTACTAAGCACACTTATCTTAGTGGGTTGTTGTGAAGACTCAAAGAGGTGCCCGGGTTTGGCACACAGGAGCTATTGGTATTATGATAAATATTGATACTGACAGTATCTCGTTTTATCAGCATGCCCACACCATGAGGCAGGTTTGAGTACTTCCGTTTTCCTACGGAACCCCAGGTCTGGGCGTGGGCACATCTGCCGCGACTCAAGCTGGTGCTTCTAGGCACCACTGTTGGGTGAAACACTTCGCTGAAATGAGGAGTTTGCTAAGACAAATTGACAAATTGACACAGGCCCAAAGAACTCAACTGGATGGTCTCTGTCCCCACCTCTCTGTGGCTAGGAGACAATAGGTGACCAGGATAATCAGAGGGGGAAAGATCTTAAACCAAAGCTCCCTGAGGGCAGAGCTGTGTCCTAGCCACCTTCTCCCACCCAGGGGACCTACACTTAAAATGGGGCGCTTCTGGGGGGCAGAGGGAAAGTGACAATGACATGTCCCCTCAGGCCTGCAATCCCAACCCACACCTGGGACCATGCCTACAGGAGCAGGCAGGGGTCACGCCACCCAGGACGCCCGACACAAATGCACCAGAGCCCCCTGTCTATGCTGTGGAGGAGCTCCAGCTGTGAACTGACCTTGAAGGTTTGCACGGCCCAGCTGCGGAAGGCCTCCTCCTGCCCACTGAGCTCGTCCCCTTCCCCTGTTGGCGTGAGCTGAGAGGCTCCCAGGTGGGACATCTTCTGGTCGATGTCATGGGCAAAGGCGCAGAACTGAGGGTACATGCTGGACCCGAGGCCAAACACGGCATACCTGCCCAAGGAGGACACACACACACACAGCCTAGGGTGAGCCAACCCATGGAAGCCTCGCCCACCAGTACCAACAGCCCCTAAGACCAGTCTCACACATTCCCACTCCAGCCAGACATAGGACCCACCAGGGCATATCCCCTTCTGGTCCTCCCTGGCTCCCAAGCCTGTCACCAACTCTCATCTTGGCCTGCAGCTCTGTAAGAGGGCCCTGGTTTCCCTAGCTTGATCCTGGACACACGCTGAGGACAGGCTCTCTCTGTGCCTGGACATCCCAGAGAAGACCCCCTGGTACATACCCAATTCCAGACTCTGGGCCCATAAAGCCGGGCTCGGACAAGCAGGGGTGGGGAACAGCCTTACCTGAACTTGTTGGTGAGCTCTTTCAGCATGAACAGGGATCTCTTCAGTTTCTAGAAAGAGAGAGAACCACAGAGTTCTCAGGACAGGATTCATCAAAGCACCGCCTTTTCTCTTTTTCTGATGAGCCATTGAAAAACTGGCCACGTCTGACAGGAGAAGGTTCAAGATCCACAAATGGAAGTTGGTTTATATGTACCTGCCTGGGGCTCAGGGACAAGGTCAGCCTTAGCCAGTCATGTGGGCCTGACCCTCAGGGGGGATCCAGAACAGCCCAGACCCAACTCACCCAGCCCTAGTAGCGCTGGGCCTGGCCGATAGCAGGGCATCTCCAGAGGGTCTCCTAATGGTGTGTGACTGAGCCTCTCTTCTCGTTTGGAACTTGGTTAGAGCAACGACTGGCCCCATATCCTCTAAAATAACCCTGGCTTCCCAATTGTGAGTGTGATACAAAGTTTTTTTTAACCATGACTTTTTTAATTTAAAAAGGCAGGTCAATTTACCGAACTATATTTAAGTATATCATAGGAAAGGTGGCACCTGCAGATGGCAAGAATTATGAAGGACACAGGCACAATGGTTGACGTTAGGACAACCCAGAGTGATCTGAGCACTCAGTCCTGAAAGCCTCCTTAGGACATGCTGAATCCCCCCCGACCGTTTCCTTCGTCTTCTTGGGCCCTACCGCCCCCCAGACCGCTGGGACCTGGCCAGCACACCTCTCCGTTGCCGGGGGAGTCTCCGTTCCCAAACGTGCTAGTCACCACCAGCAGAAGCTGCTCCTCTTCCAGGCTGCTCAGCCTGTACTCATCCATGCAGACCACCTGCAGGGCACCGAGAGTGGGTATCAGTCCCTGATTCCAGGGTGGGGCCCTCGATGCCCTCCCCAGACACTCTGCACTTCCCTCCGCCACCCAGGCCGAGGGCCCCCTTCATCATCCTGTCCCCGCTGTGTCTAGCACAGAGGAGGCACAGAGGAGGCGGGAGCTTAACAATCCCTGTGAAATGAACAACGACCTCGAGTCTCCTCCCCGCCTCAAGCCCCACTGACAAGACAATACGTCAGCGAGCCCTGAAGGCTTTGTCTCCAGTAGACTGCAGGTCCCAAATCAAAGCACGTTCACCGCTTCCACAGCTTTTCACAGCTGTGTGGACATATTTTCCACAAAAATGGGATGAGCAGGTTATAACAATGACTCCTTTGGCGCCTGAGGAACCCGAATGCTTTGCCTGACGCTGATCTCGGGGGAAGGGTGTCACTGCGTCGCTGTGCTACCGAGGCTTCGGAAGCCTGCAGTGATGAAGGATAAAATCCAACACTGATGGAATGAATTAGCCACCCTTTGGGGTTTTATTTGTCTGCATAGTATTCATCCATTGCCCCCTTCACCTTTAGCACTGTACCCTGGATGGAAGGTGATCGTTCAGTAACCGGGAATAAAATTCATCTGGAGCAGCTCACGCATAGAGTGACTTGGAGTCATCAGGAGAGTGTTTCTCAAACTGTGTTCCCTGGAATACTCTGAGAAACTTATTTACTGTGCGGGTTTGGGAATCCCCAGACACACATCTGTCCTCCTACCACATATTCACAAGGTACAAAAGCGCATCCAATGTCCTGGGACATCCAGGCGCAGGGTGACCATTTTAACTTTCCCAGACTTCTCTTCACACAGGAAGAGAAAATGGTACATGTCCAGCTGGGTCGGCTACCTTGGGGTTGAAGGCACAGCTGAACAAGGCCCCGAGGTCCCGGGCCAGCATTTCTGATTTTCCTGTCTCTGTCGCAAAGAGGATTGTGGCTCTAGCTCGGATCGCCATGGTCTTGCGCATCAGCATAGAGGCGAAGAGCACGGCTCTGTGGGGACAAACAGACAGAGACTGTGCTGACTCAGCCTTCCGGAGGAAGATGGCGCCCAGGAGCATGGGAAGAGGACAGGGTTCAAAGCGGAGCAGGTTGAGGGGAAAAACCCCACGTTTCTCACCATCTATCAACCCTGTCTCACTGTCCATCTCCTTCCTTCGCCTGCTCAACCCACTACTCAGCCCCTTTGGGAAAACGGAGGAGACAGGAGGTTGGAACAATGGCAGCAGGTGACCCTTGGGATCGATGTGCAGACCTCTGGGAGCCAAACTGCATTAAGATGATCTTTTCTCTTGGTTCCCTGCTCTTCAAGGCCTCGAGGGCAGGCTGACTAGAAGGAAAGGACGTCAACAGTGGCCGCTCCCACTTACTTAACCAAGACTTGGAATCGAATCTCTCTTCTCCGGGGTCTCCGCTTCTCATCCTGCCAGACGTGGGTTTTCCAGGCCTCCACCTTCGGAAAAGAGAGCAACGTGAGAGGAAGGTGGGCCTGGGCTCAGTCTGGGCTCAGCGATGCTGTGGAGACAGACGACCCTCATGCCCTTCATGAGTTGGGGGGGGCAAGCAGGCCCTGTCCTCAATTCCCTCACCTCACTAATAGCCCCACAGGGCAGGGCTGTGTCTATCTGTGTTCCATGTACCGCGTGGTCAGTTGATTTTATTCTCATTAGTGTCCCCCTGGAAGGAAGAGACCCCACTTTTGATTTTAGTTTCTTATCACTAGGAAGACTATACAATGTACAGTCCAAACTGGGACACCTTTGAGAGGAACAGGAGGTGCTATGACAACAGGTACAAACTGTCCTGGGCAACAAGGCACCCTACTTATCACCTTGAGAGTAAGGAAGCTCTTACGAAATCTAACCAAGCTCTTCACCATGACGCTACAGGACTGTTTATGCCCCGACACCTCCCCGCCCCGTGGACGCAGGTGGAGGCAGGTGCAATGGTGATCACCAGGAGCTTAAACCCTGTCAGAGGAACAGGGCACTAAAGGTACAAGAAAAGGGATTTCCTTCAGGGCCAGGCTCTGTGGAAATGGACAAAAGATGCTCAGTAACCTTGAGTGAAGCCTGGAAAGCGTTAAATATGCCTCTGTGTCTCTGCTCCTCCTCCACAGCCTGCACGAGTGACACACATGCATGCACACGTGCACACACATGCAAGTACACACACACAGGTGCAGACACACATACCCTCGCCACCCCTGAGCTTCCAAGACAGAGAGGAGAGGAAGGCACTTCCCTTACCTGGTAGTAGTAGAAAGGCGACAGAACATAGTTTAACATCTCCTGGTGGAACACGGAGGTGATGCTTCCAGAAATTGGGGGGACCAGCCAAACCCAGTCAGCCGGGCAGCCCCCTCGGGACCGATACTCATTCTGCATGTACTTCATGAAGGACTCTGCAGCGGAGTGGTGATCCATGATGGTCACATTTTGCTTCTAAATCAGGAGGCGAGAAGGGGAGTTGAGGCAAGGCACAGGGGACTAAGGAGACTGGTCTGTTGGCTGCAGGCTCCCATATAAACTATCTAGGAAAGACCAGAAATCTCTAAAATGAGACAGCTGTTCCTCCTGGCCCACTCCTTGCTGATGAAATAAATACCCAAATAGAAAGCACTTTCAGAACCTCTGAAGGAGACAAAAACATCATCATTGCCATGGTCAGCCCACAGGTCACCTGGAGGCCTTCTATTGGCTTTCTGGGGGCAGCCTCTGGCTTCTCAGGCCATGCCCACAAGTCTCCCTGAACTCCCGACAAATGGCTCTCTCTGAATGCTGATATAGCAACCCATAGTGCCTTTTTGCCGATAAGAGTTCCAGGTGTCAGTTCCCCAAGGATGTGGCTCTTGGCCAAGAAGGAACTAGTCCCCTCTGAAGAGGACTGAAGCATTGGGGGAACGTTCTGTATGGAAACACAGTGTCCCACATCCTCAAATTAGAAGCTGTGGGATCTGAGCCTTCCCAGAATGACCCAACAAGGGCAGCCAAACCCTTCAGTGTCAGGGGAACCTCATTCAGTCAGGAGACATTTGTTTAATGTAGTGGTTCAAACCTTGGCTTCTTATTTGCCATATAACCTTGAGCAATTAGTTCCTGAACCTCACTAAGCCTCCGTTTTCTCATCTGTAAAGTAGACATGATAACAATTTCTACATGTTGTTGATAGGATATAATAAGTTTTTAATACAAGTAAAGCATAGAATATGCTCAGTAAATGTTAGCTGCTATTATTTCTGTTTGCCAGGCATTGTGTAAGGCATGGGCATTATAGAGGTGAATGACATGGCCCCTTCTCTGCATCTGATTATATTCTAATTAAGGAGGCAGATGAAAGTTACTTGTTCCACATGCACTGATAGAAGCTACGATGGAGGTGGGTGCAGGTCCTGACAGAGGGCAGAGGAGAAGACTCAGTACAGAAAGAAGCCTGGAGGAGAGATGGAGAATTTCACAGACAGCTTCTAAGAGGAGGTGAGTCTTGAGATATGGGTACAGGTTAGGCCAGGGACAGGCATTCCTGGAGGAGGACACAGCGTGACTCAACGCCAGGAGGCAGGAGAGGAACCAGCTTATGGAGGGCCCAGTAGACCCAGCCACACCTTCTAAAATTCACTCATATACATCTAGCAACTCCTGGGTACCAGACCAGTTTTAAGCTCAGGAGCTAATGATGATCTCTATGATAATGATGGTAACATGACAATAATAATAATAACAAAACTATGCTTATTGAGTGTCCACTAGGAGACAGGCAGTGCAGCAAAATGTTTTGCATATATTTTCATTTAATTCTTACAGTAACCTAATGAGGGAAGTGTGACAATTAAGTTCGCGAACTTGTTGCAATGATGTTGCTAACCTTTCTTTGGTATCAGGGGATTATTCATTATGAATTTGTACCAACTGGACAAACAGTTAACCAAGTTTATTATTTGGAAGTGTTGAAAAGGCTGCGTGAAAAAGTTAGACGACCTGAACTTTTCACCAACAATTCATGGCTCTTGCATCACGACAATGCACCAGCTCACACGGCACTGTCTGTGAGGGAGTTTTTAGACAGTAAATAAATAACGGTATTGGAACACCCTCCCTACTCACCTGATCTGGCCCCCAATGTCTTCTTTCTTTACCCGAAGACAAAGGAAATATTGAAAGGAAGATATTTTGATGACATTGGGGACATCAAGTGTAATAAGACAAGAGCTCTGATGGCCATTCCAGAAAGAGTTCCAGAATAGCTTTGAAGGGTGGATTAGGCGCTGGCATCGGTGCACAGTTTCCCAAGGGGAGCATTTCGAAAGTGACCATAGTGATATTCAGCATTGAGGTATGCAGCACTTTTTCTAGGGTGAGTTCTCGAACTTAATTATCAGACCTCATACTATTATCATCTCTGTTTTACAGATGAAGAAACAAGGTCAAGTCTTTTGAAGTTCAACCTGAAGGACAGTAACGAGAAAGTCCTGGAGACTCTCAAGCAGCAGAAGAACATGATCAGCAATGGTCAGGGGACAGCTGAGGACAAGCAGATTTTCTAGGGCATCTCTGTATCCTGCCAACGTCAGGGTTGATGCTGGGAGCTCCCAGGAGCCAGGATGTGTGGTCCACGACTGGCATGGCCTTCCGGAGCTCGGCCAGCCCCAAGGGGCTCTTCCTGTCCCATCTCAGAGCCAACCCCCCCACCCCAATCAAGCACAAGCTTGACCTGCCTCTGGGGTGAGCAGCCCTGAGGAACAATGTGTGATTGTAAATATTTACTAGGTGATTGTTTGATGTCAGTTCCCTACTACACTCCACAAGGACTGAGTTGTTGTCTATTTTGTTCTCCATTCATCTCCTTGGTCCAGCCTAGTGCCTGAAAAATGCTTAATAAAACTTTGCTGAATGAATGAATGATCCTCTGCCAGTAGTCTGGGTGTTCAATACTTGTTTGATGCATGAATAAAAGGACAATGCGATATGGGGAAAATCAAGTGTGACATGAGTGGCCGGACCATATGACCTTCTAACCAGAAAATCTTCAGACTCACCAAACACTCGACGTACCTGGAAACTGTGGAGCACAGCCACATTGATCTCAATGACAGCCTGGTCTTTCCAGAGTGAGGCCAACTTGTGCGTTTCTAGGCCCATTCTCCTGCCCACTTCCTGCAGAGGCAGAAAAATGGGGGTGAATGGGTCCTTGGGACTCCACCCACAGGCCCACACCTCCAGCCGGCCCAGCTGGACAGTCCTTGTTACCTCCATGATGTTGTAGCGCTGGACGTCACAGAAGTCTCGGACCCCGATCTCTGTGCCCATGTACCAGCCATTGAAGGGGCACCCTGGGAACTCGAGGCCGCCCACCTCGAGCAACATGTTCGATACGGCAGGTAGGGCGTACCACTTCAGCCCCAGCTCCCGGAACCACTCGTACCTGGCAGGGAGGTAGAGCCAGTGGCAATTGGGGCCTTCACGTCTGTTCCCCCTTACTCCCCCTAAAAAAGCTTCAGAAAAAAGAGTGAACCAAGAGAACTCCTTTCCAAGTGATCTCTAAGTTCATCCCGTCTGAGAGGTGAATTGGATGCATTAGGTATCATTCAGTAATTATGCATGATTCACTCATCCTTTCATGCAAATATGTATTAAGCATCGAGTACATGATAGGCCTTGCTGAGAACCCAACATGACATAGTGGTTGAGTTCTTTGTCACAAAGCCTGAGCTCAAGTTCTGCCTTACTGCTTACAGTATCCCCACCAACAACATAGAGATAATAGCATCAAATTTGTGGGATTATTGTGAAGATAGTAGTATCATTTATTCGTATATGCTTTTACTCCAGAAATATTTATAATTGAGCACCTACTACCGTTTTTCCCTGAAAATAAGACCGGGTCTTATATTAATTTTTGCTCCAAAAGACTCATTAGGGCTTATGTTCAGGGGACGTCATCCTGAAAAATCATGTTAGGGCTTATTTTCTGGTTAGGTCTTATTTTTGGGGAAACACGGTGGGGGACAGGCACCCTGCTAGGTGTTGGGGATGAACGAGAAAGGCAAGATCCCTATTCTCAAGGTGCTTACAGTCTACAGTGTAAACTCTAGATTATAAACAGGTGAACAATAAATAGGAAGGTAAAAACAAGATGATGTGTTAGAGAGTGAAGGTGTCTCAAGACTGAGTGTTCAGGAGAGGCTTCTCAGAGGGGGTGGCATTCAGGACCACTTCACAGACAAGAAGAAATGCACTCTGAAGGAAGAGCAAGGGAACAGCACATGCAAAGACCCTGAGGTGGTATATTCAAGAGACAAAAGTTTAGTATATTCAAGGACAAAAAGAAGAGCCCGGCCCATGCTTGCAACATAGTAAGTCATGATATACAGAGGTATTTTTGTAATTATGAGAGAGGGCCTGGGGCGAGGGCCGAACCAGAGGAGCCAGAAGTCACTGTAGCCCTATGCTTTCACCACAGTCAGGAGAGGGACAGCTAAGAAGGCAAACGGGGCCTGGGCTGCTCAGTGAGAGAATCTCAGAGCCTTTCAAGGGTTCCTCTCCTGAGGTCACTGCTTCCCAAGCTCCTAGGGCACCATCTAAGCCCCTGCCTTCCCATCACCATCAATATATTCTCATACGTCTGAGGCCCGAGACACAAGTGCAGAGTTGCTGTACAAGGCAGGCCTTGAAAGCCAGCCCTTTGAGTATTACCTGCGGCTGGCTGGGCTTTGGGGGAGGTGCAGGGAGGGGCCTGAGGACAGAGGTCTCCCTTAGGAAAGGAGGGGGGCATGCATGTTAACTCACACCCCTCGCACCCGCAGCAGCATGCTTACTTGGGATGTTCCATGGTCACCTCGAGCACAAGGTCAGGTGGGATTTCAAAAAGCTCAGGGTCGTGGCCATCAGCCTGTAGGACCAGGGGCATCACATCGAAGCGTCCGTACTTGGGCTTCCAGCCCAGGTCAATGCACAGCTAAGGGGCAAGACAGGCCCAGTGAGGCTCCTGACCCAGGCACCTTGACCCCTCTGGGCTCCACTCTGTCACCCACTGAGGCTGGATCGGGTACCTGGGTGAACTCCACACAGGCAGGGTCCCCTCTGATGGTGCCGTCAGGCATCTGGTAGCCAGCATACCGGATAAGCTGAGCGTTCCAGACCCGGAAGTCATGCTTCCCATCGCTCCGCTGGGGGAACACAGTGATGGCCGACCTTCCCCAAGAAGAGGACAGTGCTGTTTACTACCTGGCTTCATCGGGGGCTCCCAGCTATCCTCCACTGGTCCCCCTCCCACTCCTGTCTTCCCAATCCTCAGCCCTCTGCACCCAAGCTAACTGAACTCAACTCTTGCAGGTCCCCAACACGCCAAGCTCTCACTGGCCTCTGTGTCACCAGGCCCACTTTCTGACAGACCCTCTCCCTCCTCTTCTCCCTCCAGCTCCAACCCTTCCTTCGAGACCAGCACAGGGACCGGCCCCTCCAGGTAGCCCTCCCCATCCCTTGGGCAGGGTTAGCTGCCCCCCCTTTCTTTGCTGCATATTTCTCTCCCTGCAGTTGAGCTAGTTGGGTACTGCCTAGTGCAAGGCATAGGTTCACAGCGGGCTGAAGTGGCATCTTAGAGTCTTAGTCACCTCTGCTTCCCTGCCACCCCACCCCCATGCCTCGCCCTTTGTTGGGTCCCTATTAGGTGGGCACTGAGTATCTGCTGAACAGAAGGATGGATAAATGATCAAATGAGCTGTTCAGTCTTACGGAATCAGCCTTGATCTCTTCGGTTCGGGGTAGGGGAAGGGAAGGCGGGAGGTGGGTACTGACGAGCAGAGATGCTCCCACAAGAAAAACAACACACTGAAGCCATTTACTGCAAAACTAACCTCTCAGCCCCTCTAAAAAGGGGGGAGCCCTAACCTTGCTTCTTCGAGATTCCTCCCATCCCCTGCACATGGTTCCCAGTCAGAAGGAAACCCATGAAACAGGCTACTAAGGGGTGTGAAGCTTATGGAGGCTCTGCTCACTGTCCCTAAAGAAGCCTGAGTCTCTCTTCTCTTTCTCCCTGGTTTCTCCTGGAGCCAGAGATGCCGCCCCTAAACCCATCTGCATCTTTTCGCTAAGACACTGGAGGAGGATGGGCCCCACCGCAGCCTCGGGAAAGGTTCCCCCACCTGATGTTTCCGTTGTTGGTGGCATAACGCAGGTGTCTACAGATATGCTCGAACATCTCCTGGGCAGTGGAACAGCTCCGGGCGTCGAAGACCTGCACAAAGCACCCCCCAGACCACACCCATCAAGGAGTGGGAGGGCACAGGGCTTGGGCTGATCAGAAACTAAGTCACGAGGGACCAAGGGTGTGGCCCAGGTGCCCACCACCCAAACACCAAGCAGAGAATTGCATTCTCCTCTCTGCATGACATCTCCCACCTCATGGCTGCCGCGTCTATTCTTTCTCCTGCTCTCCTAAGGGAGCTCAGGAAACAGCCCTTGGAAGAACCTATCAAAACCCAAATCCCAAGAAAACCTGACTTTCAAGTATCACGAATCAGGAAAAACTGCCACAGCCTCATTTCTTTACAGCATTCACACCAGGCCTCCAGCACATTTTATTAGAGCCAGAGTCAGTTTCCCTGGCGTTTCTCATCAATTTCTCTGCCTAAATGCCTTCGATATTATCCAGCAATAAATGATGCCCCACTGTAAAGATGGCCTACAAGGCTAGGATAAAGAAAATGTTTTCTAGGAGCCAAGAATTCAAACAGTCTAGGTTTGAATTCGCACCACCAGGGTTTCAACAATAACAATAACAAGGTCGTTTGGTTTGATGTTGGCATTTAGTCTCCCAAATTTAACACACGAGAGAAAGATCAGCTAGAAAGGCTGGTGCTGAAATCGCATGCTAGACTTCTCACAGGGCCGCCATCTCATGTTCGAGAATGTGAAGAGAGAACCCAAGGCCCTGGCTTCAGCCTGGGGAGTGTTGGGCACAGCTCTGCTCGGCTGTTCGGGGCCATCTGCTCAGGGCCTGCCCGCCCCACCCCAGCTTCCTCTTCCACTTGGGGCTAAGGAAATCCACCTGTAGGTTGGACCACTGGATCCTCCCAATGCAGCGGGGGGCGTTGCGCCAGGCCTGTTTGGTGGCGAAGATGAGCTCATCTCCCATCAGCTGGTAGGTTCCTGTTGTTTCTATCTCCTTTGTTACCGCTTCCACCCTGGCCAGATGTTCCTCTATTTTTGCCCTGGGGGACAGGAAGACATCAGGAAGATCAACAATGAGATGGCTTTACAAGGGGATTAATTCAATCCACAGAAGCAGGAAATGAACTAGGACACGAGGCGGGCAAGATGTCTCTCATGGAGACTGTCCCCTCCAGGACGGCTTCATGGGTGTGTGTCCCAGGCCCCGAGCTTAGAAGGGTCTGCTGTCACCGTCTTGATTTGTCATTACTTTTGAACAGGGAACCCACGTTTTTGTTTTTACACTGGGCCCTGCATGCTACGTAGCTGGTCCCAATCCCTTCAGCACCCTTGTTTTTTTTCTAGGCAGTTTTTCTCTAATCACATCCAGCTCAGCTTGGCGAGCAGGGAGTGCAATCCTCAAACCCATGCAAGACCCAGAGGAACACCCATCCCACCACTGCCACATCCTGCCTCCCGGCCAGGGGCGCGGCCATCCCCCTCCCATGGTTAAGACATGAGCCAGTCCCTCCCACAGCTGCTCCTGTGTACAGAATACTCCTGGGAGCCAGCGACTGGGTGAAGCCCATCCACAGTCAGGGTCTCACTGAGTCTGGGAGGAAGGCGCTTTTGTGTCCATTTTATAGCCCAATGTCACAAGGGCCTAGGAGGTTAAGTACCCGCATAGAACGTAAGTGTGATAAAGAGCAAAGTCATGACTCAGACTTAGGGTGCCTGACGCCAAATACAGGCTCTTACCCTTCCACCTTCCACCTTCCACCCTACGGGGAATTGCAAGCCCGGAGATGCCCAGGACCTGCCCACGCTTTCCTGGACAGACCTGCATAGGGACTGGGTCTCAGGACTCAGCCTGCAAAGCCCCAGGGCCTGCTCAGGGAGGAGCCCTCCCCAGCACAGTCCCACGTCACAGGCCCTCTGCAGCGTGGTTTTTCTCCACTTCTGCACTACGCCGTCAGCGATCCCATATGAGACTTCTACACTGGCTTCTCCTCTCCTCTCCCAGACTTCAAAAGTATCCCCCAGGGAGGGAGGGATTCAGTCAGAAAGGCTTTCACACACACACACACACACACACACACACACACACACACACACACACAGCAACCTTGAGATTTCCAGTCAGCACCAAAGATGTTTAAAATGGCAATAAACAAAAATATTCAAGGAATGAACTCCTGATTAAGGAGAGTGGACAACTCAGAACAAAATGGCCTTTCTGTGGATGAAGAGTGTCTCAACAACTCTTCCTTGATTAAAGAAAAAAGCTCCAAGACAAAACACTTGGCGCTATTTATCTTCAAGGATACTCCTGGCTTCAGGACCTGCTGGGTGAAGGTTGAGGTTGCCCCACCACAGGAAGCCCTAACCTCCCCCCCCCCAAAAGCTTCTAGCAACACTCCCCGCTGTATCCAAGCATGAAAACAGTCACGATGCCCAGGACACTGATGCCTTGAGCATACCTGGTAGTGTTACCAGGTGACTACATAAAAAGGGATTCTTTTTTTACATTTTCACCCAATTCCTTTAGAGTTTTATATTTTACCACGGTTTTCATATAGTCACATTTCTGAGGCACTAAAAATGCTATGATACCTATTTGTTCTGGAAAAAAAATAAAAGACAGTGGCTTTTGGCTCCCGCAAATGGGATTTGAACAGAACATTGAGCAAGTTACAATTGCTCACTATACCATCCTTCCTTCATGAAAGACGGAACCCACCCAGCGGTCCACGCCTTTCGCTTCTAGTGTAATTGTGGGGATGGACTCTCCCATCTTGGGGGTCCCAGGTATGGACTTGTGACTGTGAAAAATGGAGCTTGCCTCCATGAGAAGCAAATGAGTTTGAACAGCCACCGAGAGCAGCCTTGGAGGCTCCCCGGGCTCCTACCCACCCAGCTGCTTTCCAAACACCAGCGGGACCTCTGGGGTCCAGCATGGAGTCGGAATCTTCACGATCAAAGAGCTGGACGCTAGAACGTTGAGGTTAAAAGCAGGGGCTCCAGCACCAAACTTCCTGGGTTCAAATTCCAGCTCTGAAACTTCAGAACGTGTGACTGTGAGCAAGTTATATCTCCTCCATGCATTCAGTTTGCTTGTCTGTAAAATGGGGAGGACAATAATGGAACCAATCTCCCAGAGTGGTGGTGAGCATTCCTTACAAGGTACTTACACAAGGCCCAGAATATACTTCGTGCTCAGTAAACGTTAGCATCGATATAGTGGCCCAATGAAGCCCATCCAGAAAATTCCTGGACCCTGAAAAGCTCATTAGTCAACAAGTAAGCTGAATGCCCAAGGACCTTGAACTTCCCAGTCACAAAGCACTTCTGTAGAGGTTCTAGCTGCACAGCACACATGGCAGGCACCCCCCTGCTGTGACCAGGGTTCTCAATCCGACTGTACATTAGAATTGCCTGGGTAGCTTTTAAAGAACATGCGTGTCTGCTGCCTCCCCTTCCCGAGACCCTGACACGCTTGGCCCAGGGCACCCTGGCATTAATATCTTGCCAGGTCCTCAGGCGACTCTATAGTGTAGCCGTGGTTGAGGATCACTGGCCCTGGAAGATAAGGGCCTCTTTCAGAGACTCAAGGTCCCTCTCAGCTCAGACATTGTAGGGTCACAGGAAAGGGAATGTGGTATCACCAGGAACCACTCTTTCCACCATGGGGGGATCCCAGTTGCACTTCTGTGGCTCTCTTCATGCGGCGAAGTGCCACGTGGGGCCACACTCCCTCTCCAGCTCACAAATCAGCAAATCCATGCCCTTGGCCATTCTGTCTTACAATCCCTTTGTGCATTTTTATTTTAAAATTTTAAAGGGGCCTAAATTTAAAGTCATATATTTTATGATACCCAGGAATAGAGAACCCAACACAGTTCAGTGCAAAGAGCACACAACCTGCCTTCTCCACGTCTGGTGGCCTGAATTCTAGCTGGGACGGGGTTACCTCAGGTATGTCCCTGGGCTTCCCTGTTCACACCTACTGGAGGAGGGTTTGGGTAGGCGGTCTCAAAGGTACTACCTGTCACGAACATTTCATAATAAAAAAAGGTGTACATCAAGGTGACTTTGTGGCAGGACACTCATCTGAACTTATTTAATCCTCACAACAATCTTATGAACCAGGTTGTATCATCACCACCGCCCCTCCCTTTTACAGTTGAGGTATAGAGAGGGTAAACAGATTTCCCAAGGATACAGGACTGGTTACTGGGGAAGCCAGGATTCAAACTCAGTTCCACTCCCGACCCATACTTCTAATCACTATTGCTCTGCCTCTTTGTCTTAGGATTATGAAAACCTAGTCCTGGGTCTTTTTCCTTGAAGAACTATGCTTTAGCCCTGGATCCACTGCAAACCTGGGAAGGAAAAAGGTCTGGGGTGAGAGGGAAATAGCCGGAGACAGGAGAGCTCCCAGGAAGAAGGAGGCAGCAGACCCTGCAAGAAGCAAGCCTTACTCTTTGAAGGAGTGGTAATACTGGTTGATAAATTCGATAGCTTGAGGTAGAAGCTCATCTGGGGGAGTAGGCTTATCCCTGGGTCCTCTGGTCAAACTTTTGGGGTTCATGATGGCTCCCAGGCAACACTTGGACTTGCAAGCGAGATCCTGGAAAGAGAGGCGGGTGGTGAGGCGGGTTGCGTGGACCCGCAGACAGCTGTTGATGCCATCCATTTTCCAGGGCTGGCTCTCCTGGTCACCTTCCTTCCGCTCTGGCTGCTCCAGCTCCCTGCCAGTCCTCTCCACCCCTGTGGCGCCTCATCCTTAGGGTGTACCAGGCTTTCTCCTCACCTAGATCTCCTTTCCTCTACTGGCTGCACCCCAGTGGGTGTGAGCTGTGGTTGCCCCCACCGCCCAGGCTCACTCTCTGGTCTATTCCCAGCCGGCCCCAGACCCAGAGTAAAGTCAACAACAGCTCAATACCTGGTAACAGCTCAACTACCTTCTCATTTAAAGAGGCTGACGTGGCTCCTGGGAACACACTATTGGTGTGAATTCAGCCAAAATTAATTCAAGTGAGAAGGTGCAGATCCCAAAGTCAGAGGATGGCGCAGAAAAAGTACCGGAAGGAGGTACACCCACACGTTAACTGTGGTCGTTTCTGGAAACTGTGGGAAATCATTCTGCTTTCATGGTCTTGACATTTTCCATTCTTTCCCACTGAGATGCAGCAGCTAGAGTGCATTCTCAAGTTAGAATGAGAAACTTAGAAGCTAGGAAGGAGCCTCAAAGGACACTTCGTCCAACTACTCATTGGATGCTTGACCCCCTCTCCAACCTCCCTATCCAAAAGCACTTGAATCCTTCCAGTGACAGAGAGCTCACTACTACCTGTTGATATAGTTCAGTTCAGTTCTGCCTGATAATATGCTGAAATCTGTCTCTCTCGGAAAGAATGGATTTGTTCCTGTAACTGGTTAGCTCACCTCTGGATTATCCATTATCCATGAGGGGGGTTCACAAGGAGTGGCATCATGTATTTCCTGCGGTTATTTATGAGGACCACAAGTCTCTGTGCCCAGCACCCTTTCCCCAAGCTGATGACTAATTGCTTTGCCCAGGGGGGTAGCTATGTGATCCGCGAAGGACCCTGATGGCGTCACTGGCTTGGGACAAAGGTGGTTCTCCATGAAGCCCCGACTTCTCACCCCTTTGGCCTTGTGGTGAAGTGTGTCTTGGAAAGTCATCCCATTGCCCCAGTTCTTGATCCTCACGTGCCGTGGACAGGCCGAAGGGGGCGCATCCAGCTTAACCACGGGGTCTGGAGACTTCTAAGAGGGGGGAAAAACAGAGATTTCCAAATGCCTCCAACCCAAGGACGCTACCGGTCTCTCCTGGACCCCTGGGCCCTGCTTTGGCTTTGGGTGGGGTGGGGAGTGGTGGGTGTCGGTCTGTGTCCCTCCTCCCTTCCCAGCAGCCTGGCCACCTGGGCCAGTGCCTGCTAAGATCTCCAGGTGCCTGGGGCACTGGCCAGGTTTCTTTCCTCACCCAAGACCCTGCCAAATGCTCCCTCAGAGGAATTGCAACAGGAGGGACGAAGGTGAGATGCGAGGGAGACGACTGTCACAACCAATACTGCTGAGAACAAATATCAGGACAAGGAGGGACGTGGCACTGCCATCCACAGGGGCGTTTAAGAATGCGAAAACCATCTTTGCTCCCACCTCCCACCCACTTCTCTGCCTACTTCTCTGGAAAGGTCCAAAGCACTTAGAGAAGAAGGAAGCCGTGGGATAAAGGCTGGGAGCTGGGACCGATGGCTCAGCTGCTGAGTCTGAGATTAGTTTGGAGTGTCCCACCCCCTGGCTCCATGAATGGTCTCCTCACCCATGCCTGCCAGCCCACACAGCCAAGTCATCCAGGGCACCTTGGAGGCCACCAGTCCTGATCACCATGGATCATCCTGCTCCCTCAAAGCCCTTCCTTGTCCCCACCTGTTCCCCCTGGGTCTCCACTCACTGCCCAGACCCCAGCTTCCACCCAGCCTGCTCAGCCTGCATCTGCTTGGGCAAAGGAGGACGGGGCTTCCCACACCCATGTGACTCACTGACCTTTACCATCCCCGTGGGGGGCTGGGGGGACTCATCCTGGTGCTTGCCGAGGCTGTGACACTTGGGGTCATCCTGTGTCACTGGCCTGTGAAAGGAAACAGCTATCATGAGATGGAGTATCTGAGGGCAGAGAGGGGGCTCGGAGTGCCTCCTGCCAGCTTATCCTTTGATGGATTGGGAAACTGAGGTCCAGAGGGTGGGAGTGAATGGCTCATGGTTTCCAGTCAAGGAGGGTGTGTGTATATGGCGGGGGAGGCAGTCAGTCAGACCCAGTCTCCTCAATCACCACCCCCCTTGTCCTCTCCTTCTCTTGCCTTCCCTCTATAAAGCCAAAAAGACATGAAGGGAGCTGAACCAAAGCTGGTGGCCAAAGGACAACCCACAGAAGTTCTGGGAAGATGCCCCCTTCAAAAGCCAATACAAACGTGGGTGAACAGAGAATAGCTCTTCCCAGGCCAGCAACACTGCCGAGCACCCTCTCATCCTGGGGGGTGGGGGTGGGAGGAGAGGGGGCTTAAGCTTTTTTATTGAAAGCATTTGATTTGTCTTGGTTTATTTGTTTATTCCAAATTCTTATTATGGAACATGATGTTAACCATACACAAGTAGCGATCATAGAGTCATCAACCTCCGTGGGCTCTTCACCCAAATTCAATCCAATGAACAATTATCTACCCATGGCCAGTCTTGTTTCCACTCTGCTCTCCCAGCTCAGCCACCAGTTTAAAGCAAGCCTGAGATGCTCTATCATCCAAAAACATCTCCGTAAGTATTTCTGGAAGATCAAGTCTCTTTTCTAAAAAACATATTGGTTATATGTATTTTAAAACAACAGACTGAAAGAACGGTGCCTGTCCTTTGGAGAGGAAAAAGTCCTCATAGTCTGAAATCGGAAACCATTGGTTCTGGTTTGGGATTTCAGGTTCGCTCTCCTGGCAAATGCTTACAGAGAACAGAAGGCATGTGGTTCCTATGGTCGCATATGCACGAGCACCCTTCCAAGAGTCACACCCCACACATGCCTCCTCCTGGAGCGAATCACACTTCCAAGGGCATTTCAGTAAAGCTTGTTGTTTCATGTTCTCTGCAGTATTTTCTGGGGTGTGCATGCACGTGTGCACACACCCAAAGGGACGCGGGGATTCAAGGGGAAGGGTCTCTCATTTTCCACTTTATGCATACCTGCATTGTTGGAATATGATGAATGAGCATGTACTGTTTTTATTATTGGAAAATGTAATGCCCATATATTTATATTGACATTATATAATTTTCTACAGACATTACATACTAGTAGCATTATATGATTTATAAGTATAAAGAGATAATGTCCCTTTAAGAACAAACATATGTATCAGAAAGCAACTTCTATCTGACTCAAGTGAGCCAGCAGCCCTGGACAGCGGCCTCCACGTGACCAGCTTTCATCACCCCTCTGACTGCTGTGCCCACCAGAAAAAAAGCCAGTAGAGGGTAATCTGGACATTCAGAACAGGTAAGCCATGGCTGAATAGTCATCATGGGGATGCTTAAATAGGAAACGTTTTGTGACTGGGGTCCTCAGTGAGAATGCTTACTGCCCTCGTCATTTTTTTTGCCATCATCCCTCAGCCCCCCACCCCACCCTGCTTGGTGTTGCTTCCTTTCATTTACTTCTGGCCATAGAACTGGAGAATTTGAGGAGCTTACTGGTGCACAGTAACGATTAGATTGAGAAGAAATGTCTTTGTACACCTGACATAACGATTGTCCCCAAATAGTAAAAAGCTACCTGAAAAGCCACTGTACAGATGGACCATAATGAGCCTGTGAACCCATTGCCTGTGCCTGGTTATTTAGGTTGCGTCCAGTTTCTCCACTGTTATAAACAAGGCCTCAAACGGTACACGTGGTCTGATTCTCTCTCTCTCTCTCTCTCTCTCTCTCTCTCTCTCTCTCTCTCTCTCTCTCTCCAAGCATAGAAAAACCCAGTAAATGTTAACAATGACTAGCATCACGCAATGAAAGCATGGGTGATTTGAATTTTACTTTGTACTTGTCTGCATTTTCCAAATTTTTATAGTGACCATGACTTCCTTTCATAATTGGGAAAAAAATTTTAAATTTGAAAATGAATAAACAAAGCTATGCACTGTTCCCTTCCTCCCCCAGTGCGCAGAGTTCTTTGGGTTACGTGCTGGGGGATAGGGTGACCAGAAGCCAGGTGAGCATATTAAGGGTTTGGATACTTATTGCCAAATTATTGCATTGTTTACCCAGACACTCATGCCGCTTGGCTAAACCCACAGCTGTGCTTGGTTCTGCTTGGTCCTTCATGGGGACACAGGCCCCTTAAGGACCTGTCATCAAGAGGAATGCTGGAGTGCGGTGCTTGCCTAGAACCAGGACCATCCACAAGCCCTTGAGTGACATTGGCGACACTGAGGTCAGAGTGGCATTCGGTGGCTTGTTTTGGGACTGACCTGGGGTCCTGACTCCCCTGAAGTACCCACTCCTCCCCACCCGCCCACCTCTCCACACACCAAGGGCGTGGGGCACGGAGTCGCTCTGGGGATTGGACCTTATTTGTAGAACAAGAAACTTGGTGCTCCCTTAACCATGTCTGTCCTAACCGGTGCAGCAGCCCCCGTGCTGAAAACTCTAGAAAGCTCCCAAGGGCTGAAACATCGACAATTCCTATTGCAGCCTGCACAGCTCCCTCTCATGGCTGCACGTGGGTCTTCGTGGCTACTTAATTGCAACCTCGTATGCGTTCTAACCGAGAAAAACACTAAGGAAATCCTCATCGGAATCCTACAGAGCGAAAATTCCAACCCTCATATTTTCTCGGACGACCGAGGCTCAGAGGGGGTCAGTGCCACGTCGGGTTGGAGCCCGGTCCCCGCGGAGCCGCCCGCCTCCCTCCCAGGGCAGACCCCGGCCCGGCGGGAGTACCTGGCTCGGCGGGGCCCGCAGGAGGGCTGCGGCCGCAGGATCCTGCGGAGGAGCCGGCAGAGCCGGGGCCGGGCGGACTCGCACGCGGCGCCCAGCCCCTCACGCATGGCCCCCGCGCGGGCGCAGCTCGAAGGGCGCCAAGCTCTGCTCCGAGCCGGCTGCTTTATAGCGGCGGGACACCTCAGTCCCCGCCCCGGGGCGGAGCCAGTCGGAAAAGCTGCCTGGACTCTGCTTCACCCACGCCTGGCCGGGGGCCAGAGAGTTGTTGTCCCGGGTCCCCCATCCCCAGGGGCCCACAGCGGGCCTACACAGGCAAGTGTGTCTTTCGGATACCGCTGGCCGTTCTCTGGGCCAAGACCCCGAGGCAAGCACGGCTGGACTTGGATTGGTTGTTCCCCACGAAAGAACAACAATGACCATAACAGTAACTCCCACTGGACGGCTCTTACGGTGTACAAAGCAAACTTTCCTGTCTGTTACTCCATCTACCCCCTGCGAAATCGAGTCTCAATTGCCAGAAGGCAACTCTGTATTGTGATCTCCAGTTTACTGAGAAGGAAGGGAGGTCCCAGCACGTTTAACAGTCTAGCCCAAGGCCACAGGGCAGCCCCAGGGCCACAGCTCCAGCTCTCTCACCTCACAGGGCTGCCCGGGGCAGCGCTGTTTCTCTTCTGCACGTTCAGTGTGACTCCAGCCAAGAAGCCAAAGAAAGCACAGGGCTGGGGCTGCCTGTTAGTCTGAGGCACCGGGGATGGGCGGTTGGACTAGAAGCCCCCTTAAGTCTCTGCCAGGCTTCTGGTCCTTGCTGCCTGGAAGGCGCAGGGCTTCCTGACTTGGCTCCATCTGTGTGTTGCTCCTACACTGGGAGCAGGATAAGTCAGAGGGTCCAGAGAGACAGGGCAGCAGCCCTCCACTTCAGAGTACACGGAGCCCTCCTGGACATAGCCCAGCGTATTTAATCCCAACGCAGATTAAAGCAGAATAAAAGAGAGTTGGGTCCATATTTATTCTGAGCCAGCTGCAACCCAACTTGACTTTGTTCCAAATTCCACATAGCTTCACCTAGATGTTCCCAACATTTGCCTTTGTCTCTACAACACACACACACACACACACACACACACACACACCATGTTCACTACCTAATCATTTGTTTACATAAAATACAGAATCATTAGTCGTATATAATAGATTCTGGGTCTTATTACACCTGAATGGATTTGAAAATTACTTTTTAAAATCAAAATATATTCATTGGTTCCCACCATTTTCAGGATAAAATCCCCTCTGCACTGCTGCTTCCCCTTCCGGTTACATTCCTCCCCCCACCCACCCCCACTGTAGGTTGTAGCACAGCTGGGCCTACCTCCTCCCAAAAGCTTTCTCCCACCCTACTCCTCCCCACAGCCAGGCCAGGCACCCCCGCAGTAACCCCAGAAGATCTCCTAGTGCTCCTGCATTCTCCTGTAACCTCCTGTCTAGCTCTCTGTCCCACCCCAATTTACAGAGCCTTTTAATATCCCATTCTGCATATACTCCTCCCCAAACCAATGAGGAAGGCACTATTTTCCCCATCCCTCCCTGACAGCAGGAACTGGGTCTCTTTTCTCTGTCCCTTTCCCAGCCCGGCACATAGTAGGGCCTCAAAGAGAGCCCATAGAGGGTAGAGGTTATGAGTTTGAATTTGGTTCAAACCTCAGCTCCACCACTTTCCAGCTACTGACCTTGAATAAGTCACTCAACCTTGTAAAATAAGGATAATAAGACTTTCTGCCTCATTACTCACTGATACAGTAAAAAGGACTTTATAAACACTATTATTTTCAGCTGCTGTGTATGCAAATAATAAATAGCTCAGTTTACTGTTTACTTAATTAACAAACAGAAGGGATTCATTGACATCTCCACGACCCCCCAGCACAGTGCCAGATGAGTCGTAGCCCTCCACAAATAATTTTTAATGGACTGGAACATGCCCAGAACCAAAAGTGTGGCAGCGCAGCTTAGTGGTTATATGCCAAACTGCCGGGTTTGACCTCTGGCTCCGTCATTTGGTAAACGTGAGATCTTAAAAGTTACTTAAACTTTCTAGGCTTCAATGTCCTCCTCGCTACCATACAATAACAAAAGTTCCTTCCTCATGGATTGTTGGGAGGGGTAAATGAATTAATGTGTGATATTTTCTCCATCACTTCTAATGTCTGACTTGAGTACTTCCACCAGCCCACCCAAGCTTAAAAAGACTTCAGGTCAACCTACAGCTTGGGACCCCACCTGGGGTCTGAGCTCAGGTCTCCTGAATGGCCCCAAAACATAAGTGTTATTAGAAGGTATGGGATTCAGGGATAAAGGCTGTAGGCTACACTATAGGGGTTAGAGGAGGATCTTGAAAGATAGGCCATGAGTTCGGTCTGAATGAATGGAGGGAGGAATGTGCTATGTACAGGCGCTGGGAAACTGAGGAAGGCTGGGCTGGCCAGGTGGGATGGGCTCTCTGTCTGGGAGGGCTGATCACGCAGAACCCTGCAGGCAAGCCTCAGTCTGGTGAGAGGCAATAGGAAGCCACTGCAGACTCTGGAGCAAAAGCATGGCTTGCTAGAAGTCAAGCTGGAGTGACAGAGGTCAGAGCTGGTATTGGGGGCTGCAGCTGGGAGGCTGGTTGGCAGGGGCTGCAGCCATGAGGTGAACAGAAGAAAGGGATGGGTGACTTGGTGATCAAGAAGAGTCAAAGCAGATTCCTGAGGTTCAGGACTTCCCTGGATAAAACCACTGTCAGTCTGAAGAGCCAGGAGGACATCTGGAGGCTATCCAACCCTGTGTTCTCATCCTTTGGTCTCTTGGCCACCTCGGCCACCATAGCCCAGGCTACCAGGTTTCAAATATTCTCTCATCTAATTCAACCCACACATCATACCAGACTGTCTTGCTTACGAATTTACAATAGCTCCCCACTGCCAACCATAGCAAGTCCCAATTCCCTACTGTGCATTCAAGCCCTCTGTGCTCTGGCCTCACCTCTTCTATTGCAGACCCCCACCCCCACCCCAGGCCCAAGCACAGTCATGCTTGCTTCTGTCTCTGAGTCTTTGCCCACCCTGCTGCCCTTTCCTGGGATGCCTTCCCTACTTCTCTTCGCTTCCCCACACTCTACCCACTCTTCCAAGCCCACCCTAAGCCCCCTTAGAGGGGACTCTGTTTAATGTTGCTCAACTTTGTCCTAGCTGCCAACAGCAATAACAGTGATGAGAACGGCAACACATGCCATTTATTGAGCACTTACTCTCTGCCAGGCACAGTGCTAAGTTGTTTATATGTGAAAATGTATTCAGTTCTTACCACCACTCCAGAAAATAGGCATTACTGTCCCCTTCTCACAGATGAGAAAACTGAGGCTCAGAGGCTAGGGGACTTGCCCAAAGCCATAGGGCTATTAAGAGGCAAAGTCACCTGCTCATTCCTAAGCCCGCGCCCTTAACCCTGCTGCTTTTCTGCCGCATCCCAAGTACACTGAGGGTTGCCATGCTGCCTACCTCCAGGGGGCGCCCTGCCGGCTGTACTACATGGGAAATCTCTGCGCTGTGGGAGTGTGAGGCTGCCCAGCGTGGACTGAGGCTTTGGTTTGATTCATGCGTTCATGGTATTGCAGATTGACTCGTCTTTCACTTGAGCAAGTCTCAACCTCCAGTTCAGGGCAATGACCTTTTCTAGCTGGTTCCAGAAGCTTGTCCACTGACTGACTGGTGGGCTGATGATTCTCTCAGTTCTACCTCAAGCTTACTTCTCCTATAAGCAAGTGGGCTGTGTGTGTGTGTGTGTGTGTGTGTGTTTTCAAATTCCAACATTGTAAATACCAGTCATATGACCTGAGGGAAGTCACTCTCCTCTTAGAGCTTCTATTTCCTCATCTGAAAAATGAGACAATGACTCGCAGGTCACAGAGTCACTGTGGATGATCAGCTGATAGGCTCTACATGCAAAGTGCCGTGTAGCGCCCTGGCACAGAGTGGGTGCTCAGTAAACTATAATAAACCCTCACACTGGTTGACCGCCCCCTCTGTACGGGCACACTGCTAAGTGCTTTATTGCACACCCGCATTTCATCCTCAACAAGCCGTGGTGTCCCCATGCTGCAGATGAGAACAGCTGAGGCTCAGAGACGTAAACTTGCCAGTGAGCGCAGCGAGTGCGTCACAGCAAGGGGCTTAGCTACAGTGTGTTTAACACCCCAGTACCCTTCACCAGGCTGATTACCAAAATATCTACCAACTGGCGAGGCCTACACACGGGTGAATGAGAGCAGATATCGGCCAACCCACTTCTAACCACTGGGCTCTACTCCCTCCCATACTCAAGTCAGGATTCCATATTCCCTCCCCATATGCTTCCCCCAGAGATCCCAAGCTCCTGAAGGGCCAGGATTGTGCCCCATGTACCTTCCTTCGTCACATAGTGTCAAGTGCAATGAGGTGTACCACACACAGAGGCTACGTCAAATTCCAACGGGGACATCCAAGAAGCAAGTAGTAAGGTGAGAAGCCGGGAGCAGGGCGAGGAATTGTGAGTTGGTGGCAGAGGTAGGCGTGGTGCCTTTGGAGGTGGGGTGGGGTGGGGTGGGATATGGACGCAGAGAGGAGCCGGTGGCAGGGGAAGCTTACCTGGAGAGAACCTGGTTGGCTTTCCCCACGTTGTTGTTGATGTCGAGTTCTTTTCTCAGCTCATACCGGTGTGATCTGGCCTTGAACAGAAACTTCCAGGGACAGGCCATCTCTGTGGCTTTCCAAAGCAGGTCACTTCTCTGGCCTTACACTCACAAGTTCTTCACGGTGGGGCTGAAGAAAGACGAGGAGATGGTGATGGAAGGCTGAAGGAGAGTTTGCAGAACTGGGCCTTCTCGGTATGGTCAGTTTACTAAAGGAGCATGCCAAAGCTAACTCACATAAGTCTTGAACAGTCACCTCACCAATCAATGCTTCGCAACCTCTGTTCCTCTTTGGGGGTTGGCTTTGGGAATCCTATGGACATAAGACGTTAATTCTACAAAGCCACTGAACAATCTAAAGGAAAAACACTGGACCATAGCTCAACAGGGACATAGCACATAACCCTGTGAACTTCCTTGATGGGACCTGCCAGCCCACCTGACCCCGGCAAACAAGCTTCGCTGGCTGGCCCAAGGCGAGGTGGGGAGGAGCCTGCTCATCTCTGAAACATGGTTGCTTTTGCCTGGACCTGCAAGATCCTTCCCAGCAGCTCTAATTAGCAGCTGTTGTGTTATGCCTGTCATTGGGGAAAGCGCTCAAAGTGGAGCTGCCGTTCTTTGAAGATTTTGCAGGTGTTGTCAATGTTATCTTTTTTATCACTTAGGAGAGAAATAATTATTTGTGGGGGAAAAAAATGCACTCATGTCTCAATATTTGAGATGATCTCCTTTAAAAATGACCCAAAAAGGAGACCTAAGTGGAGGCCTAGGTCTGGTCTGGGCTTGACCCCAGGTTCCTCTCTCACTGGAGAAACCTTTTGCACTGGGAGGCAGTGTGGTGATGTGACCCCTATAAGAATCTTAGAGCCCCCAAACCTGGGTGCAATCTTACCTCTACTGGTTACATGACCTAGATTAAGTTATTCCACTAAGACTCATTTCTTCGTCTATAAAATGGACTTAATAATATCCGTCTTCAAAATTTGGTTTGGGAGGAGAGAGGTGCATGTTATAAGGATTGAATAGGATAATCTATGTAAAAAAATTCCTAGCAGATTACTCCCCACTGTCCAGTCTGATTTTTCCAAAAAAGTTTTTCCTTGAAATGTAGCAGCCACAGCAAATTTTGCAGGGAAAAGCACTGAACCAGACGGCCTGTTCAAATGGCCAGACCTCACGTTGGCATTGCTTAGACTTCCCACCAGTTTATCTCTGTAGGCAGAAAATTCCCAAAGTTTTCTGAGCCTTCCCAAACAGGAAGAAGCAAAACCCTCGCACAATAGCAGCTTCCCCAGAAATAAAGACAACTCACCTCACAGCTGGCCGCACTGCCTCTACAGGGTACGGACGGACAAACTTGGCGAAGACTTGAGCCTTAAGACCTTCGGAACCGCCTGTAACTCCTGTCCCCTTATCAAGGGTGGCAGAAAGATTTCAAACCAGTGATGCTGAGCTCTGTGGGACCAGAGAGCCTCAGTCTTCAACTCACTGCAAAGTTATGAATGATCACACTGGCAGCGAAGGAGTATTTATACCCATGCTGTGCCATGCAGGGAGCCGTTTTTGCATAAAGGTCTCTGTTTTGTTTCCAAAGGGGGTGTCCCCGGGTGGGTGTACAGTTAGCTAATGTATGACAGGGACGCTGGCCTGTGGGTGATTTGCTCCTGCTGTGACATCACCCCGTGTGGTTGGTGTATCCTCAGAAATTCTACCTCTTCCTGGTCCCAGGTCCAAAGGCTGCACTTCGTTAGCATGATGACAAAGGAGTCACCATGAAGCCAGGTTTTATTTAGCTGAGCCATATTGCTTCACTTTCAGCGTCTGGGGAATTTTTTTTTTTTTCCTCAGCAGGGAGCTGGTTAATTCCTGTCCAGCCTTTCAGTTTTCCAGTTTGCGGCAAGAGTCCAGGAAGCTGGGGAATATTGACAGTGGAGAACATACTGGAAAACGCCCAGGTTACAGAAGGCCAGTGATGCTGGATGATGCCAGTGTTCCAAACAGGTCCCTGGGATATTCAGCTTGAAGTTTTTGGAAGGGAAGGGAAGCCATTGGCACAGAGAGACTTCTTAGATGTTGGTGTCCCGTCTCACAGTGCAGCTGTACATAAGCTATGGTAGAATGGCAGGTAAAATTATTTTCTACAGGGAAAAAAAAATTCCTTTGTAAAGCAGAGAACCCTATGATTTCACTGATATGTGGTATATAAACCAAAAAGAACAAGACAAACAAATGAGAAACAAAAACTCATAGACACAGACAATAATTTAGTGGTTACCAGAGGGTAAGGGGGTGGGGGGTGGGTGATGAGGGTAAGGGGGTCAAATATATGGTGATGGAAGGAGAACTGACTCTGGGTGGTGAACACACAATGGGATTTATAGACGATGTAATACAGAATTGTACACCTGAAATCTATGTAAATTTACTAACAATTGTCACCCCAATAAAATTAATTTAAAAAAAAAAAGAAAAAAAAATTTCCTTTGTTATAAAAGAAATTATAATTTCTCATAATTATAACTTCTTGTATGGAAAATGATAATTTCTTACAAGTCTATTTATTACAGTGCTTCAAATACAGTATTCCTATCTGGTATGAATTGTTCCATTAGAAACGTAAAATAACAACTACATTTGGGAAAGAGTCAAAAAATGGACGGAAAAAACCACCCTCAATCTCACCATCCTAACATATCACTGCCACCGTCCCTTTAATTCCTTCCTGTCTTTTCAAATTAAATGCAGCATTATAATGAATTGAATTTCTCTAAGATAGACAAACTAAGTAACAAAAAGACATAAATAGGAGGTCAAAGATATTTGTTAATTGAATGAATGAATAACAAATAGTACTAGATTGCAATGAGTTTCAACATACCCAAACCATTCTTCCTTCAGGCTTCAGCCAGCACATTCAAGGAAACCAATACTGCTTGAAGAAAGATGCAGAGTCCCTGGGCCCAGGAGGTGCAAAGTCTAAAGAAAGGAATGGCACCAAAGTAGCTGAATCTGCATTGCTCTGGGAAGGTTCACAGGGGAAAGGACTCTAGGGCTAGGGTTTTCAGGGATGATTAGGAATTTGTTTCAATCGAACTCCGGTAACTGCTTCCATATATTCTGGCTATACTTGCAGCAAATACATGTATTAACTCCTTTAACTCCTCCAACAACCCTATGAAGTAGGTACTATTACTTGTCATTCATGGAATCCTCTAGAATCCCATCTACTTGGCATCAGAACACCCGGTTGGTTTTGCTTCAGAAAATTCAGTTATTTAGTTATTTGATTTGTCAAACATGTGACAGTTGGTCGTTGGATGCATGGCAGTGAAATCCCAGGACATGTGGGCACTGCCCTTCACTTGAGGCTGGTGCCCTGGCTCGCTCTCTTAGATGGTCCCACCCCCAATGGAGAGGACCTCTTCCAAATGTAGTCCCTGGGGAGTATCTCCATATCCTCCTTATCTTGTTGTCAGCTTCCCTCCTTCAGGGGCCTCCCTTGCATGACCCCCAAAGTCTGTGGTGCTTACAACCACCTGTGTGTCCACTGTCTTCTTTTGATTCCTCACCCTCGGGACAGCTGTGGAAATCAAGGTACCTGGAGTCTCAGCTAAATCTGTAGCAAAGCCAGACAGGGACAGACAGATCTCCTGACTGTCTCCCCACTGAATCAGGAACGCTTAGGGGCAGGGACCGTGCTGTCCCTGCCACCCTGTATCCCCAACCCCTACTGATTGACACAGAGTGGGCACTCAGGAAAGCATTAGCTGAATAAATGAATGGAATGATGAATGAATGAGGGGTGGTACCAATCAAAGGGCCTCTGGAATGCCTGACGCAGGGTAAGAGCTCAGTAACTGTTTCCTTTCCCTGTTCCTTTGCATTCTGGGAACGTTATCAGTCTGAATTCCAAGGCTGCCATATCACCTCGCGGCCCTGCTGTAACATGTCGTCTGCCAACCATGACGTGCTTGGCCCATGGCACGGTTTGGGTCAGCAGTTACTGTCCAACCCAAGCACCAGGCTTTGAAGACATGGCTGAGATTAAGTTGAAAGGTCCTGGGTTCTCTACTGAGCTGCTCCTGTGTGACCTTTGAGAAGCCAGCTCTTGTCTCTGGGTCCAACTTTTCATATGACAAACAGTGGCCAAGATAAAGTGAATAATGGGATATAATAAAATGCTTTGAACTATGGAGCAAAAAGGCAGCCAAGCAAGAATTTCTGAGAATAATAATTTACCTTTTGACAAAGAGCAAGCAGATAACACCGTGTTTCCCTGAAAATAAGACCTACCCCGAAAATAAGCTGCAGTTAAGATCGTCAGCCAGACGGATGCATTTAGTACGTTATGATGATGTTCCAGAAGAAGATGACATGACTGTATTTGAATAAATGTAGATTGTTGTACATGAAAAAATAATACATCCCCTGAAAATACACCCTAATGTGGCTTTTGGAGCAAAAATTAATATAAGACCCCATCTTGTTTTCGGGGAAATATGGTACAACCTATCTTCTAAACTACCCATCCTCCTGACCCCACCACAAACATTTGCTTTTAAATTCCCAATCCTCTTTCTCCCTCTGTCACATTACATTCATTTACTTTTTTTTAATTGGGATAAAACTCCCATCAAATTCACCATTTTAACCATTTGAAAGTATACACTTCAGTGGTTTCTAATATATGCACAATATTGTGTGTGACTATCACTGTATCCCAACACTCTCTTAATCGCTGAACAGTGAGGAGGGGAATAAAAATAACAGTGAGGATTGTGAGACACAGAGCAGTTAAGAGATTCGCCATGGTCACACAGCAGGGAGCCTCTGAGCCAGGACACACAGTGGGCCCCTGTTGCTCCAGTCTGCAGGTCCAGGGCTGGCTCTCTCCTGGGGGTTGTCATGGATCTCCCTCTCTGCATATCCTGTGGCTTTCTGGGCTGCATGGCTGCCTCACCTTTGGCCCAGCTCCCCCAACAGGCCACATTCCTGGGCTTCTTCTGATGATGGATGCAGCAGATGAATGCTGCCCAGGAGAAATCAAAGATTATCTTGAAGGGCAGACTTGGGACAGGCGGGCCCCTGGGAGGGTGGGGACAGAGTTTCCGAGGCTGCTGTGGAGAAATGTCCTCCTCCCTCTGTTGCCAGCACATCATGAGCACCAAGCCGATAGCAACCGGCACTGGTCTCATCATTCTGGGACTGATGTTTCGTCAAATAAAGTGGATCTCTCCCTGCCCCAAGTTGTGAAGGTGGTTCAGCTCCAGTTGACCCTTGGGAGTTAGCAACTCTGAAGTTCTTTCTACAAAAACAATGATCAGAGAGAACACTCACTAAGCAAGGCATCTATATGTATCAACCATTTAATCCACACAGCAGCCTGTGAAGTGAGGGTAATTGCTAGTCCCATTTTATAGATGGAGAAATTGAGGCTCGGCAAAGTGAAGTGGCTTGCCCAAGCTCTCACAGCCAGGTGGTGGTGAGGCTAAAACCCTAGAGTTTCAACTCACAGGCTGGAGTCCCCATCCCTTCCCTTCCAACTTGCTATCCCCTGAGAGGCAGAGCCAGGACAGTCCTAGGGGATCAAGTCTCCTGCACCGCACCCTACTGACTTTCTTGGAGTCTTTTCTTCCTCCACCCTCCTGTACCAGTAATTCTCTATGACAAGAATAATTAGTTACCAGGGATTCAGAATTGCTCAATAACTATAGCCAGGCCCTGAGCTTTTAGCATCTCAGCCAATACCCCTGTCGCCCCCTGTGGAGGCTGATTTCATAAGTAAGGAAATGGATACAGAAAGTTTGAGCAACCAGCCCGATGTCACTCAGCTCATCAGGGGCAGAGCTGAGGCTTGGCCCACATCTGAGAGCAAGGTCCTTACTGGGTTTGCTGATGATTCCCCACTAGTGTGACCCTTTGGGTGCCCATTTATGCATGTGAGTACACCCCAGGGGCAAGGTAAAGAAGTGGCAGGAAGGGAGTGGGAAACTGAGGCCAAGGTAAGCACTGAGAGTGACCTGGAGTTGAAAGTTCTCCCCCAGGTACCAGCATCTGGTGCCAGCTCCGTGCAATACAAGGCAGGCATGGGGGTAGGGGGGGCAGGAAAGAGAAGAGGAGACCTTGCCTGCTGCGTACCCCTGCTTCACAGAAGCCCCCATGGAATCCTCTCACCAGCTCTTTGAGGGAGCTACTGTCATCTCTAATTTACACAGGAGGAATCTGTAGTTCAGAAAGGGAAAGTGACTTGCCTGAATCATCCAGGGAGTAAGGGGCAGAGCCGGGATTTGAACCCAGAACTGTCAGTCTCCAAAGATAGGTTCTTTCTATGCCATGTGTTTATGGGGTGCCTATTAGGCAGGACACAGCACAATGGTGGACAAAGGGGTGATCCCAAAGACACGGCCTTTGTCCTCCTCACTACCAGAATATGCACAACAACAAGGGAGGGTGGACCACCCTTTGCTGTACCCTAAACTCTACGAGGGCAGGAGGACTCTGTCACACTTATTGCTGTATTCCTGTGGTACACAGGAGGTGCTCAAACATTGATTGCATGGAGGATTTGTGCACTTATTATGTGCATATCCAACCCTGTGACAACCCTGCAATGAGAGTGTCATTGTTCCCATTTTACAGGCAGGACACTGAGGCTCCAGGAGGTGGCCCACTGGCTCAAGGACCCGAAATGCAGTCTGGCACTCTCCCACCTCCGAAGCCAGGAAGCTCTCCCCGCGAAGGGCTCTGCACTGACTCTGGAGCTTCACAAAATGCTCAGCTGTACTGCCCAGATGCTAAAAGCAGTGGGCCTTCAGGGGCTGGAGAGCAGGGAGCTCAAGGAAGCTGAGATCTTTCAGGCAAAAGAGACACTTAAAGGACGGCAGTACTAAATGGGGTGAGGGGACAGAGCAGAGGGCTCAGTTCAGAGGGAAAGTCTTAACCCGCATCACTTCTAAATGTGAGTGTTCACGGTGGCAATGCCATATCTCTCTGGACGCAGGGAATTCCCACTCCTGTCCAGGAAGCTACAGCTCAGCAGCCATGGTGTCCCAACGGGAGTAAAAAAGGTAGCAAGGCGACGATGGGTGGTCGTCATGGTGGGTGACAGGCTGTCAGGGACGTCGAGCCACCTGCCCTCGGGGTCAATGTACCTAATGCAACTCAGAGGGGCTTTGGGGTGGTATCGGGAATAACAGTTTTTTACATTTTAATAGTTAAAGTATTTATTGCTGCGATTCCTGTCTGTGACAATGTACTGGTTTTCACACTGGTGGAAAATACTCATTTTAGAAATACATTTAAGTTTTTTAAAAAAGTAGATTTGAGGAAAGAATATTTAAGCAAATAATGGTGTAGGTGGTTTGCAGGTGTGACAGAAATGATAAAGGTGGGACACAAGTAACCACAAGGAAAGTAGGCGAGGGCACATGTGAGTGTGTGTGTGTGTGTGTGTGTGTGTGTGTGTGTGTGTGTGTCCCATGGCAAGTCACATGTGCTGTCCAAACGTCTGTTCAAAGAAGGTGTCGAGAAGAGGCTCCCTAAGCATCTTCCCCGGAAGGCATTCATTACATTTTGTCTCGCACAGGCCCAGCCCCTGAGTCTCACGTCATTTGTTGACTGACCACTGGAGGGCGTGATTCACACAAATTCCAGCAGCTTGGCAGCCCAGATCTCCCCGGGGGATGACATGGAGATGACAGAGGCAGAGGGAATTTTGCTGGAAATGCCCAGGTGGTCACCTGAGGTGGACAGACCTAGGGTGGACCAGGAGATGGACAGTTTTGCTCATTGAGTCCCCGGAGTGTGGCTCATGACGGCTGGCGCAAGCCTGGCACTTCACTGGCAGGGCTGGCACAGTGGGTAAGGACTTGAACAGCTCTCAAGGGCATTCTAACCAGGAATTTTCTTGTCAAGCCTCCCCAGAACACCCTCCCTTCTCTGCCCTTCCATGCTGCTTCCTGGGTTGAGAATTATCCGGGCAAGTCCTGAGTTGTGGTACTTCAAGGGACAAGGGTTCAGGTGGGAGTGCATTTGGGATGTGTGGGGGGAATCCGTAGGGGAGTGGGGAAAGGCAGGCAGTCATCAAGTTTTCGCTCTTAAGTCAGCTACCACGATGGGCAATAGGAGTTCAACCCCACAGGGAAATTTAGGGAACAGTGTAGAACTCAGGCCTCAGAGCGGCCCTAACTGAGAGGCAAGGCTACTGGCTATTGGCCCTGTCATTCCAGAGCATCCTTGATTGAGGCTGCTCCCAGGGAAGGTTAACACCCCGAGGCCTGCTGTGAGCAGAGGGGCCTTCCTCGGTTCTGGAAAAGCCCTCAGGCCCAGAGATGCGAATACTGACAGCTGCAATTCATAGGGTGCACTGGAATGAGGCATGTGGGCGGACGGCAGGCGGCACAGCTACAGGTGGGTTAGGGTGAGGCCAAACGGAGGAGGAAGAAGTGTTTGGTCCGTTTCCCCCCAACTTCATCCTCTGAGGATGTTGGATGCTGATTCAAGAAGAAGTTCTAAATGCCTTCCCGCCATTTAAGCACGTCCTCTTGGCTCCTTCCTTATATGACTGTGCAGCTTTGGTTGGGCCACGTCAGCCCTCTGTTCTCTCCGTTAAGGTTCCTTGGAGCCTTTCTGTAGGAG
Source organism: Rhinolophus hipposideros (assembly GCF_964194185.1). Taxonomy (NCBI): domain Eukaryota; kingdom Metazoa; phylum Chordata; class Mammalia; order Chiroptera; family Rhinolophidae; genus Rhinolophus; species Rhinolophus hipposideros. The sequence goes on along the minus strand of NC_138066.1, from coordinate 17,964,653 downwards.
GTGACCCTGGCTTTTGGCTCCTGACACATGTGCATAACCTGCCCCATCTGGTTTCCTGGTTCCATGTAACACGGAGACAACGGCGACATGCACCTCACGAGCTGCTGTTTAAGTTGTCCGATGATCTTGTGGACCTTTGACCAAGGGATGTATCAGGGGGAATATACACTCTCAGTTTGACCAGAAGGAAAATCGCAGCATACGTTGGGTTGGGGGAGGTGGGGAAAATGCACAGAAACACAGGCGGCTTTGTGATTGCAACCTTGTTCCAGGCCCCTGTTTGGTCTGTAATTCCGTAGGGATTGTTTTGTCATTCATACTTAACTCCTATTCAGAGAGAGTCCTTCTAGAAGAATCAGGACATCTGCCGCAGCCCAGCCACTTCTGAGGGGTTTCCTGGGCCTGTCTCCCTGCTGTGTATCATATGACCCTTCCCAGTTGATTGGACAAGGGTGGACACGTCTCCCTGAGACAGCCAGTGACTTCAGAGGTGGCCTGTGGACCCTCTGCCTCCAAGGGTTTGAACTGGAGACAGAGGAGCAGCAGTTGATAGCAGAGTAGACCTCCAAAAGACCCTCAGAGAGAAGGTGGAGGGCGGGAGCCACAGGGCAGAAGAAGCCATGAGTGCACAGGCACCCTCAGGAGGGGAGGGGAGGGCAGACTACTGCAGGAGGAGCAGGACGCTTCAGCCGGGCCATGTGGAGAAAACCCAGGCCTGGACAGAACTGCATTCAGCGTCACAACTTCCCAGGCTGTGTGACTCCTGGCCATACTTCCTTATTGCCCCGAGGAGTCCACAGGAAACTCATTCCTCGAGAGAACCGGTGCGTGGAACTTGCATTTTTGCAGCTGCCTCACAGAATTTAACACGGGTACTATTGCTGTATTGAGGAAGTCTCCGATTTCGTGGTAAAGTAAAAGCAAACGGTTTACCAGGAATTGAGGAAGGAGAGGAGCTAGATGATGATAAGGGGACACTGGAAAGTACCTCTGATACTGCATTTACTGGGCTCTGAGGAAGCGGAGGGCCGGCCGAAATTCCTGTTGAAAAGACAATTAAAGTGACTTTAGTGAACAGCCAATTTGATGATGGCTTGGTGCACCCACCTGTGCCCCGTGAAATAGAGACTCGGGTTTTTTTTCCCCTGGAAGCCGAAGAGGTCAAACACTTGCATGAAGTTACACGGCATTGACCACCTGACTCACTGAAACCTCCCGCGAGCTTCTCCTCTCCCACTCCATTTCCCACACAAGAGATTTGCATGCAGTCTGTGTGATCGCGCTTTTCCCGTCGGAACCCAGAGGAGCGAGTCGAGTGTCAGGAAGACAGGGCAGGATTCTCAGGGCAGGGACTTCCTGAACAGAGTTTTGTTTTTTAATTAGCATTGACTTTTTTTTTTCTTTTGGTGTAAAGGTCTATGAGATTTAACACTTATGCAGATTCCTGTAACCACTACCATACGAAGGATACAGAACAATTCCATCATCCCCCCAAAATTTCTCATATGCTGCCCCTTGATGGTCAACCCCTACGCACAACCTGAATTCGTGGTAACCAGTGATATGTTCTCCATCCCTGTATCTTGCATTTTCTAGACTGGTATATAAATTGCATCATAGCATGTGCAACATTTTGAGAATGATTTCTTTCACCCAGCATAACGCCTTTGAGAATCATCCATGGGGTTGACTATCAATAACTCATTCTGTTTTGTTGCTGAAGAGTAATCCACTGCACGAATGAACCACAATTTAATGAGTCAGCCACTGAAAAGACATTTGGGTGGTCTCCAGTTTTTGACAATTATGCGGACAGCTGCATTTTGACAGTTACATAGAGGAACCTGTACATTTGTATACAGGTTTCTGTGTGAACATAAGTTTCATTTCTCTAGGTTAAACACCTAGGAGTGGGATTGCTGGGTCATGTGGTAAGTGTAGGGGAAAGCTCCAACCTATTTTCCAGAAGGGCTGTACGATATCACATTTCCACCAATGATGTAGGAGTTCCCGTTGCTCCATGTACCAGTCAGCCCCTGGTATTATCAGGTTTTTGTTTGTGTAGCCCTTTAATAGCTGTGTAGGGAGATCTCATTGTAGTTTTGCATTTCCCTATTGACTAATGATGTTGAGTATTATCTCATTGTGGTTTTGCATTTCCCTATTGACTAATGATGTTGAGTATCTTTTCATGCATTGATTTGTCATCTGTGTATCTTCTTTGGTGAAGTGTCTGGTCAAGTTTTTTCCTCAGTTTTAAAATTTGTCATTTGTTTTGCTACTGAGTTTTGTACCTTTTTATATGCTCTGGGTGTGAATCCTTTTTCCAACAGGTAATTTGCAAATATTTTCTCCCAGTCTTTTCCATTTTTCAAAGTGTTGTTTGCAAATCTAAAGTATTAAATTCGGATGAAGTACCACTTATCAATGTTGTTTTTTAGGGATCATTGATCTGGGATTTGAAGAATCTATCCACTGAGCTGGCAAGTGGAGAAAAGGATTTCTAGGCAAAGGAAATAGCATACGTACAGGCATGGAAGCCTGAACAGCAGGCTGGGGCTGGGAATCCTTAGGTCAGCTGAGAAGGAGCAAATGGCAGGGGAGGGGAGGAGTGACTGGGCCACAGAAGGAACCAGATCACAAAGCTCCTGGAGGCTGTGCCAAGCGGTGTGGACCCCTCATAATATAGGAGAGGGAGCTACCAAATGATATGGCAACTGCTTACTTTTATTCTGGTTAACTTTTTTTTTTATTGTAAGAGTTATATAGAACTTGTTGTATAAGAATACAAAGCAACAAAAAGACAATTAAAACCCTATGTAATCCTACCCCCTAGGGGGTAATTATATTATTAACATTTGGATTGGTTCTTTTACACATACACACACACACACACACACACAATTTCTTTTACAAAAATGAGATCATGCCATGATACTGTTTTGTAACATGTTTTTTAGTTTTGCTTAACAATAATATATGTAAACAAACACTTTTTCCATATCATTATTCTTTTACAATATTGGTTTTTTTGGTTAACTTACATTTTTATCCTTTATTACATTTTAATGTAATGTTCCATGCACTCAGACTAAAACCCACAACATTAAAAGCACAGTATTATGAACTCCCACGGTTCAAGGATGGGGACATGACCAACATTGTTATCTGTCAGTCAACATACACTGTGTTTCCCCCAAAATAAGACCGAGTCTTATACCGTATCTCCCTGAAAATGAGACCGGGTCTTATATTAATTTTCGCTCCAAAAGATTCATTAGGGAATATTTTCAGGGAATGTCTTATTTTTTTCATGTACAACAATCTACATTTATTCAAATACAGTCATGTCATCTTCTTCTGGAACATTGTCATACGTACTGAATGCATCTGTCTGGCTGACAATCTTAACTGGGGCTTATTTTCGGGGTAGGTCTTATTTTCGTGGAAACACGGTATTTAGCTCTTACTATGTGCCAGATACTGTTCTTTATAGGTATTAACTCCTATCCTGTCAAAACAATCCTCTGAGGTAGTGATATTATTTCCATGTTACTATGGGAAAAAGCACAGAGAGGTTAACCAGCATCCCCAAGGTTATACAGGTAGTGTGGGTGCCAGAGGTGGGACTAAAACGTTTGGAGATGGTACCCACAGGACATGCTGATAGACGGAGAGAGAGGGCAAGGTCGGAGTCAGGGTGATTCCCAGGTTTCTGGCTGCTCTGTTTGAGTAAGTGGCATCTTACTGAGCCAGAAAAGACAAGAGGAGGATCTGATTTGGGGTGGGAGTAGATCAGGGACTCAAAATTGGATGTGTTAAGGTTGAAATGCCTATGGGACATGAAGGTGGAAATGAATGAATGATTGCAGAATGAAAAAAAATGCCTGAATGAACAGATGAATGACTAACCCCAAGGCAAGGACATTCACAGTGCAGCAACAGATAGCTCTGGCCAGTCGTGTCAGGGAAGCCATAAAGCTGAAGTGTAATGTTGAAAAGGTTCACGGCTGCTTACAACAGGCCAGAGCAGCGAGGCACATAGAACAGGAGTGGGGAGGCAGGTTGTTTTCAACAATGTTTTATTAAGAATCCCACCTCCAGCAACTGCTCCATCTACGTATGGCGGCCGTATCTCTGGGAAGACTCCTTCTGAACCTAGGAGTGAAGTTTGGGGTGGAGACCGTATCCAGAACTGGGTCCTGCCATCCCCACACCCTGTTGGGAACAACGTACGTTCCTCAGCAGTCAGGGCAGTGAGGAGACAGAGGGGTTGGGGGGTGCGGTGGTGTGGAGGTGGAGGGATGGGGAGGGATGGGGAGATTTCAATCCTCCTTCTCAGGAGACAAAGGGCTCTTCATGATTTAATTAAAATGCCCATCAAAGGCCTCAGAAGATAGGGGCTAGTTAAGATGAAATAAAAAGAGTTGGAGTGAACATATTACAATTTAATATCATTCCAGGGGCATCTATGAGGTTCTAATATGAGAGAGACGACCCATCACTACATTCCCATCTGTCCTGCCATATTGGGCGCATGTCTGAAGATGTCCACGTTGTGTTTCAAGGGCCCTAGAGAACGCTCAGCAACTGAGAACACCTGTCCATTGTTTCGCAGTGAGAAGAGAACCATAGGGGGTGAGAAAGTGTCTGGTACACGTATGGTTCGCATCCAATTAATGTGTGTGGAAGGGAGGAAGGAAGGGAGGGAGGCAGGTAGAAAGGGAGGGAGGGAGGTTTGAATTCAGAATTTATCTAATCTAGGCTTGAGGCAAACTTTCATGGACACCGTGTCCTCCAGATAATCCCACGTCTCACGTTCTTTCCTCCTGGGAGTCTCCTATGTCATCTCCTCACTGAGGCCAACCTTGACATTTCCATGTACAATTACAGGCCTCGCCTTCCCCTGACCCTCCCGATTCCCCTTATCCTGCTCTATGTATCTCCCCCCGGAACTTAACTTCAGATCCTATGCAATTTACTTATCTGTTCGTTGTCTGTTTTCCCCCACTAGAATGAAGGCCCTATGAGAGCAGGAGTTTTTGTCTGGTTTGTTCATTTATGTATACCTAGCACCTAGCATAGTGCCTGCCTTGATAAATAATTGTTAGGTGCATGCATTGACATTCTCTGACCTAATATGGCAGAGAATAAATTATTTGCTCATTGCAATCACTACCATCTTCCAAGGAGAGTGGGCCTCAAGGGTGATCCTTGGTGGGTGGAACCCACCCATCCCACTTGGGTGCTTTATCCCCAGGCACAGCTGCCCTGCAGACTACAGGTTCTGAGTCAGGGAAGGTTACATGAGTTACAGAGTCACTCATGTGACTCTGGTTACAGAGTCAGGTTACAGAGTCAGGGATGGTTACATGAGTCAGGGAAGGAAATTCTCTTCCAGCAACAACTCAATGGCCACGGCCCTCACCCCCATGTCCACTCTCTGGCTCCGTGCCCCCCAGCCACAAGTCCAAGCCCACAAACTGCGGAAATGATGAGACATAATAAGCACCTTTCTGCCCTATCCTCAGAGTACCAGACTGATATATACAAAAGCCGCTTTCTTGTCCCTTGCAGATGGCAGAGTGGCTGCCGGGGCTCACGTAGCCAGAGAGAAAGCCCTGGGGAGTGGTCCAGAAACGCTCTGGACAGCAGTCATCTGTCTGGAAAATATTAGTCCACAGTCTGATGTCTTCAGAACCTGAGCCCAGGACACTCTTTCTCTTTCAGTTACAAAAATAAACAGTTTTCAATACTCCTCAAAATATTTAGGACTTTCCCTGGTTATGGCCGCTTCAGTACTGGCTTACTGAATATTCCATGTTTTAAAGCCTGCTTCCTTCCGGAAGCGAAAATTTGACAGAGCCATCATGAAGAATAAAAACATTTTAAAATGCAAAGATGGGTTCATTTTTTTCCACTGGCAGTTTCTTGGAAATCTCGTTTTTCCAGCAACAGCTGAAAAAAAATCTTGGCCTCATGAATCATCTTTCTAAGCGTCATGAAGAAGGAGAATTTCACAGATGGAAAGAAGCAGCCTCCTTTCCCTATATGCCTCATCCACCTTTTAGAGTTGATGGTTCCATACTATTTCAGCCCAAAGCATCTAGACCCCTCACCCCTTCATATTTTCCTCCTGGGCCACAGTCTAGGGATCACCCTCAGGTTCAAACACACTACAGGTGTCCAGATGCCGTTAAAAGACTAGAATTCAACATTAAATGCAGGCCTCTTATCCCAGTGGAAAGGATGGTCTTTTCACTGATTGGTACTGGAACAATTGGGTTGCCATATGGAATATAATGAACTTTGACCTCTACCTCATGTCAAGCACAAAAATTAATTCATAATGGATTATAGACCTAGATCTGAAAGGTAAAACAATAAAGCTTCTGGAAGAAAACAGAAGAATATCTTCATGACTTTGGGCAAGGCAGAGATTTCTTAAACAGAACATCAAAAGCATTAGCCATAAAAGAAGTTGATAAATTGGACCTCATTAAAATTAAAAATGTCTGTTCATCAAAAGACATTAAGAAAGTAAAAAGGTACACCGTAGTCTGAAAGAAGATATTGGTCATTATATCTAACAAGGGATTTGTATCCCAAATATATAACTTCTGTAAATCAACAAGAAAAAGACAATTCACATCTATGTGGTCACACCGAGCTAACGCCAGAGCCTGGAATCAGGCCGCAGCCTCAGCCACACCCGCTGCTTCCCGAACACGGACCCCCACAAAGTGAGCTAGCTGTGTGCCTTCATGAAAATGTATAAGCAGGATCCAAACGTCTGCACACTGAGGAAATGTGCTTTCTGGGGGAGTGGGTGCAGAGCGTGGGGGAGGGGGTAAAATACCACCTGCTACTCATGAAACTAAATCAAGAGAAAACATCAAGGAAGGAAAAACAGTACAAAGGTGGAAAAAAACATAAAGACAGACAAAACATCAAGTGAAGAAAGTGATCTAGAAATTGATATTGAAGGTGTGATTCAAACAGACACTGATGCCCCTCAAGAAATGGGAGGCGAAAATGTAGCGATAACTGAGGAGATGATGGATTAGATTCATCATCAATAAAGGGGTGGGACTGCCATTGATGCCCTAAATGATGGGGAACTACAGAAACCCATTCACTTGTTCACAGCTGCCATCAGGCTGAATCCTCGCTTGGCCATTCTGTATGCCAAGAGAGCCAATGTCCTCATCAAATTACAGGAGCCAAAGGCTGCCATCTGAGCCTGTGACAGAGCTACTGAAATCATTCCTGATTCAGTTCAGCCCTACGAGTGGCGAGGGCAAGCACACAGACTTCTCAGTTATTGGGAAGAAGCAGCCCTTGATCTTGCCCTTGTGTGTACATTGGATTATGTTGAAGATACTTGTGCAATGCTGAAAGAAGTTCAACCTAGGGCCCAGAAAATTGCAGAATGTTGGAGAAAGTATAAGCAGAAATGTGAAGAGCGAGACATGAAAGAAAAAACGGAAAGACTTAAGAAGGCTCTGGAAGAAAATTTGAGATCCCAGAGGGAGAAAGAAGCCAGGCAACAATCAGGAGCTCAGTGTGGCTCTTTTCCAGGTCACTTTCCTGAGAGAATGCCTGGAATGGGAGCAATGCCTGGGCTCAATGAAATTCATAGTGATCCAGAGGTTCTTGCAGCCATGCAGGACCCAGAAGTTATGGCGGTCTTCCAGGACACGGCCCAGAACCCAGCAAATATGTCAAAATACCAGAGCAACCCAAAAGTTATGAGTCTCATCAGTAAATTGTCAGCCAAGTTTGGAGGTCAAGCATAATGCCCTTCTGACAAATAAAGCCCTTGCTGAAGGGGAAGCAACTTAGATCACCCAATGGATGTCACAATAAAACAAACCAGTGTACCTCTGACCTTCTTGTGAAGAAAGCTGGGGCACTTTGCAGAGAATCCCTACCCCTGTGCCCCAAATGCAGCTGTACCACTTTACAGTGGTTTACCATTAGGATGTTTGTTCAGATAATGTTTTCCTACTAGGAATTACAAACTTTAAACACTTTCAAACCTTAAAAATATTTAAAACCAAATTAAAAAGGTATGATAAACCCTACATTTTTTTTTCACTAATAACAAAAAAAAGAAAGAAAAAGACAATTCAATTTTTAGAAATTTTTAGAAATAAGGAACAGTTTTTACTTCAAAAAAGAGAATTTCCAACTGGTCAACAAGCATTTGAAAAGGTGCTCAACATCATTAGTCATCAGGGTAACACATAAGGAGATACCATGACACACCTACCCAAATGGCGCTAACTAAAAAAACTGGCAATACCACGTGGTACCAAAGATCTGAAAAAACTTTGCTGATGAGTGTGAATTGGTACAAGCACACTGGAATACTGTTTGGCAGTATTTACAGGTATCTATAGATAGGCTACAGATATGCATGTTTTATGACCTAACAATTCCACTCCACCAAGTGACTGCATATGTTCACCAATACACACTGCAGTACAAGTTGTTGTATCCAAAAGTAGATAACCCTCAGTCAGCCTGAGGGTCAATCCCACCTACTGATGTGCCAATAACAATCAAGGCTCAACTACAACAGGAGGGCACACACAACCCCCACAAGAGACACTCCTGGAGCACCCAGTGCAGGTGACCAGGGAAACTGTGCCACTGGGCCTCACAATGCACCTGGTACATAAGGCCACCCGGCAAGATTGGGAGGTGTAGCAGATCTACCTAATACATAGAAACAAACACAGAGAGGCAGCCAAAATGAGGAAACAAAGAAATACATCCCAAATGAAAGAACAGGAGAAAACTCCAGGAAAAGAACTAAGCAAAATGGAGGCAAGCAACCTACAAAACACAGAGTTAAAAACACTGGTTATAAGGATGCTCACAGAACTTAGTGAGAACTTCAACAAAGAGATACCAAGCATAGAAAAAGACATAAAAACCATAAAAAAGAACCAATCAGAAGTGAAGACTACAATAACTGAAATGAAGAATACACTAGAAGGAATCACCAGCAGACTAGATGAAGCAGAGGATCGAATCAGTGCTTTGAAAGACAACGTAGCAGAAAACACCCAATCAGAACAGTAAAAGGGAAAGGAAAAAAAAGAGGATAGTTTAAGAGACCCCTGGGACAACACGAAGAGTAATAACAGTCGCATCATAGGGGTACCAGAAGGAGAAGAGAGAAAGAAAGGGATTGAGAACCTATTTGAAGAAATAATGACTGAAAACTTCCCTAACCTGGAAAAGAAAATAGACATACGAGACCAGGAAGCACACAAAGTCCCAAACAAGATGAACCCAAACAGGCCGACACCAAGACACGTTGTAATGAAGATGGCACAGGTTAAAGACAAAGAGAGAATAGTAAAAGCAGCAAGAGTAAGGCAACTAGTAAATTATAAGGGAGCTCCCATAAGATTGTCAGCTAATTTCTCAACTGAAAAATTGCAGGCCAGAAGGGATTGGCAGGAAATATTTAAAGTGATGAAAAGTAAGGACCTACAACCAAAACTACAAGACAGGGAACAAGGGGAGCACCGAGAGGAAGATGCAGCAGAACAGGAGGTGAATGAGGTTGGGGAGCAAGAGAAGAAGCAACAAGCATCGCAAGGAGGTTTGGGGATCTTTATGAAGTTTGACCGTGTGTGTGTGTGTGTGTGTGTGTGTGTGTGTGTGTGTGTGTAATGGAAAGGCTCTTCGCCATCTCTCCACCAAAGTATTGTCAAGTACCCATTTCTTATTAACATGCAGCGATGTGGCCACCTCCAAGGTGTGGTACAGCGCTGAGCCCAGCTTTCCAGGATGAGAATAGAGCCTGTGCACAGAGGTGTAGGTGGTCACATCCAGATTTGATAACCATCCAGGAAAATGCCTATCGTCCTCCTTCCAGCACTTGGGGTTTGTCATTGCCATCAGACCCTCTGGTTTCCTTCATAAGGTTCCAGTTTAAAGCTGCCTCCCCCTACAGTCAGGTAGGTCTCTGTGTAGGTGTGTATGCAGACACCTGTGTGGAACCTTCCCTCTTTATCATGGGCAAGATTCAGCAAGCCAGACGCTGTGACCAGGAGAGTCTGCGTTAAGCAGATTACATTAAATAACTGACGGTGTCCTCTGCAGCTGTTACAAACGACAAAACAGGTCTCCATGCACGGAAAACACTCTAAGGGCCTCCTGGTCACTGTCGGTGTGTAACAGCTGAGAGGCAGGAAGGGGCAGTGGTTACAGCTCTAGGCCCAGACTATCTGGGATGAAATCCCAGCTTTTCCACTTAGAGACTGTGAGACCCTCAGGAGGATCAGTCCCCCAAGTACAATGGCAGAATCTACCACATAGGATAGAGTGAGATTTAAATGGATTAATGTCTTAGGTTGGTGCAAAAGTCATTGCGGTTGAAAAGGTTAAAAATAAGTGCAAAAACCACGATTACTTTTGCACCAACCTAATATGTCGTGCTTAAGCAAAGCCTGGCACACGAGAAACACATAGCAGATGTTAGCTATTACAGCTCATATCTTATTTGAATTCTAACCGTACTCTGTAAGGCAGGAAGAGATGATTGGCCTATTTTACTTTGATACACTGACATTTAGATAAATAGACTTTGTAAGGGCTAGAAAACAGAGTCTCTGATCCCAAGGGTTTGGTCCATTACATCAGCATTTCCCACACTCGTTGCAATGAACACTTAATGCCTCATCACCAAAAGTTTAATAAATGTCCCTTCAAAACAGGGTTTTGTGACCAAGTTTCAGAAACACCGGGTTAAGTGAAATCAAGCAGGTTATGTACTGCAGGATTTACCAGAGCCTCTAAAGTGCAAATGTACCTGTGACTCTAAGATGGGGTAGCATTTCCCAAGTCATCTGACTATTAAACAATTTTTTTCATGGCATACCTATTAACACCTAGGGAAACATTAGGGTTCCATGGAAAACAGCGCTGGAGACGCTATACTACAGTTTAGGACAGCCATGATTAGAAAAAAGAAGAACAATTCAACATCTGTTTTCATATCAGTCTGCATCAAAGAGAATGTCTTCACATCAGAAAGTGTAGAACACATTTGGGCATGGTGGTTAAGAGGGAGACAATGAGTTGTGAGAACATGTGGGATCTGAACCGAAATCCTCACTCTGCTGCTAGGGCAGGTCATTTGCTCTCTCAGAACCTCAGTTTCCTCATCTGTAAGTTGGGAGAGTAGCATTTACTTCATTTGGCTGTTTTAAGGTTTAAACTTCAGTGGCTCTCGAGTACTTGCCACATAATAATTTCTCAGAGCTAGTTTCCTTTCTTAATCAGTTAGAATGTTTTTAGTTGCAAATAGTAGACAGCCAAGCTATTTGCTTAACTTGGCTCAAGCAAAAAAGGAAATTTACCAAAGCAAATGAAAGTCCTGGGGTTTTACCGGAGTCTGTGATATCATAAAATAGGTGATAATTTTCACCACCAGAGAACTTACTGCCCAACCTTGGAAAAATTCTAGACTGATTATTGAATAAATGACCTATGAGTGCCTTGATTCCTCAGGACCAACGCAAATTCACCAAGAACAAGTCATTGGAAGATTGTCTTTTTTACTTTTTCAAAAGGCTTATCTCATCAGGGGACCAGTGATTCTCAAGCTGTGTAGGCAGGCACCCCTGGCAGCTATCGAAATTTCCAGAGGGAGTTTCCACAAAATCTCCTTGGTTGGTAGAGATACTTTAAAAACTGGAATAAATAATCATTACACAGGGCATGGAAAAGAGAAAAAAAAGTTTGAGAAACACTATCTTAGCTGTCGTATAACTGGATCTCTGAAAGGACATTTGACAAAACCTCTCACGAAAGCTTTAGAGATAAGCTGGAGGAGTGTGAATCAGCTGATAATAACAGCTGCTGTTGATAGAATGACCATATAGTTGCACGGAATCTTGAATTTTCTCTTAAAGCAGAACTTTAAATTTGTTATTTAAGTGCAGTAGTTGTATGTACACTGCTCGGTGAATTTTTACATACATGTGCCTATATGCCCACCCAGAAGGTTTCACCCGGCCCCTTTCTTGTCAATCTCCTGCTTCAGAAACCACTATTCAGATTAGTTGTGCCTGTTGTTGAACTTCATTTAAGTGAAATGATATAGAACTTCATGTACTCTTTTGTTTCTGTTGTTCTCAGCTCCTTGTTATATCTACGAGAGTCACTGTGTTGTTGAATGCAGCAGTAATTCATTTTTTTCATTGCTATATAAATTTATCTGATGAGCAACTGGGTTTTGTAGGTATTTTGTTGATACCCTTTATTATAATATCAACAAAATACTTACTCTTAGTATCCAATTTAGTGGTAAAATATTAAACACTTTCTTCTGAGTTTGAGAGTAAGACAAAAATGTCCACAATCACCACATATATTCAACACTTTACCAGAGGTCCTAGCCAAGGCAATAAGTCAAGAAAAAGAAATAAAAGAAGATTGGAAAGGAAGCCATAGAGCTGTCATTTTTCACAGATGACATGATTATATACATAGAAAAGCCAAAGAACCCATTACTAGAATTAACAACTAACACTAGCAAAGTCGCTAGCTAGAAGGTCCATATAAAACATCAAATTTATTTCTATGTATTAGCAACGTTGAAAAATATCACTTACCAGTAATGTGTGTGTGTCTGTGCGTATGTGTGTGTGTGAATTCATGAGAGAGGAGGGGGAATGATAAAGCAAATGTAATAAAATGTTCACATTTAGGGAATCTGGGAGAAGGGTACATAGAATTCTTTGTACTAATTTTGCAACATTTATTTAGGTCTGAAATTATTTTAAAATAAAAAGTTTTAAAACATTACTTATAATAGTATCAAAAACATCAGATACTTAGGAATAAATCTATTGAAAGGTGCACAAGAGCTCCATACTAAAACCATAAAATGTTGCTGAGAGAAATTAAAGAAGACATTAATAAGTGGAGAGAGACACCGTATTCATACATTGGAAGCCTCAATATTGCAAGATGCCATTGACATAAAGGTTCAATGCAATCTCAGTTAAAATCTCAGCAGGATTTTAAAAATATAGATATATAAAGGACCTAGAACAGCCAAGATCAGGGGATACAAAACTTTTTCTGTAAAGGGCCAGAAATGTTTTAGACTTACAGGTCATTCAGTCTTTCTCACAACTACTCAATTCTGCATTTGTAACACAAAAGTAACCATTGACAATACATAGTCAAATGAGCATAACTGTATTCCAATAAAACTTTATTTACAAAAACAGGCAGTGGGGCAAATTTGCCATGTGAGCCATAGGTTGCTGATCTCTGGCCAAGATAATCATGAAAAAGAAAAAAAGGGGCAGCCAGTTGGCTCAGTGGTTAGAGCACCGTGTTCATAACACCAAGGTCACCGGTTCGATTCCCATGTGGGCCAGTGAACTACATCCTCCACAATTAGATTGCAAAAAAAAACAATGACTTGACTTGGAGCTGAGCAGCGCCTTCCACAACTAGATTGAAGGACAACGACTTGGAGCTGATGGGCCCTGGAGAAACATACTGTTCCCTAAGTTCCCCAATAAAATTTAAAAAAAAAAATTCATTAGTTACTTTGGAGGTTGAAGCAACAACTCATTCTGATAATTGATACAAATTATCTTGCTTTCCTGGTAGGAAGTGTATTATTATCAACCAAATAATTGATAAGCAAGAGTACTTTATAAATAAATAATCATAGATACAAAAGGAATGTTACAATTAGAAAATCATCATTTTGCAACTCCAATGAAATACTGGATCTAAGCAATAACCTCCACTAAAATCACCAAGTGGAAGGTTGATGAGAAATATGATAATAGATAAAGCATGCTGCCAACAGCTGAATCCAGTGATCTTGCTTAATATCAATTAAATGTAGACAACAAATACTATGTTTTTTTTGATTTGATGCAATAGATAATAGGAAGAACCACCTATTAACTACTCTTGAAAAAAACATTAATGTAATCTAGTCTCTAGGGCTAGTTATTAGTTTAAGAGAAATACTGGGGATAAAGGAAATATGTGGAATGCTATCACAGGACACAATTAGCCAAATCCAGAATGTGGGAAAGTTAACAGGAGAACCAACCCAGGTTCTTCAACAAAGCGATGGCGTGAAAACAAAAGGTATTCCCACCAAACAAAAAAAAGGCTGACAATACCAAGTGGTAACAAAGATATAGAACAATAAATCCTCATACATTGTTGGTGGGAAAGTACTACAACTTTGGGAAACTGCCCAAAGTATCTATTATATAAAACTACAAATATGACCCCACAATTCCCTATACATTAATCCAAAGAAATGGGTTCACACGTGAACAAAAACACACATACAAAAATGTTTATAGGAGCTTTAGTCATAGTAGTCAAACACTGGAAACAAGCCAAATGCCATCAACAGGATTAATTAATTAATTAATTGTAGTTAATTAATGTAGTTATAAATGGATTAGTAGTACAACAGCATGAAAAGAATAAACTTGGGTTTACAAAATGACATATATGAATCTCACAGATATTATGTTGAATGAAAGAAGCCAGGAACAAAGGAGTACCTACTATGTGATTCCATTTATATATAGTTCAAGAATAGGCCAAACTACAGGAGGGGGAGTATAGCATAAGGAAGATAGTCAATGGTATTGTAACAGTTATATAAGATGTCAGAGGGGTAGTAGCTTGGGGAAGGAGGGTTATCACTTTGTGAGGGGTGTATGTCTAACTATTATGTTGCTTTGCACACCTGAAAGTAATTTTTAAAAAATAGGCAAAATGAACTGGTGATGATAAAAGTCAGAATAGTGGTTACCTCTTTGGGAGGGGTAGACAGAAAAAGGGCACAAAGGAATCTTGTGGGTATGTTCTATCTTATAAAAATGTTCTGTCTTGATCTGAGTGTCCATATATAAAAAAAAAATCCGGGGCGGCCAGGTGGCTCAGGAAGTTAGACCTCCGTGTTCCTAACTTGGAAGGCTGCGGGTTCGATTCCCACATGGGCCAGGGGGCTCTCAACCACAAGGTTGCCGGTTCAATTCCTCGAGTCCTGCACGGGATGGTGGGCAGCGCCCCCTGCAACTAGAAATGGCAACTGGACCTGGAGCTGAGCTGCGCCCTCCACAACTAAGACTGAAAGGACAACAACTTGACTTGGAAAAAAGTCCTGGAAGTACACACTGTTCCCCAATAAGGTCCTGTTCCCCTTCCCCAATAAAATCTTTTTTAAAAAAAACCATATACAGTTGTGTCCATATATAAAAAAATCATCAGGTTGTACATTTAAAATTAGTGCACTTTATGTACTCTACTGATATAATTTTTTTAAACAACAGCATGTTTTAAAAAGAGAAGAAATTTTAGAAATCCAATTTAGGATCCCACTTTTGCATTTGGTTGTGATCACTCTTTAGGCTCTCCCAATGTGAGACCATTCCTCTGTCTTTCATGACCTTGACACTTTTGAAGAGTACTGGTCAGTGATTTTGTAGAATGATCTTCAATTTGATTTTTCTGATGTTTTTTCATGATTAGATTGAGGTCATGAATTTCGGGCAAAGTAAAAAACATGATGTTGTGTTCTTCTCAGTGTCTTTTACTCTCTCCTATTTATAATTGTCTTAAATATTTCCTCTACGTGCACTGTGAACCACATCAGAACTGCATCAGACAGTGTTATTTTTTTTTTTATTGGGGAAGGGGAACAGGACTTTATTGGGGAACAATGTGTACTTCCAGGACTTTTTTTTTCCCTAAGTCAAATTGTTGACTTTCAATCTTAGTTGTGGAGGGTGCCGTTCAGCTTCAAGTTGTTGTCCTTTCAGTCTTAGTTGTGGAGGGCGCAGCTCAGCTCCAGGTCCAGTTGCCATTTCTAGTTGCAGGGGGCGCAGCCCACAATCCCTTGCAGGAGTCGAACGACAACCTTGTGGTTGAGAGGACACGCTCCAACCAACTGAGCCAGACAGGAGCTCAGCAGCAGTTCAGCTCAAGGTGCCGTGTTCAATCTTAGATGCAGGGGGCGGAGCCCCTTGCTGGACTCGAAGAATTGAACTGGCAACCTTGTGGTTGAGAGCCCACTGGCCCATGTGGAAATCGAACCACAGCCTTCGGAGTTAGGAGCATGGAGCTCTAATCACCGGAGCCACCGGGCAGGCCCAGACAGTGTTATTTTTTATTCAACCATGAAACATAATTTAGAAAACTTAAAAACAGAAACTCTATTGTATTTACCCATAGTTTTACTCATTCCTTTGTTCTTTCTTCCTTTGTAATGTTCCAAGATTCCTTCTTTTACCATTTCCTTTCTGTTTCTCAAACTTCCTTTAGCCATTTTTTAGGGGAAACAAATTCTGGAGACAAATTCTCTTAGTTTCCCTTCATCTGCAAATGTCTTGATTTATCCTTCAATCCTGAAGGATATTTTCTATGTCAATGGATATAAAATTCTGAATTGACAGGTATTTTCTTTTGGCACTTGGAAAATGTTATACAAGTTCCTCCTGGCTTTCATGGTTCTGTTGAAAAACATACTGCCATTTGAATTACCTATAGGTAAAGTGTCATTCATTTCTCTCTTGCTACTTTCAAGATTTTTTTTTGTCTTTATTTTTTAAAATCTTGATTATAATGTGTCCTAGCATAGATTTCTTTAGGATTTTCCTGTTTGGGATTTTCTCAGCTTCTTGAATCTATGTCTTTTGCCAAGTTTGGGAAGTTTTCGCCCACCATTTATTTAAATACATTTTAAGTTTCACTCTTTCTCCTCTCCTGGGATTCCAATGACACAAATATATCTTCTGTTATAGTCTCACAGGTCCCTACGGATTTTTTTCCAGTCTATTTCTCTCTATTGTTCAAATTTGGGGATTTCTGTTGTTCTATCTTCCAGTTCACTAATTATTTCTTCAGTCCTCTCTATTTTCTAAGTCCATCATCAGAGTTGTCAAGCTTTTGTTACTGTATTTTTCAGTCCTAACATTTTCATTTGATTCTTATGTCTTCTATCTCTTTGCTGAGATTTTCTATCTTTTCATTTGTTTCAAGCATATTTTGTCATTGCGTGTTGAAGCATTTTCATGATGGCTGCATTAAAATCCTTGCCAGATAATTCTGACCTCTGTGTTATCTGGGTGTCTGTTAACTGTGTTTTCTCATTCAAGGGGAGATGTTCCTGGTTCATGGCATGTTGGGTGAGTTCCGGTTGAGTTTTGGACATTTTGGAGAGTATGTGATGAAATTCTGCATTTTATTTAAATCTTCTGTTTTAGCAGGCTTTCTCTGACACTGCCCCAAGCAGGGAAAGGACACTGACATCACCACATGACCCCTCAAGTTGCCCTTTAATAGCCACATACACTTCCCTTCACCCACTCTTGCCCTTAATCTCTGGCACCCACTGATCTGCTCTCCATTTTTGTAAGGGAATGACACCGCATTCAACCCTTTACGACTGGCTTTTCTCACTCAGCATTACTCTCTGGAGATTCACTCAAGTTGTTACATGTATTGACGTTTCATTCCTTATTTTTAGCTGAGTAGTATTCCATGGTATGGATATACCGCGGTTGACTTAGCCATTCACCCACTGAGGGACACCTGAGTTGTTTCCTGCTTTGGGCTATTACACGTTGCTATAAACATTTGTGTATAGGTTTTTGTGTGAATGTAAGTCTTCTTCTTTCACCTGGAATAAAAACCCAGAGTGGGATTGCTGGGCCATGTGGTAAGTGTCTGAGAAGCCTGCACCAGAGCTCGGCGAGTGAAATGTAGGAGGGCGACCTTGTCCAGAGTCCAACCCACACAGTGAGAACAGGATCAGAGGACAACAGGCTTGTGGGCGCTGGCCACGAGGAAAGGACCTTGATGATTAAGACACTACTGTGTGACCCGGGTCAGCACTGTCCCCCAGGGAGAACCAGTCCCAAGGGGACCGGCCGTAGAGGTGAAGACCCTGTCACCGAGGTTCCAGACCTGAGCTTAGATGGGTCTGGAAACCCTGTGAAATTTTATACAAATACAGTACGGTAGACTGAGATGCTGAGAGAATTGGTTTCTGTTTTCCCAAAACTGTGACTGGAACTGAGAACCAAAGGGACTAGATCTATCACATAGCAAAGTCTGTGAGCTACCAGCTTGGAAGAAAGCTACCTTCCCAGCAAGCCTACCAAGCGGAAGAACCACTTGGAAGAACCAGAGCCACAATCCCCTTCCCCACCACCCTGGTCTATAGAAAGCTGGTGGTTGGGGAGGAACAGTAGATGCCTCTTGGGGGAGGATAGTGTTTGTGAAAAGAAGTTACTCCATCCTTCCTCTCCCTGGGGGGGAAGGGAACTAGTGGGACTCTTAGTTTGAAGAGAGATGAGGGTCCATAAAAATCCGTGAGTATCTGCACAATGGGGAGACAGATACCTCATCACCTCTTTAGATGTCTGCAGAGCCAGCGAGCTGCCCTGAGGCTACTGGAGCGGTATGGTCAAGAAAGGGCAAGAATCACTCCCTTCCATCCCCGGTTCCCACGGCCAGGGCCTGCAGGCACCAGAGAAGGAGCCACGGAGAGTAAGATGGGCTGAGGGGCTGGCTACAGGTCTGCTGCAGACCAGGAGACAAGCAGCGCTGGGCATAGAGGCATGAACGGCAGCTGCTTCTGGCTGCGAGTGGACATGAAGATACCAGGCCTCAAGGGACCATCAAGACCTGGCTTGACAGCATGGCATACCAAGGGGGTAGGTCCACTTAGGGGGGAAGGAGTGTTCTAGTACTGATGCTATTTCGTGCTATCTGTGCATGATGACGATAGACACAGACTGGCTTTTGTCAATTTTATTTATTGCTTTTAAATTCTCTACAGGCAGTGCTGCCACCTCCCCCCTCAATATGCCACGGGACCTTGATGTTGACATTGAGTCCCTTGTAGCTGGTGTCTCCTCCGACCTAAACCGATTCAAAGATCAGTGAGTGAATGTAATTCTTCACTGATCTGGAATCAATACCCAGAGTGGCATTGCTGGGTCATGGAGGGTGGCGGGGTTGGTGAGCGCAGACACATCTCACACACGCACGCACTACACACACTTCAGAAGGAAAGGAGCCCCGCGGTGGCCTGGGAGGGGGAGGGATGTTTGGAATCGAATACAAGATTGAAGTTTTTGAATACACAACACTTATGTTACATTGTTAATATTAAGACAGTAACTTAAATGTGACTGTTGGATTTGTCCCCCCGGCTTTACTGAGGTAAAATTGACAAATAAAATTTTATGTATTTCAAGTGTACAAAAGACGTTTTAATAAATACAAATGACTAATTTTATGAGGACAGACCAAGAAGTCCTTCAGGCTGTTCATCAAGAGAAACCCGCAAAAAAGAGGTTTGATGGCACCTCTGGCAGCAAATATCAGAAAAATGATACTATTTCTTGTTAAATAATCAGTTGCAATTCCTCAAGTAAAAAAGCTATATTGGACTTTTTTTCTGTGATAATGTATATGTACATTTTTTGAGGGAGAGGTGAAATGCTTCCAACATATTCTCAAAGGGCTCCTGGACCCAAAGAAAATTCAAGAGCATCAGGGCCTCACCAGGCTGGCTGACCACCCAGACTGTTACCTCTTTTACATGACACATTCTTAGCACCCTGTGTTCAGCAGACATCTTCCCATCACTGTGTGACCTTGGGCAAGTTACTAAACCTCTCTGTTCCCAAAGTTCATGACCTGTAAATGAGGATAACAATAGCACCCACCTCACAGGGCTCTTATGAGTATCCAGTGAGTAAAAGTATGGGAAGTGCTTAGAAAAAAAGCTGGTACATAGTAAGAGCTATACAAGGGATGGTTGTTATTATTAATATTTTTGCTAATGCTACTTCCTGGACCTCTGGGGGAGCCTGGAGAATTTCTGCATGGATGTCTGGCTCCCTTGTTAAGTGGTGCAGCTAAGTGATACCCATTTCTGAGAAGTGCTTTTTTCTAGAGTGAAGTCAAGACTTAGAGCCAAGAAAGGAAATTAGTCAAAGAGGTGAATCACTTGTCTCACCCAGACAGGGAAAACCCCACAGCTGCCATGCTCAGAACTGAACTGGGTGTCTCAGAATTCACCAGTTTAATGAACTGGGGCAGTTGGGGAGCTCTCTTCCTGTCCTTTGACATGACACTGGCTTAATGTCCATCCAGTAAGGGGACAGCTCTGGCCCCCTGTTGCCCAATGCCAACCCATGCCCTCTGTTGCCATAGAACAGCACACTGTCCTGGAAAGAAGACTGTTACTCATCATCCCGTGCCTTCCAAAGGGCACACAGCTGCAAAGAATCCATCACTGACCTGTCTCCAAGTGAAAACTCTCCCATTAAGAGGGCAGGAAGCAGGAGATGGAATGCCTGCAGTTTTTACATTTATTTTTAAGTAGAGTTGACATGTAATATTATATTCGTTTCGGGTGTACAACATAGTGATCAGACATTCAGATACCTTATCAAGTGATCACCATGATAATTCTTGTACCCACCTGGCACCACACACAGTCATTACAGTATTATTGCCTAGGCCGTCCATTACGTGCCTGTGATTTATTCTATAACTGGCAGTTCGCACTTCTTAGTCCCCCTCGCCTTTTTCACCCATTCCCCTGGAATGTCTGCACTGAATTCTGTGTCTTCTCCCTTGTGAGATGTGTTGGTTATCAATCCAGAGAAGTTGGAAGTCCCCACCCCCAACCCCTGCCCCAGGAAGGGTCTACAGGAGTGATAGGGGTCACTCTGGTGCTAAACACTTGTACTTGCAATGCAGATGTTTGCAGCTGGTTGCAAAAGAACCAGACGAGAGAAAGCAGGAAAATTACCTAATTGGATCTCCTGTAAATGCGTGTTCAGAATGGTGGCCTTTGTATACTAAGCCAAACACTGGAAGTAGGCCAGTTTGTCTGCTGGTTCAAAGCCCAGGGCCAGGATATTTGCTCTTGGGCAGGGCAGGGACCACTCTTACTACAGATGCCAGGTCTGGCTTTCTTCCACCATCTCAGGAAGTCCACACTCTACGTGAAAATGCTAAAATGTACACACTGGATATTTCCAACACCTGAAACTTCTGCTCAGTCCGTGAAGGCAGGGCTGTTCTTTGTGTCTCCTTTGGCCAAGACTCTCCTGGTCATTTCATTTTCTCTTTTGACAGCTTCACAGGGGGTAAATACAGTATTGAGCAACCTGTGGAAAAGAAGGCATGGGGATTTCTGATGTTTTGCTCAAGCTGGCTTGTTTGTGTTATCTGTACTGGTGTGTCTCTAAAATCCATCTTTCTGGAAGTCAACTCATTATGAGCAACCACCTTGCACTCCTGAACCAAAGATAAAAATAAATATGACGGGGAGCAGGCATTGATGCAGGAGCCTAATTATGAGTTGACTGCTCTCCTCAGAAGAACCATCATTGATTTGCGCTTTCATCTCTTCACGGTGAGGCCAAGACCATTTGTGCTCCTGCCAAACTACAGTAGAAGACATCTTGGAGCAAGTCATCTCATGTCCCTTGTGTGAGGATCTACAAAATCTAATTTTCCAATAATGTGATGCCAGGTGAATGTCTGCTGACCCAAACAAAAACAAATGTGGCCCCTACTGCTACTTCCCTCCTCCACCATCTCCTTCTGCTTCTCCTTTTCCGTCTTCTTGTTCAGAGGATGATGAGACTCACATGGCCCACCATTTCTCTTCTTGCCTTTGGTGCCAGAAAGCTCGGCGTTAAATTTCATGCTCCAATGACTCTATCCACATTCCTGATAGAATATTTCCTGCTTTTCCGTAACAAGCTTCCAGTCTCTTTTTGGAAATGCTCATTTTCACTGTATTTGAAATTATAAAACCCCTCATGTCCCTTTTTAGAAAGAGGCAGAATATAATTAATTTATTTATTAACCCTGACTTTAGGGGTTAGCTCCCATGCTAAAATAGAATTAAAATAGAATTGGGCACCTAATGCCCAGGGAGGCATTGGTTACAGCTATTGTTCAGAAAGAATTGGCTATGGGTGGGGTTTGGGTCACTGATTTGAATCTGTTTTCTTGGATCCGATTTGAATTGATTGTGAGGCTGAGGGACAATCACTTCCTACACTCCTTTGTTTGAAAAGATTGTGTTTTGCATCACGGCCCAGGGATGCAGGCAGGTGCACTGGCTCCAAACAATTTTTTCTGCCCTGCACAAAGCACTTCACACAGCTACACACATCCACGTTCTTATCTTTCAGCCAGCTCTTGGACAACAAGCAGCAGCCCTGCCTGCAAAACTCTCTATAGAACTGAGGGACGAGTGAAGATAGGGAATACGTAAAATGGAGTCACATTAACCAAGCTGCTAAAATGATTAACATTATGAAGGTTGAGGCATGAGGAAAGACTCCATTCTTGTTCTTATCAGGCTGGAAACTTAAACTTTTTAAACTTTCCAGTCATAGGCAATGCCTAGATGGATACCCATTAAACTTCCAGTCCTACGGAGACGCTGGGATCTACAACTGGGCCTCCAGGTAGCCTTCTAATTAAACCCGAAGGACTCACGTACCCAGGCCTCCCGATTACCCCTAGAAGGACTCACAGATAAATCCACCTCACATCCATAAGCCAGACCACCAGGACGTGACCAGACCACCTGGCACTCGTTCCCCTGACTGCCTGTCATCTGACTGATAACCATCCTGGACCAATCCTAGGGCTAAGAATACAGGACTGATAATGCTCAAGAAGATACTTTTTGCTATAAGAAATTGTAACTTTTCTTTCATCTTTGGAAGACTGCCGGGTTTTTGCGTAGCTGTGTTTCTAATTTGCACACCCTATGACCCTTGAATACATCTTTATCATTTATTTCTAGCAAAGCCTCCAGACTTGTTTTGAGTTCATCCTACAGAACAAAAGATTCCCAACCTCTGGGAATTAAAACAACCGCTTATTAAGACAACCGTCAACTAACAAAGTAGCAGAACAGCTACAGTATCTGGAGTGACCTCACGCTAGTCACCATGAGGCGTGACGGTTTCTGATGGAGAGGATGTTTCTGATGGAGGGCCCCATTATTTTCCAAATCAATTGACTGCAATTCATTCGATTAGAACCCTCAGTTAATTGGCATCTTATCTACCCATCCCATTCTCAAATATAGGTGCTCTGCTAGTAACATAAAAAGCCAAATTACAAGAAGTGGCACGCCTGTCTGAGATGTAACAAAAGTACCAATATCCAGGGACGGTCCTTAACCCAAGTCCTGATACAGCTGTTGGTACCTATACTGCCAGCAGCTGTGCTGTATTGAATTTGTAGGTGCGATAGCATCCTCAGTTCCTATAGGCGAAAACATCTTCTTTCAATATAATTTTAACAAGGGATCAAAAGTGCCTCAACCAAGATAGAATGGATTTCTGTTCAATTAAACCAGAAAGAGAAAGAGATCACAACGGTCTCTTCAATGAGCACCCTGGCAAAGCAAACTTTGCTAACGTGCTTCCCTTCCAAATGCCTCTCCTTGAGGCATTAAAAAATAGCCCTTCTGTGTGGTCTAAGAGGTTCAAGTAAACTCCTGAAGGAAGTAATTGTGTCCTCAGGTCAACAAAAAGTTACTGAGGGTCAACCCTGTGTGTGGATGAAGGCAGACCAGGACGCACGTGACCCTGCTCTCCATCCCTGCGCGAGACAGATGTGGCCCACGGCCCTGGGGTTCTTGCACAGCACCCAGCAGCCTCTAGGAATCCATGGAGCCTGGAAGACATAAGCAGCTCCAACCTCCTACAAGAAGGTTCACTGGGCACCACGTGCCACGCAGGGAAAACAAACATGAATAAGGCACCATCCCAGCAGAACTCACAGTCTAAAGGGAGAGGCAGACGTACAAACTGACTCCTAAAATAGCAGGAGAGGGATATGACCAAGACGGTGGCTGGTGCTGGGTGAGTACCAGCGGTGTGGGGCGGTCATCCAGCCCAGCCTGCGTGGGGGGTCAGAAAGGCCTCCAGGAGGCAGGGACTCGGCCTGAGACTTAGCAAAGAGGTCAGGCAAGTGGGCTCCGGAGGCAGGTTAGGTGGGTTCAAACCCTACCTCTACCTCTATCTAACCACCTGACGTTGGGCTCGTTATTTAGCCTAAGTTTTCATTTCCTAATGTATGAAACAATAATAGTGCCCGCCTCACAGTGTTGCTAGAGGATGAAATTAGAGACTCCACAAAGGCAGTTACCACAGTGCCTAGTACACAGTAAGAACCAGTTAAATGTCAGGTAAGCCTGCACTGGACAAATATTTATTACGTGTTCACTGTGTGCCAGGCATTGTGCGAGGTGCTTGGGATACAATGGTGGGCAACACGCACACAAATCCCTGCCTTCCTATTGCTTATCTTGGAGTGGAGGACTCAGGTGAAAACTAAACCAAAAGGCATCACACAGTCTACGAAGAGGTGGGAAGAACAAAGCAGGGAAGAGGGTAGCATGTGTCGATGGTTACGGTTTTAAATAGAGTGGGCAGGGAAGTTTTTACTGAGCAGGTGATAATTTAACAAGAAATTGAAGGAGGTGAGGAAGCAAATCATGAAACTCTCTGGGGGAGAGGAGCAGAGGGGAAAGGAAAAATGAGTGCAAAGATCCTGTGTGGGATGGGTCTGGCAACATCAGAAAAGAGCAAGGAGGCCACTGTGGCCGGATCAGAGGGAGAGGGGACAGTACTCCCCAGAAAATGATGTGAGAAGTCGCCGAGGCAGATCACGCAGAGCTTCTGGGCCATTTTAAGAACATTGGCTTTTCTCTGAGAGACACAAGGAGCCACTGGTGGGTTTTGAGCAGAGCGGTATGATCTGACTCACACTTGAAAAGGACCTGGCCACTGGGGTCAAAAATAAATTTGGACCAGGGTGGTAGCAGCAGAGGTGATGAGAAGTTGTCAAACTCTAGATACAGTTTGATAGCAGAGCTACCGGTAACAAGATTTGCCAGTGGATTAGATGTGGGGTGTGAGAGATGGACAGGAGTTGGGTGACTCCAGAGATTTTGAGTAACTGGAAGGGGGAAGGTGTTTTTAGCTGAGAGGGAGAAGTTGGCAGGCAGGTGAGGAGTGGGGAGACGAGGTCAGTTTTGGACACCTTAGAGATGAGGAGGAAACTGCAAAAGAGAGTGTGGTGTCCTTCAAGCCAAGAGAAGGAGGTGTTGGAGGGAGAAGGGAGGGGAGGGGTTAACTCTGCCAAACGCAGTTCCTAGGCCACTAAGATGGGGACTGATAGCTGAGCGTTGGGTTTAGCACCGTGAAAGCCACTGGTGAATTTGACAAGTGTACCACTAACTACTGAAGTGCTCGGGTATTACACCAAGCATGGAAATTCAGGTTCTGGGATGGGGACGGTGTTAGAAGGAAATGCAAGCTCTTAACTCCAGCTTCGGTTTCTGTCTTGGGAGTCATAGCATCAGGCCACCACGAGACCTGCAGAACCGTAGATATGGAGAACAGAAGGTGTTACTGATACCAACAAGTCCATTTGTGTGAAAACAGACAGGGAGCCACTGGAAGATCAAAAGTAGAATTCCAAGTGCCCAGCCTATTCACTGGCTCCTAGAACATGATGACAACAAACCAATCAAAATAGCTCAGAGACAGAGCAAAGCAGCTTTGGAGAGGTAGCAGCAGCGGTTTCATGAAAGGGTCAAAGATCTAATCCCTGAGACCTCCACAAAGAAGCAATAGTTATGTAAGTTCCTTGAGGATAGGGACCCTCTGCTTCACAGCTATACCCCATGCTCGGCACAGAGTAGTTGCTCAGTAAATACTGCCTTGTTGACTGGCTGGTTGCTAAGGATCTTACATGTTATCTCATTTAATATTCACAACACCTTGTGACATAACAGGTACCACTAGGAGACTGATAAGACAGACTAAGTTCTGATTAATGTGGCTAACACAAGGGGAGAGAGAGAAGAACACATCAGATTCATTCTGAAATGAGTGATGGTGGTAAGAAAGAGAAGTAAGACACTATTACATGATGATCGCAGCTCTCGGTGTTGTATGCTAACATTTGCCAGGCACATTGCCAGATGTTTTATACATACTTGCAAGTCCACCACAGTGCTCCAAAATGGGTAATATGATTCCCCGTTTTACAGATGAGGAAAATGAGGCGCAGAGCTAAAATGACTTGTTCTAGACCAGCAGACTGAACTCTGGCTGGACATCAGAATACCTGAAATTTCCGGTCAGGATGGCGGAGTCAGTAAATGTTATGCTCATCTCCTCTCAGGACCACATCAATTGTCTAAACCACAGAACAACCATTACTGAGAATCGCCTGAAGTCTAGCTGAACTGAAGCCCTACAACTAGGGACATGCAGAAGAAGCCACCTCAAGCCTGGGAGGAGGGGCAGAGACACAGAACAGGGTAGTCCTACGCCCACGTATCACCCTTAAAAATTGGGAGGGCTATCTCGGCTGTGGTCCCGGTCCCTCCCCAGCCCAGGGTTCCAGTGCCAGGGTCAGAAGTTCCCATAACTTCTAGTTGTGAAAACCGGCAGAAATTATGGCTGAGTGAGATGGAGGGCAGCTGCATACCCAGGTGCTCCTCTTAAACAGACCGCACGCACGAACTTACTTGCTGATGGACTCACCCGCTCTGAGCTCCAGCACTGGGGCAGTGGCTTGAAAGGCTCTAGGGACATACAGAGAGGAACTGAATTGTCTGGCTTCAGGGTGAGGGATGGATGGGGGAGCTTTCTCCCGGAGGAGCTGGCCTGGTGGCTATTGTTTCTTTGTTGAGCCCTCCCCCTTCCTGGCCTGCAGATGCAGGTGGCCACCATATCTGAGTCTCCATCAAACTGGCTCTCATCTTTCGTCTGCCTCGCCCTAGTGATTTCCTGAGACCATGCCCCACCCGACTTTTGGGCACACCCAAGCCCTTTCCAGTGGCTTTTCCATATAAACGGCCTGCCTTGGCTTATGCTGCAAACTTTCTTAAAATCTCTCATAGGTTCACAAAACCCAAACAAGCAGCATCTGGCTTCAATATGTCCTGTACATCTGGCTGAGCAGCCCTAAGCCTGGCACTAGTGATAGCTGGCTTTGGTTCTTGGCTTGGCCTCTTAAGGCCTCTCTAAGCACAGCGTGGGCAGGGGCCATCCCTGGATTGCTTTGTGGCTCATGCCAGGTGGCCTCAGGCAGGACACAGAATGTGGCTGAACTTGGCCTCAGAGGACTCCTCCCAGGCGGTGCTTATTCTCTCATGGAAGGGCTGGGTCAAGGCAGCCGCTGCATATGCAGCCGAGAAACAAACTCCCACATCCTTCTTTTCAAAGGCACCATTGTACAAGTTATAGTGAAGCAGAAAAGCACACTCACTACATTGTTAACTGCATAAGGTGTTTCCTACACAACTGAGACCTTATGAGAATATAATCTAGAGAAGAGGGGAATCTAATATAAACACAAAAATCTAAATCTGTTTCCTAGTGGACACAAGAGGGCTTACAGAAAAATCCAAATTCTGATAGATCTTTGATATGGATCTTGTGAAGCAATCAGTGGAAAGCTACACCTCTAGGAAAATAAATATCAAACGGTGGTGGTTTTAAGGATAGTCTTGATTGGAAGGTCAAAGAATCCAAATAATGGGTTGGAAGATGGTGTTCTCGTAGCTACTATATGTCTGTCTATCTGTCAGAATGGTGGCTCCAAAATCTGACTAATGCCTTCTTCGTTTTTGCCTTCCACATCTCATGCAAGTGGTGTTATTAATGAATCAAACATGGAACCATAAAGTAGATTTTGGAAAATCAAGTTCCTAACATTACCCGTGGGTGAGCATATCTCCAACTCTAGATTTTGTTGCTCTATCAAAGATCTCTCTTCTTAAATCAAAATCTATTCACCAAATACCAGTCAAAAGGAAGTTCAAAAAGCAAAGGACCAAATACGAAAACAATAATTTACATAAAACTATATTCTTTCACAAACTTGCCATCTATAAAATTTATTCCAATTGTTTATTAGGATGGAAAATAGAATTGTTACATAGCTAAAAAAAGTTGTGTGATAAATGAAGGCTTTTCCACATCCCTTACATTCACAGGGTTTCTCTCCAATATGGGTTCTTTCATGTGTTTCTAAGGAACTGGGATCTCTCTAAGCTTTACCACATCGTTCACATTCAAGGGGTTTCTCTCAAGTGAGATTTCTTTCATGTTTTTGAAGATCACTGGGATACCTAAATGCTTCACTACATTTTTTACATTCTTTTCAGTGTGATTTATTTCATGATTTGAAGAAACTGAGACAACTAAATGCTTCACTACATTTGTACATACTTATAGTTTCTCTCTGGTGATTCATGTTTGAAAAGTTTGATAATATCTGAAGCCTTTCCCACATTCCTTACATTCATAAGGTTTCTCCCCAGTATCAATTATTGTATGTGTTTTTAAGGAAAGTGATCTCTGCAGGCTTTACCACGTTGCTTACATTTACAGGGTTTCTCTCCAGTGTGAGTCCTTCTGTGTCCTTGTTAGATTCTGTGAGTCAGTCCTATAGGCTCTCCCACATTCCTTAAATTCAGAAGGTTTCTGTCCAGTGTGATTTCTTTCATGTGTCTGAAAACTTTGATAACATCTGAAGACTTTCCCCCATTACTTAGAGTGAATTCTTTGACATGTTTGGAAACCTAGATGAGAACTGAAAGTTTCACTGCACTGCTTACATTCATAGGGTTTCTTGCCTGCGTGAGTCCCTTGATGTGTTTGCAAGGCACTGTAACATATGTAGGCTTTGCCACACTGTTTACATTCATAAGGTTTCTCTGCAATATGAGTTCTCTCAATGTCTTCAAAGAGAACTGAGACAACGGAAGGCTTTACTACAGTTTTTACATTCATAGGGCTTCTCTACTCTGTGAGTCCTTTCATGTGTTTGAAAAGTTTAATTTTACCTATAGACATTTCCACATTGTTTACATTGATAAGAGTTTCTCTCCCATATGGGTTATTTCATGTATTTGAAGTGCAGTTGAAGAACTAAAGGTTTTTCCACATTCCTCACATTTACATGTTTTTCTCTCCATTGTGATTTCTTTCATGTTTTTCAAAACACTGGAGATAATAGAAGGCTCTCCCACACACGTTATATGGATGTAGCTTCTCTCCATAATTCTGATACTTGTATGGCTTGTGATGCAAGTGGCAGTTTGAGACCTGATGTGCATATTACAGGATGAATGATGCATAAAGACTTTTCAACACACACTGTATTCCCATGGTTTTGCTCCAGGAAGAGTTTACGTGTTCAGATTGAGATTTGGAATAGGGCCGAAATTTTCTTCACATTGACTACCTTCTTTCCCATCACAGGTTCTACCACATGACTTCTTAGTATTCTCCCCTGGTTTTTGTACTGATCTTCAGTTTTCAGATCACGATTCTCCCAGTTTCTTTTCCAATTGAGGCCAGTTTCCTGAAGGTTTCCCGCATCACATCTCGATAGTTCCTTCTGTGAAAGATCTAGTAAAGACAACCTCTCCATGGTGAAGGTCACAGTCACATGCTCAAAGACCACTGAGTCCATTTCTAGGTTTCCTGGGTCTCTGAGTCCTTTCTACACAGTTCACAGTGGGAGAGGGGCTGTGACACAGCCACCGGAGCAACGAAGGGCAAGAGACACCTAGAAGACAGTTTCTCTATGCACGTTTCTTTTCCCTACCCAAGTCTATGCCTGATGATAAGTACTTAATATATCTTCTGTTCACTCAGGGCAAGGAAATACAAAGGATGCCAAAAACATGTATACATGTTTTAAGAAAGGAAAAAACTGTATTAATTGTAATACACAATATATACCGATAATGAAAGGTGAATACAAGTCATGTTTGACTTCTGCAATTACAAGAGGTGCTCAAAGTGGTTCCCATCTGCGTCCAGACACTTCTGATTACAGTGAACTACTGCTTGACAATAGATAACATTTCTTAAAGTGTATATACATTGTTTGGGCACCCCTGGTATATATGAACAAATACATGGTACAAATACACGTTAAATACCCAGGCTCAAAGCAAACAGGCATACATGTTATCGAGGAAATTCTCCTAATGGATGTACAGGCTGGCATTCTATGATTATGGGAAGTTTGGTAAAACACAGCTGTGGAAGGAGAGGGACGTGTGGGTCTCTGTCACATGGGCCTGTAGTAGGCTCAGTGTCATGGCCATAAGATCATAGCTCAGTGTGTACCCAGGCAAAGCATAGGGCAGGTTAGGGGTTGGGAGGACTGCTTTTCAAACTATGGTAGTTCTAGTAGGTAAAATGACAAATACCGTCCTAGACCGCAGACACTGATAAGCTGGCTCTTGGGGGTGTAGCACATGCTGAATTCCATGGTGAATACTCTCACTATGGAAGATTTCAAGCTACCAATAGTTGAATAGCCTGTTTGCAAAGTACCTGAATATTTAACCATTGGCTGTGGGGGCGGGCAGTGTGAGCTGGCCCCAGCACACCCCTGTGACATCTGTTATTGGTGGGCTCAATTTTGACATGGCAGGTAGCATAATATGTTATTTATAATGCTTGTAAATACCTTCAGATTGCTTTATGATAAATCTTATGGGGGGGGTAATCGCACTGAAGGAGAATTTATGAATCCCGTCTGATTCTCAGGAGACCAAATTTATACTTTGAATTCTTTCAGTAGAAATAATTCTTTTAACTAGACTGTCTTATCACTGCACCTTTTTTGACTGACACTTGTGAAAACAGAATCACCAAAATTATATTGAATTGAATAGAATGTTAATAACAATATAAAATAGATTATAAGGTAGTGACAAACTCCTTCATAATCTCTTTAGAAAAAGATAATTATATATAATATAGGTACACACTTATATTACATGTAAATGTTACATAAATATTAAATATATAAACATTTTGGCATTATTTTAAATGGTTAGATATTCAGAAGATTTTATTTGTTCTAATGTTTCTATTTATTGCTGACGAAGAATTTTCAATCTATTGCCTTGTTGACCTAAAGTAACTCAGATAAAATGAGTTATAGTATTTTGAAGTGAGATAGTTGGCCGTCATTACAAAAAAAAAAAAAAAGAAAAAAAGGAAACTTTTAGAAAGAAAATCACAGTGTGTTTTTTTTTCTGTGGTCTCTGGATAAAATATTATTTTCACTGTCCAATTCTGTTTATTTTTTAATCTCAAATTATCTCAGGATCCTTGTACTATCATAAATAAGACAGTGGGATAAATTGAGTGCAAGTGTTTTAAAGTTACATAAATTCAAGTCTTAAAAATAGCCACCTGCATATATATGCGATTTATTTTTTATTTACGTCTAGTACAGTATTTTATATTGAAAACAATAATAATGAAGGCTTTTATGCATTGTTTTAAAAGAATTCCAAGGTATATGAAGTTTAAAGAAACCAAGGTTCAGGGCAGACTTTATAAATGACTACCATTTGTGTGGATTAAAAAAGCAAACAAACCAGGCACAGGAAAGAAATATGTACAGCTTTTCTGTGTATAGCATGTCTCCAGAAGGAGACCTAAGAAACATGTAATGTTGCTTTACCTCTGGAGAGAAAAACCAGGTAGCTGGGAAGCGGGTTGGAGGGAGGCTTGAACAAGGTACCTTCTGAATTTTGAACCATGCAACTATCTTACCTGTTCTACAACTAAATAAATTTACATTCATTTTTTTTAAATTAAAGTTTATTGGGGTGACAATTGTTAGTAAAATCACATAGATTTAAGGTGTACAATTCTGTATTACATCTTCTATAAATCCCATTGTGTGTTCACCACCCAGAGTCAGTTCTCCTTCCATCACCATATATTTGATCCCGTTTACCCTCATCTACCAATCCCCTCTTTACCCTCTGATAACCACTAAACTGATATGTGGGATATAAAACTGAAAGCAACAAAGGAACAAGACAAACAAACAAACAAACAAAAAATCTGCTTTGCTTTCCTGTATGGTGGTTTCATTCTCAGGCAAGGCTTTCTTCCCATTGAGTTGGAAAGATGGTCATCAGCAACTCCAGGCTTAATTCAGCCAGGCTGGTAACCTCAAAGAAAGAGATTGCCTTCTTCCCAATGATTTCAGAAAAAGTCATAGGAATCACACTGATTGGCCTGGCTGGGCAGGTGTCCTATCCCTATACCAACTGCATATAAGGTTGTACTTAACCATGGCTGGATCGTGGACCCAACATGGAACTGCAGGATTGCGTCAGCATCTCAGGCAACAAAATCACATGTAATCTGAATATGTAAAGAATGGTTTTCGAAAGGCTAAATGGTATGCTGTTAGCAAAAGAAGAGAAAAATAATATTGGTCAGGTAAACAACAGGTTGAATCAGAGACAAGTTCAGTTTACCTCTAGTGATACGATTTTATTGTAAGGATTCATGTGGAAGTAAGGGAGAGCAGAAAACAGTCTTCATGGAGAAATGAAGTGTTGGCCGGCTAGAGAAGCCCCTTATCTTTACATTCTGGAGGTACCTTGCTTGGTCTC
This sequence comes from Rhinolophus hipposideros, assembly GCF_964194185.1. NCBI lineage: Eukaryota > Metazoa > Chordata > Mammalia > Chiroptera > Rhinolophidae > Rhinolophus > Rhinolophus hipposideros. The sequence continues at coordinate 17,932,099 of NC_138066.1, read as the reverse complement.
TAGACACCGACTGCTGCCCCTGGTGTATATTGACTGAGATTTGAATAGTGATACCAGCTTGAATCCAACCTGGGGTTCAGACAGGTCTGAAGACCAATGGAATGGCTTTCCAGAACCCTATTTGCATGAAGGAGAAATGAAGCACAGTTCCTGATACTACTGTAGCTGTAGGTCCGGACTGCAACTCTGGAACAAAACAGCCACTCCAGAAATTGCCATATCATAAGGGCATAGAGTAGGTTATTGTACGCTCCCTCTTGTAGGGCTGGTCCATTTTGGTACTTCTATTCTCTTATATTTTCCTCTAAAAGCTTCATTGTTTTACCTTTTGCATTTAAGTTTATAATCCATTTCATAATAATTTCTGTAGCTACTAACTCATTTCTGCTATTCATTTTCTTCTCTCTAATGACTTCTACTGTCTCATGGCTTTTTTATTTTTAATTTATTGGGGTGACAATTGTTAGTGAAGTTACATAGATGTCAGGTGTACAATTCTGTATTGCATCATCTATAAATCCCATTGTGTGTTCACCACCCAGTCAGTTCTCCTTCCATTACCATATATTTGATCCCCCTTACCCTCATCTCCCTCCTCCCATCCACATTCATTGTTTAAATGAACCAATGAATTAGAAAATTAATTTGTTAAACAAATGGCTACAGCCAGTATACCCCTGTTATTTAGAGGAAAAGGTTTTAAGGAGTCCTGGCCCCTACCCCACTCCGTAATTCCTGGCGGGGATTCACCAACAAAGGAACCCTTGGGGCCTTTGGGAAGGAGCATGGGATAAAATTATTTATTCTGGTCCACTGGCATCACTTCCAGGAAAGGGTCTCCCTCTTTCAACCCAAAACGAGGCTTGTCTCATGGCCTCACAGAGACACATCAGCTTGGGGACTTGCCCAAGCTTTTTTAATTAGGCTCCTTGCTGAAAAGCTACATCATTGGTTTCTGAAGTGGCAACTGGCTTCTAAGATGTAATCACTTCAGCACAAGGAATTCTTATTAAAAAGTCTGATATTCAGTGCTTTCCTGCATAAAAAGTATCCAAACGGACTTGCAGTATCAGGAAAAGCAGCACCAAGTGGGTAAGGCCAGGAAGCCTTGAGCTCCCCAATTGCAACAACCTATAGAGTTTGATCTGTGAGTTCTGATTAAATTCAGTGGAAAGGGCAGTTGATAGCACAGGTACATGTCTCAAGCCACTCGATGTCATCACCCTGGCTCGATAAGGAAGATGAAAGGGAGACAAACGGGCTCACCTCCAGAAGGAGTTCCCTGTTTTTCTGGGCAGGGGAGGTGGATGGGCTCCAAGTGCTAATGAAGAAAAGCAGCTGTGAGCTCTGTCCTGGAGTCTCCTCTGCCAGGCATAAGGCTTAGACCAGGCAAGCAAGACTGGGAGGGGACAAATAAATGAAAGGAGCAACAGAAAAAAATGAGAAGTGGGGCTCGTCAACTCTGTCTGTGTGTGTGCTATAACGTGATCATTTAGAAACAAGCCTATGGAGAAAGGATTACTACCCTGCACTCCTCCTGCCCCATTCTACAGGTAAGCAAACTGAGGCTCAAAACAGTACAGTAACTTGCCTAAGTTCTCACAATTAACAAATGTCCAAGTCAGGATATGAGTCAAGGTCTCTCTGATGCCAGAACTCATTCACTTTTTAAATCAGAAATAAACATTTAGCTTTTTAAAAAAACTGTGCCTTTTTTTCTTTTAAATATTATACCTCAATATACTACGTGGCATCTATAAAATATTTTTATTCCAAATAAGATGAATTCTTCCTTTTTTCTTTCCTTTTCACTGTGGCTTCATGCATATGAGCTGAATGGGCGAATGTCAAGTCTTTTACCAGTCAAGAGGACAAACAAGAACTACCCAGGAGCCCGGCAGCTGCCCGAGCCCCTTCCTGGAGGCAGGAGCCAGCTGCTTCAGTTACTTGGGTATTTTAGATGCTAAAAGCTTTCCATGGGGACAAGATCAGTATATTTTTCATGCTGGAACTTTCCATAAACTGTGTCTTTTGCCTCTTTTGAAGACAAAACTGGGGTAAACGACTTTACATTAGCAGTGTGGACTTGCGTTAGACATAAGAAAGAACTTTCGGACAATGAGTGGATGGATGTTGGATCATAAAACGAGTAACCAAGAAAGAACAGGAGTGTAGTAAGTTGGTTATTGCCATGCATACAGTCCAGACTCTGGATTGTGGTTGATTTGCTTTGCTGATTATATTCTATCTCCTGCAAACACCCTGCCATCTAGTCTGAGTCTTAGCACATCGCCACATTTATTGATGTGAGCCTTTGCTCTTGCTGACTCCTCCGAAATGCCTCTCCCTCCCCCTGACTATCCCAACTCTACCTGCCCTTCAGATTCTAGCTCAAGTTCCTGGGTCTGCTCAAAGCTCTCTGACCACTGCAGCTCATGTGACTCCACCCCTCTTGGATTTCTCCATAGACTGGGACTTAGCCATGATCATCTGGGTGGAGCATAGCTGGTTCTTGCAAAGTCAGATAAGAGTGCTATTATCAGAGAGAGAGGAAAAGGAGAGGGAAAGGACACTGAAACAGCAACTGTGGCAGTTGTCCACTGGGCTGAGAGCCTGCCACACCAACCACATGACAACTGTCCACTCTGCTGCGACCATCTGACCCTCATTTGCATTCTCTGGGCCTTCTTCTGGGAAGAGAATGCCTTGAAAGCACACGTCGATATCTGTCAAATGCATTTCCCAAATTACTCCAAACGATAAAGGTGGCTTCTGGGACACACCAGTTTAACGTTGGTTTGGAGCACAGCCAGTCACTCTTGACACAGTGACATGTTACCATGTGAAAGATGCTTTCACACATAAGATTTCATTTTATCCTCATAACAATCCCATAAAGCCCTTTTTGCAGATAAGAACACTGAGACTGAGATAGAGCAAGTGGTTCACACCAGCTCACGTGGCTAGAAGATAGCAAAACCAGCACTAGAGGCCAACCTCTTCAGACCAGGGTACTTTTCCTTGTGCCATCCTGTCCCTAAAGCCAACCCCACGCCACACTCCTGAGATGGACATGTAGTGGACATTACCCATATTGCCCCTTGACAGGTGACCAGCCAGTCAGTGCTGGTACCAGTTAAAACTCAGGTTTTGATCGGAACAGAAATGCGCCCCTTACTCATGTCTTGGTCTGGCATCTGCAGCCTGCTGCCCACATACGCTATGCAGGGGGCATCTGAGTCAGCTCCACTATTCCCGACAGTTCACACCAAAGGCAGGAGACAGACCAGCCTGGCACACCAGGCTCTGGGCGTGAGGCATCTTCTGCCCTTGAAGCTGAACTAAGGAAGCCCAAAGCCGTCTGTGCCCGTCACCTGGCGCTCCTGGATTATTCCCAAGCTGCGCTCCTCAGGCCCATCTCGGACAGGCCCTGAGGACTTGGCTCCAGACTACTCGGCAGGGTTTGCCTCTGTTCTCTGGTCTCCCCAGCAGCTGATTCTTGGCTCTGCCTCAGAGGCTTTGGCTTGGTCCTGCCTCCCTGCACCAGAAAACAGAGGTGGATTCTGATGGGCCTTTATGTGAGTTAACTAATGTGTGTAAGGTGCTTAGCACAGGACTGGCACATAGTAAGCGCACTGGAAGAGTGTGCTGTTGCTGAGCTGGGCACTGTCCCCGTATTACCAGCATTTCCTACTTGCCTCGTAGAACACATCCCAAACACTTAATCCAGGCTTCCCAATCTGCCGGCATAAAGTCTCACACCCACAGCATAGCTCTCTGGCTGGGCTCTCCTGCTCATCTCCTAGGACTCTGCGCCTTGTGCTGTGAAACACCTGGACTCCCTTTAAGCCCGTGAACATGCCAAGCTCTCTAGACCTTTGCTCTGCTGTATTTTCCATTGAAATGCTCTTTGTTTCCTGCCCCCATCACCACACCACACCCCCAACAACAACAAAAAACCTCATCCTTCAATTCTCAGCTGGGGTCTTACTTCCCCTGGGAGGCCTTCCCTAAGTCCATTCTCCATCCTACCCATCCAGATTAGGTTGAGTCTTCCGGCTGTGCTTTCCTTTGGCGATGATTCTAAATAGACATATACTAATTACTTCTTTAATGTCTGTCTTCCCTCTAGAGTGTAAGCCTCTTGAGGACACAAGCCATATTTGAAGATGCTGTGTCATATCCTCAATGCCTCATATGATGCTTGGAATAAGTAGCACCTCAAAGACACATTGAATTGCACTGAATTGAAGCAAAATGGCTTGGGAAATGATTATAGCATCAATGCCAATGAAAATGATGATCTACCGTATCATCTCACCTTACAGGTGGAATCTGAAAAACAAAGAAACAGAGGCAAACTTACAGATAGAGAGAACAGATTGGTGGTTGCCAGAGGCCAGGGGTAGAGGGTGTGTGAAATGGGTGAAGGGGGTCAAAGGGTACAAATTTACAATTATAAAATCAATAGGTTATGAGGATATAATGGTAACTAATAATACCAGGGGATGGTGACTATAGTTAAAAACAATAAATATATTGTATATTTGAAAGTAGCTAAGAAAGTAGATCTTAAAAATCCTCACGACAAAAAACAGTTGTAACTATATGTGGTGATGGATGTGTAATTAGACTTATTGTGGTGATCATTTTACATTATATACAAACATTGAATCATTATGTTGTACACCTGAAAATAATATAACGTTATTTGTCTATTACATCTCAATAAAAAAAAATAAAGCTTGATGTGCTATTATTTATTTACTATATTTGCCATGACGTATTCAAAGCCAGAACCTAGCATCTAATCAGTAATAAAAGGATGAAGAATAGAGGAAACAGATAATAACTTCAATGCTTCTTTGTGCAACAGCATCTATAACAATTGCTACCCTCAAAGGGGGCACCAATTAAAGCTGAAGGGAACAAATGAGTCACAGGTATCAGGGATCAAAAGTCAACAAGCAAGTTACTCATCCCTGATTGGTCAACGTAGAGGGTGCTGAATTTTGCCCTGTGCACAGGAATCCTGTGTGGCACTATTGTTGATGTCGTTTGAGGATTGCTGAGAATATCTTTACCAACCCAAACAAATCTGAAATGACCAACAAGGAAAGTAAAGGGAACAACAGCTCATTGGTTTCTGTCTACTAAGATCCAAGGTTCATCTCACTTCCAGTCAACAAAGATGTACCCAATTCCTCTTTCTGCCCACAACAGCTCACTAAGTAACTTCTAATTTCGGTGACGTGCACTGGAGGGCCTGTCCCCCAAGATCCGTTAGGTTCTGATCATTCCTACTAGTTTTCATCACTGAGAGCTTTTGTTTTTTCCCCCTGTGCATTAGCGTTAAGAGGCTCTCCTTGATTTTATTGTTGTTAATAACAGCAATTGTTTCTTGCTAGTCCCAGTTAATTTTTTATTTTGGGGAAAAAATAAATAGTAACTGAGGCTCCCTCCTCAGGAGCATGGAAATGCTGTTTAACGCTAGCTTTTTTAATGGTTGTTTGTTATCAGCACCCACAAAATGTCTTCTCTCACACGCCCTTTTGGATTGGAGACTCCTCTAGGGAACGGCCAGCCTCATCTGCTCTCTGTGAAATGCCTTGTTGGATCTGACTCAGCGTGGATGATGAATTTGGGTGACTGGTCATCCTGATATAGACACGTGACTTCCTGCAACTGCCGTTCTGCCTTCTGCTTCCCTGGTCCAGCCCTCTGCCCCCAACTTTTCCTTGATTCCATCCACAGTGTGTGTGAGGGGTGTTAGCTCCCCACAATCGCCATCGAGCCACTCTAAAGTCACCTTATGCAAACAGGCAGTCCGTGAAAAGCAGTATGACTACTGCCCAAATGCAGTTTCAGACCATCTCCTAGCTACTTCCCTTGCAACCAGACTCCTACCCTAAGCCCCTCCTGCGACGACTGTGGAGAATGCACAGCCACCATCACCTGCAGCAGCCACCACCTCGCTGAGTAATCCAACTCAATCCAGCAAAACTTGACTAAGTGTTGGAGTCACACAAACCCAGCATCAATCCTGGCTCTACTATTGATGTCTGTGAGAGCTTGGGCCCATCCCTCACTTCTCTGAGCCCTCGTGTCCTCATCAGTAAGTGGAAACAACAGTGCTTCCTCACATGGTTGCTGCCAGAATCCAAGATAAACATATTCCAAGCACCAAGCTCCATATCAAGTGCCCACTAAATACATGCAGAAAGGGTGGATATTGAATAAGCACAAGACATGTTCTAGAGATCGTAGAATTCTTAGGGAGAGATCAGTGTTACCTTTCTAGAGATCGAGAAAGGCTTTGTAAAGGAGCTTTGAAAGAGCCCTGAAAGAGGGGTGAGGAGTTTGGCAGATGGACTAAGGGGAGGGCATACCAGGCAGGGCAACAACACAAACAAAGGCTGGGCTTGGGCCCATTTGGCCAATTACATGATGCAGCTGGAGCAGAATGGGAGGGGGCAGGGAGCCCTGGAAGGAGCTGGACTGGAAGAGCCTTGTAGGGTCATTGTTAAGTTGCAGGGGACATAGTTTGGCCCAAAATATAGCCAGATTTTTGCCTGCAAGTGTCATATCAGGATAAACTAATTATAATAGCAACTGGATAATGAAAATTGAGTATCATCCATTCAAACCCCACAGTTTAAGTATCCCTGAGCTGATGGACACCTTTGCACTATCTAAGAAGAGGTTGCCTAATCAGAAAAGACAGGAAATAATGGTGAGGCTGGTTTAGGATAAGTGAGTCCTCCAGATGCCTCTTCTCATATTGGTGCACTAATGACACTGATATTCAGTTCCCGTCTGGTCCCAGAGGCTGTCTGGCAAGTCAGGTCTCTTCGTCAAATCATAAGTTCTAAAAAGACAACCTTGAAGGTTATCTCTATTCAACCCTCATTGTGCTCTTATCACACACAGGGCATTGCTTTGGGCTTTGGGGACACAAAGACACATGGGACACAGTCAGTCTCAGTCCCATAAGAACATTGAGCGCAGCCTCAGGGCCCAGCCCTGGCGGGTACCCACAGTGAGGGTACAAAGATGGTCAGGGGACAGCTGGGACTGCACAGGAACCTGAACAACCAGAAGGGGAGTAACCTTGGAGGAATACGTGCCCCCCAGGGCCTCCTTCTCCTCTCCTATCCCAATGCCTGGGGGTTTATCATATTAGATGCATGCTTCATTTTACACAGGTTGGGTGGCTGTCTTTTTAAAAAAGGGTGTGTGAGAGAGAGAGAGAGAGAGAGAGAGAGAGAGAGAGAGAGAGAGAGAGAGCGTGTGTGCATGTGTGTGTGTGTGTAGTTTTTTTCACTGAGGAACATTTGACAAATTCAGAAAAATAGAAGGAAGAAAAAATTACCCGCCATTTCACCACTACCATTCACATTTTGGTGGATCTCTCTTCTGGTGCCTTTTCTCTACGTAGGCATGTTTGTCTGATGGTTTATTTGTTAAATGACCACACTGTGCACACAATTTTGTGTACTACTTTTTCTAGGGAGCTTCGTATCACAGGCATTTTTCTTTTTCTGAAAAACGATTTGTAATGATCATGCAGCGCCTTCGTTGCACAGATAGCCCTAGAAGCTTTATCCCACCAGTGAATGCCAGGAAGGCAGTGTGAGTGCAAGTGCAGACCAGCCAAGGTGCAGACAACAGATACCAGATCCTTTCCTGCTGGCACTGGGCTCGTGCAGCCCACACTGGGGGGCAGAGGAGAGACCCACCTAAAGAGAAGGGCACCAGCAGGTAAACCGAAGACCAGGGAGGGGGTCACGTGACTGACTGCTATCTGCGCACTGTCTTAATCTCACTGCCCTGTGGGATGTGCGTCCTGCTGCAGGTGAGGAAAGTGTGGACGACAGGTTAAGGAACTCACCCAAAGTCACACCACTGCTAAGTGACAGAACTGGGATCTAAACTCAGCCGGCTCCCACTGTGCGTGATTAGAGCTAATTACTCCTTACCGTGGCCCTGCGGGTAGGGACGGTCATTACTCCAGAGGATCGACGGAGAAACCAAGGCTGAATGATGCAAGGTCATGGAAAGAACCACCTGAGTGGAATTGGGATGTGAGCCGGGTCTGGCTTTCTCCACCGATTTCAGGCTCATGAGAACATACATGACTGCTTGCTTGCTTCCTCCCTCCTTTCCTTCCAAGATGGTGGCAAAAGAGGGAAGGGTCAGTCAAGACGGATTGCAGGTTCACAAAAGCCTAAACACATCGGCACTACTGCAGCTGCTTTGGTGTTCTTGTTTCACGCAGGCTGCATTCACCACTCTGGGACACTGTAAATTCCATGAAGGTAAGGACCAGGCTTCTGCTCCTCTGGGCGGGGAGCACCGGTGTCAGGAGGAGTGGCTGCTTGGCAGGCTGCTGGGCACAGTGTGACTGTGAGGCTCAGGGGCTCGGGAGGTGACAAGCAGGGATAGGACAAGTCCACAATCAATCAACTAAGATCCGGCGTGAAATGGGCTAAAGGCAGATGCGCGGAGCACAGTGGGAGTAGAAGAGGGAGCGGGGAGGACGGCTTTCTGTGAGAGACATTTATTGGCACTGCCTGGTACCACATGTGTGTCAGGCTCTTCAACTTCATCTTATTCAAACGTCACAAAGGAGGAAATTGAGCTCGAAGGTAACACCCTTGCAGAGCCGCTGAGCTGGGATTCAAATTCAGATCTGTCTGGTTCTAAAATCCATGCCCTGTCCTCTGGACAGGCTGCCATCCAAGAAGACACCCACTGCAGTCTCAAAGAATGACGCCCAGAATAAATGAATCACTTTCAAAGCAAAGTGAAAAACCACATTCTCCCCAAATCTCGTATCTAAACCGACTGGAAAAGCAGACATAAAGAATGATGGGGTCACAAACATGGCGAGAAAAGCCATCTGAGCAAATGTCCCTTTCTCCTACCCCTGATCTCCTGGTCTCTCATCTAACAAGGCCAACGGATATTCCAGAACTGCTACAGTTGATTAGTTCCAGAAGAGAGATCTCTCAACTTCAGTGTCTTCAGGACAGCTTCACTCCTTGGGCCCTGGAGTCTTAGTTTTGTTTTTTATACTGAAAGACAGAGAGATTGTTAGAAGTGGGCGAGGGAAGCCAACGGGAGAGGGAAGACCCAGGAAATCCTGAGAACAGGGTCATCTAGGCCTCAGACACCCCCTGCTGGGTCTTCTTGAAGGTGGCGGCACTCAGAGGGTCGCGTCTCTAGTTGGTACATGGATTCCCTTTCTTCTTTAATGGAAAAGGACGCGGATGGGGTTGACGGGGAGGATAAGAAAGACACAGAGGAATTAGAACTGAACATGGCAGCATGCCCATCATTGCGGAGTCATCATTCTCTTTAATATGAATCTTGTCCAGAGAAAAAGAATCTCAGGTAGAGGAGGACCCGCAGAAGCCAATCACTGAGTTCAAGAAAACGAATCCTAAATTAAAAAAATAAATAAATGTAAAAAAAAAAAAAAAAGAAATAGTCTTATAAAAAATAAAATAAAAATAAAACAAAAAATCATTTGTTTAAAAAAAAAAAAAAAGACAAGACAAGAAAACGAATCCAGGACGCCGTATATGGAGATTCCGATAGAGAAGGACAGAGAGATAGGGCATGCTGCAGCTCTTTAGGTTGTTCTAACACCAAAGTGTAGGGACCAGAAAGCCAGTCCATATTCCTGACTCCCTCCCTGTCTCCACCAAAACAGATACTTGAATGTTTCCTCAATAACCCTGCCTCAGTGTGGATACCTCCAAAGACCGGGGGCTCACTACCCTCAAGACAGCTCTCTTCTCTGAGGCATCACAAGGCCGCTGCCAGCTTTGTTACTATTGCTTCTAGGAAGACCGTTTTTCTTCTTCCTGCTGCCCATCTCAGTTTATTCAGATTGTTAGGCAAAAATTTTACTTTTAATTTAATTTACTTTAAATTTTACTTTAATTTTACTTGAGGGTGCCCCTCTACCCCAACTTCTTGCAGAAAACAAATGCAATCAGAACGGCATATCCCATCCCCTTTCAGCTTCTGGAGGAGAGGGAACAGCTGGTTTGTTCTCAACTGTGGGGCAGAGACGTCCCCTGGTGGTCATGACGGAGATTACAGCTCACAGGTGGAAGTGGCAGCCAAGCACTTACTTTGTTCATGATCCAGTCGGCGTCTTCAATGGCTCTTTTAATAATCTGCTGGATTCTCTCAGGATTGTCTTCATCTGAATGAACCTGGAAACTCTGAAAGTTAAAGCATAAAAAAAGACGACGACCAAATTCACAGGTCTGGCAGCTTCAGAGCACTAGTCACAGGCCAGGACACTGCAGGCACTTTGTACTCAGCATCTCTTACCCTCCCATGGAGAGTTACCATCCCACAGAGAGACAAGGAAGCAGAGGCTCAGAAACTCTAACTTTCCATGAAGCAATGGTGCCAGCATTGGAATCCTGGTCTATTCAACTGCACAGCCCATACTCCTGCCAGCAGGACAGTTGTGAAAAGGAAGACTGGTACCCAAATGACCCCCAAATCAAGCGAGCCCAAAGGTTATAAGGCAGTGGGGGCCTAAGGGAAATTTCCCTCTCTCTGTTTGCACTAGAGTGAAAGGAAGGAGCTTTCACTAGGGTGAGACCTTTGCATGGCCTCACAACTGGGAAGAACAGGGCTTCTCCTGGCCCATGCTGGAAAGCCAAGCAGAAAAGGAAGGAGCAGGGGTGGCTTTGGGAAACCCAGCCACGCCCAGTGCAGAGCCCAGGCTGCTGTTTGCTTTTGTCCAGATGTTCACCCTCGAGAAGCTCACAGTGTGAGCGTCAGGTTCACTGGTGTGGCACTCAGGGCCCTTCCAAAGCACCGGTCCCCTCGGGCCCACACATCCTCATCCTCGTCTTCAGGAGCAGCTCAAATACTCACTTCCAGGAAGCCCTCCCTGACTCCCTCATACAACTGACTGCTCCCTTCTCCACGTTTCCACAGCCCTCTGTTGCTACCACTATTTTTCTTTTTCCACTTTCCACATTATGTTTGTATTAATTTTAGTTTTTAACTTTTTATTTGGAAATAATTTCAATAATTTCAATATAAAAGAATGCCTTTCAGAATCAACAATTGTTAACATTTTGCCACTCTGGCTTTATCATTCTCTCTTCATATGTGTTTGTATCAAATTTTGGGGGGCATTGAAAAGTGGAGGACATCATACCCTTAACCTCTAAACACTCCAGTGTGTATTTCCCAACAACAAGGGTTTTCTCTTACTAACCACAGTAATCAAATTCAGAAAATTTAACATTGATACAATACTATTATCTAATCTATAGTCCATAGTCCAATTTCATGAATTTTCCCAACCACGTCCTTTCTAATAATTGCGTTTTTCTGGTCCAGGATCCAATCTGAGATCACACATTGCATGTAGTAGTCACATCTCTTTAATCCCCATTAAACCAGAGCAATTCTTCTGCCTTTCTTTGTGTTTCATGACATTGACACGTTTGATGAGTACAGGCCAGTTACGTGGTAGATGGTCCCTCAGTTTGTGTTTACCTGCTATTTTCTCATAATTAAATTCAGGTGTGCATGGTTGGCAGAAACGCCTGTCAAAATGACGTTGTACCCCACGCTGTTTTAATTCTCCCCTTAGCTGCCTTATTCACATCAGGCACAGAACTGGAGGCTGCATACTCTGTTTCCTAAACAGAAACCAGACAGAGGAGCTGGGCTGCCCAGCAGTGGCTTCCAGTGGCTTTTACCAAAATGTGGCCCCACCACCACCACCTGAAAGACCATCCCTGCCCCCTGCCCCTGGCTCCCGACCCCATGATAGGCCTCCTATTAGAGAAAGTACCCCCCACCTGCCCCAGGGGTGGCGTACCCTGCTCCCACCTGCCTGATAGCATGTTTGTAATGCTCCTGGATGCCCTTGGTGGGCAGCTGCCGGCAACAGCGCAGCAGGTATCGGTAGAGCTGCAGCGGCGTCTGGACCAGCTCTGCCCCCGGTAGTGGGGCCATCCGCAAGACTGTCTGTTCCTGGAAAACACAGCGTCACTTATAAGGCATCAAGCCAGTCCTCAGCCCTGGCCCCCAGGTTCCAGCGCTCTGTGAAGCAGGCCTCATACAGCGTAGAGGCAGAACCCCCACAGGCCACACCATACGGAACCCAGACCCTGAGCTCGGGCTGGGCATTTAGTCCTGCAGAAGTCTCCGCCCAGAGCAAGCCTTCCAGGACCAAGGGCACAATGTGCAGCCTCATCTTGGTGTCTTCTTTCTGGATGCCATCTTCAGGTGGTGGGTTAGAATGTGTCGTTAACAAGTGGAGTAGGGCAGACCGGCAGGAAAACCCCGCCATTGCAATTGCTGAGAAACCAGCTAACCTCAAACAACGGAGGGCAGGATGCCCAGAGGTCTGAACCTCACTACTCCCAGGGTGGTCCTGGGCCAGCGGCATGCACATCACCTGAGAGCTGGTTAACATGCAGAGTCTCAGGCCCCACCCCACACCTACTACACAGAACCTGCACTTTTAACAAGATGCCCAGGAGATTCAGATGCACATTAAAATTTGAGAAACACGATTCTAGAGGGCTCTGCATGAAGAAGCAGCTGCTTACAGAGTTGTCGGGGTGTACCAGGGCCTGGGCACATGATTTCATTTTACTGTGTGTTATAAATACTCATAGGAATAATACTGAGCGCTTGTTCTGTCCTGTTCGCTTTACTTGTGATTAATGCACACATTTAAAAAAACAATCAGCAGAGGGGGCGGCCGGATGGCTCAGTGGGTTAGAGCGTGAGCTCTGAACAACAGGGTTGCCGGTTCAATTCCCTCATGGGATGGTGGGCTGCACCCCCTGCAACTAAGATTGAAAATGGCGACTGGACTTGGAGCTGAGCTGCGCCCTCCACAACTAGATTGAAGAACGACTAATGGGTCCTGGAGAAACACACTGTTCCCCAATAAAAAAATAAATAAATAAAATGAAAAAATAAAGCAATCAGCAGACAGGTCTGACAAGTTGCCCAAGGTCACACAGCTGGTCCAAGGACAGAGCTGGGATTTGAACCCAGACAGGCTCCAGAGCCCACCTTTTATTAAAAAAAAAAAAAAAAAGTCTTATTGATATGTAGTTAACATACAATCAACGCACATATCTAAGGTGTACAATTCGATAACTTTGGACATACATACAAGTATATACCTAAGAAACCATCATCATAATCAAGAGTCAATATCTGCACCCCATAAGTTTCCTCGTGTCTCTTTGTAATACCTTCCTCCTGCCCTCGCCACTCCCCATTCCCACAGCAACCACTGCTTTGTCACTACAGATTAGTTTGCATTTTCCTGAGTTTTCCATAAAAGGAACTGCTGGGTCTGCAGAACCCGTATTTTTAAACTCTGTATAATAATGGCTTTTTCCAAAGAACCCACAACTCTAATCTGGCCTCTTATTTTTTAAAGCAGGACACTCTAATTAAGAGTATGGATTTTGGGAGTGGCCGGTTGGCTCAGTTGGTTAGAGCGCAGTGCTCATAACACCAACGTCACGGGTTCGATCCCCACATGGGCCAGTGAGCTGCACCCTCCACAACTAGATTGAAGACAGTGACTTGACTTAGAGCTGATGCGTCCTGGAAAAACACACTGTTCCCCAATATTCCCCAATAAATATTTAAGAGAGAGAGAGAGAGAGAGAGAGAGAGAGAGAATTATCAACATTTAACAAAAAAAAGAGTATAGATTTTCTGTTTCCAATGGTAGAACATAAGGACTTGTTAGGCTTCCGTTCAGTAGCTTGCAGCCCACAGCCGTCTCCTTCTCTATGCTCACTGCCTGGTAGGCTCCTGCCTGGACCTCGGCCATAGCATCTTACCTGGCATCCCTGGCTCCGGCCTGTCACTTCCCAGTCTCCTCCACACTGACTCCGTGTCCTGGGCTCATCCCACAGTCAGACACACGGAGCTTCTCCCAGATCCCCCAAACCCGCAAGTATGTCACCTCTCGGTGCCTTTGTACATGCAGCCCCCTAGTGTGGAGCTCCCTTCCCCTCTCCGGGTGAGAGACTCACATTCATCCTACCAGGTCCAGCTCAGTCTCACTTCCTCTGGGAAGCCCTTCCTGACTGTCCCTCCCTCGGGGGACTGAAGTACCCTGTTCATGGAGCTGTTACAGTGCTTCCCAAACTGCCGGGGATTCATCTGCTACCAGGCCTGCGGAGCCTGGCCCAGGCCCCAGCGCTTGTGCCCTGTTTGTGGAACCAGACTGAATGGAATCTGGTATCTCCTCTCTGCAGATTTCCCCTCCATGACAGAGAAGCTGACTATGCTCCAAATGAAGGAGCTAAAAGACCAAGATGAAGTGACTGGCCTTAGTTTTAAAGTAAAAGAAGAAAGAAAAGAAAAAAAAAAAAGAAGAGAAGAGAAGAGAAGAGAAGAGAAGAGAAGAGAAGAGAAGAGAAGAGAAGAGAAGAGAAAGAAAGAAAGAAAGGCAACTCTCTCCTCATCAAAAAGAGAACCAGAATTCTAAAATTCTAAAACTATCAGTGGTCCTTAAACTAATAAAGAAACTCATTAAGTAGCTGGTGTCAGAGGCTCCTTCATTCCACTTCCAGCATTCTACTTCCTGGCAACAATAAATGTCTGTCTCCACAGCTAAGTGTGCCAATTGTTCCTGGTACTCTAGGCTCTAGTCGGGACATTGGGGTGGGCAAGTGGTTGTCTGCCCTCACCATCCATCCTCCCTTCTAGTAAGAGCCCTACATGTGAGACTGGCGATCCATTCCTCTCCAGGTCTCAGCCCACAAGATCTGGGTGGGGCGTCACTCCAGGCTTGACCAATCAGAGACCTGCATCCATGTGGTCACTGGGATTGGTTCAGATGGGCACATAATGGAAGCTGAGAGAATCTCCACACCTCTGCAGCAATGACTGGAAAGGACTCAGCTCCCTGTCTCTAGACCTGATGCTGAGAGGACTTGATCCTCTCTTAGGGAAGCCATCTTGCCTCTTCTTGAAGCCTGAGACTGGAGCACAGCAGAAGGCGGAGCTAAGAACTTCAGCAAAACCAAGTCTGAAGAATTCATTTGAGCCCTAAAAACCATCCACCTGAAGGCAGTCCCACCCCTGCAGTCCCACCCCTAGACCTTTCAATGACCCAAGCCAATTAGTCCCCTTTACCCAAGCAGCTTGGGTTTGTTGTTTTGTCACTTGCAACCAAGAGTCCTAACTGATGGAAAAATCTTAATCTCCCAGATTCTGCTCACACGATGAGTTCTGATGGTTCCAGCTCTAAGGAAGAATGCAGACAGGGCAAGGCCCTCAAGTCTTGTTGCCACGAGTATCAACCTGCCTGGCTGACTGGCCACGCTTCAGTCCAACAAAGTGAGGGAAACCCACGCAATGGGGGCAAAGACCTTCAAGGGCCATCACAGACGACATACCACGGAAGCCCCCAACCGGATGGGCAGACTCCACTAGCAGGCTTCCCCAAACCATATAAAGTGCTAATCAAATATTGTAAAATGCTAGTCGTGTGACAGATGGTTACCAGCTGCAGTCTTCAAAATTAACCTTTGGAAAGAACACAACTTTGTTTCGTTACTTAAAAATCCAAGCAATACTTAGAAACCAACCCGGCAAGTATAGGCGGGAGATTATTTTCAGCTCAATTATAATTCTTAGTCATTCTCAGTAATAACTAACAGAAAATGCATGTGTGGGTCCACTCAGAAGAGTTAAACTAAAAATGCTTTAATTTAATTTGAAGTGTGGGTTTGCTATTATGGAAGGGGCAATGAAACTCACAACATCGTTGCTAAAACTCTATTCCAACCTTATGGCCTTGGGAGCACTTGCTTCACACATCCTGCTCTTTGGACTTGACCTGAGCCTTTCCACCTGGGCTCCTTGCCTCTGTGAAGGCAATGCCATATTCCCAGGCAACCACACCAAAACCATCATAGAGCCAACCCAGACTCCTCCGCCTCCCTCACCTCCCATGCCCCATGGTCTCTCTGTCCTATCAAATTCTACCTCTGCATGGCCCCTCAAATCAGTCCCCCCTTCTCTACTTCCACTGCACATCCTTGGTGAAGGCTCTTACCATAACTCGCATGACAACTCCAAGAGTTCCAGCGGGTCTCCCTGTCTTCCCATTTATTCTCCACTCATCAGCCAGAGTGAATCTTTCCAAAACATAACTCTCAGCATGTCATGTTCCCACCTAAAACTCCTAATATCCACCCTTACGCCCTATCACTTATGACAACTTTTCCCAAAATGTGGGGCAAATATGAAATTATTTTAAGGAGTGTATGGACCAACATCTTTTTATTGTAACGATTTTATATTGAGTTTCATGTGTAATGAGAAAAAAAATCCCACAGTTCCATAGGTATAGTGGCTTAAAACAGTTTTAAAAATGAATGACATAAAACTAATTTTTTTCAAATGTATCAAGCAAATAAGAAGGCAGTTGAAATGTGGATATGACAAAAATCAGGAAAGTGGTACTGAAGTTTGGAAAGTACTGGTCTCCAGAATAGAATCCATACAAGGCCCTCTCTTGTTCTGGCCCCTGCCCACCCCTCAGCACATCTCTCGCTACTCACCGCCAAGGCAGGTAAACTGAGCTCCAAGCGGCACACTCCACGACCGCCTGTGTCATGTTCACCTGCTATGACAGAAGGCCAGGCAAATAGCAGATGTGTTAGGATTCTCCAGAGACAAAACCAATGACTGGTAGGTAGGTAGATAGATAGATAGATAGATAGATAGATAGATAGATAGATAGATAGACAGACAGACAGATAGGAAGAAAGACATTCAAAATCTGAAGAGCTGATGCTCCGTTTGAGGCCATCTGACAGGAGAATTCTCTGGCTCAGAGGAGAGTAGTCTATTGTTCTATTCAGGCCTTCAAGTCAAGTGCTTGGATGAGGACCACCCACGTTGGGAAGGCCAATCTGCTTCACTCTGCGTCCTGATTTAAATGTTAATCTCATCCAAAAATACCCTCACAGACACATCCAAAAAAAGGTTTGGCAAAATATCTGGGCACCATGGCCCGGTCAAGTTGACACGTAAACTTATCCATCCCAGTAGATGTTCAATATCCATCTTCCTACTCCTTCCCACAATACCCGTTTCCTGTAGCTCCTGATTCTTCAACACTCTGTCCTGCGGTCTGGTACTGCCTCCAGAAAGCCCTTACTGACCTAGCGCCCCTGCCACCATGCTCAGCCCTCATCACCGCACATCACTTTAGTTTGGACTTTATCACCTCTCACCTGGGTTACTGGAAAGTTATTTACCTGCCCTCAGCCCCCTTCCAGCCACCCTCCACATGGCCGTCACAGCACTTTCTCTAACTCCCAACTGAAAATCTTCCCACAGCTGGACATGACGTGACAGTGTGTGCTATTAACTATTAATTTTCTCAGGTATAATAACGATGTTGTGGTTTACGTGGGAGAATGTCCTTATCCTTGGGAGATGCGAGTGGAATTATTTAGAGGTGACGTGTCATCACGTCTGCAACTGACTTCCAAGTGGTTCAGCAGAAGACAACGCAGCAAGGGGGAAGACAGGGCGAGAAAGAGAAAGCAAAATGTTAAGACTGTTTTTAGATGGCAGGTATAAGGCTGGGCACTGTGCGGTCACTTCAACTTCTATGTAGTTTGAAAATTTTCGTAACAAAAAGTTATTTTAGACAAATCCTTCCAGAGCATTCCCATCACTGAATGGATAAAGGCTGATACCAATTCCTAAAGCCTTGTCACCTGCCCAGATTCACCCCACATCACTCCCCTCCCTGCCAGGTACATTGACACACCACCTACATAAAGTTCCTTTACTAACAACAACAAAAATCACTTACTATTACTACTGCAGCTGCCTTACTGAATAGTTATCATGGGATAGGTCCTAAACAATGCACATGAATGAACCAATTTTAATCCTCACAATAGCTCTACAAGAGGATACCATTATGCTCTCCCTTTACCAATAAAGAAAAAAAAGAGAGAGGCAAAAAGAAAGTAGGAAATCTGTCCAAGGTCACATAGCTGTGAGTGCAGAAGCCAGGATTTCTGCCCAGGAAGTCTGGTTCCAAGAGTCATGGTGGATGCTGCCAGAAACTAGCCCCAGCCTCCAAATGGATTTGTACTCATCCTGTGGTTGACATTTGTGGTTCTTCCTAACAGCTGCCCCATCCCAATTTCTTTTTAAGGGATGACGTCTTCCCATTGAGTTTGGCCTGCAGAGACTTTCACCAGTGCTCTATCTCTCCTAGCCACAAGGAAAGCATTAGAGACAAGCTAGGCCAACTGAGGATTCCCACCTCTGGAAAGCGGTTCATGAACATTATTACAAAGAGCCTGAAAATGGGTCCATGTCCCCCAGCAGTAGCGTGTCCTGACCAGCTTCTTCCTGCTCTGCACTGTCCCTGTAGGTCCTGCTGCCTGGACTTTCAGAAATGTCTAGATTCTTGCTCAGTTCTCCAGCCTTCTCCCTTGAGCCTATGAGCTCCTAACACTCTTTCAATACATTTCCTTTTGGTTTCTCCCTCCAATCCCCTTTTACACAGAACTAGACTCTCTCCCTACCTGTCTGACTACAGCCTTAGGTCAGGAGATCCCCCCGTGCTCCTAGGGTCCAGGTCCCCCACCACACCAAATGCCCACGAGGGCAAGGACTGTGTCAGATTCTTCCATCTCTGTTCCCTCAATGCCTAGCACAGCACTGGGCATACAGTGGACTCCTCCATAAATGCTTGCTGACCCAATAACCTCAAAATCTGACCAATCCCCAAACTTGAGAAAACAACAGCTCAGCCTTCTCCCTGCCTTCTGGTCCTGGGGATCCGAATGTGGCTGAGACTGACCTGTGCTCCTGCCCATTATAAAGGGATGACCTCTGCTCTCCGCAGGGTCCACCATGGCCTGGGTACACCTGGCCATTACCTCTGGCAGAACACCCTCCCTTTTCCACTCATCTATTCCACGCCTTTTCCAGTCTCCTCAGCCTCCCTCCAGCTCATGGGCAGGAACTCCCTGCAGGCAACGGACGCCCCCTACTTCACTCCGTCTGGAGAGGCCATCAGATAAGAATATCCTCCAGTTCCCCCCACGTGAAATTCACTCTTGCCTGAGAGCTAACTGATGTACTAAGAACACCACTAAACACTTTTACAAAAAGCATTATCATCCCCAGTTTGCAGATGTGGAAACTGAAGCTGAGAAGTGAGCTGACATGCCCACGAATACACAAGTAGGGAGAGGCAGGACTGGGATGTGGGCCCTGGCTCTAGTCCTAGTGCTTTCAGCTCCCTGCGTTCTTGAAGGAAAGGGGGCCTTTTCTTTTCCAAGGCTCTGTTAGGCTCTCAGAGCCGCTCTCCTGGATTGATCCAACACCCTTCTGACATGTCTCCTTTTCAATCCTTCCCTATGCTCGGCCAGAATGGGCTTCTAAAACCAAAACTCATCTTTCAGTCCATTGCTTGATATCCTTCAATGGCACCTACAGAACAAACTCTAGGGCCATCGCTATGCATATGCTGGAGTGTGGTCCCACGCTACATGTGGGAAGAGGGTAGTGTTCAAGGCTTTGCGCAGTCAACCACCACCTGTAGCCAAATCCCCCGTGCACTCTACCCTCTTCCTGGCTCTGCCCCTCTGTCACTTTGTTTCCCCTGTAGTGCCTGGCACACAGGGGTCACTCAATAGAGGGGCTCCAATGGAATCCTCCTTCGTCCCAACAACTTTCAGGCTACTTTCCTGTACCTTGAAGACTGAGGAGAATAGTGCGAGCACATGGGGCCCAAGTCATGGCAGGACTGTGTGAGAATTGAATGAGAGCACACGTCCGTGGTTCGTGGCAGCAGCTCACTAAATAGGAGGTCCCTCTCCCCGGCCCTTCTCCACCCCTGGAAAAGTAGCAAATGCAGTGTGTTAGGATGCCCTTTCAATGCTTCTATCCAAAACAAGAATGGCCTGTCGAAGGACGCCTCTGCTACAAACGGGCTGGGGCAGAGGTTTGTGGGTTTCATCGATTCAGTGAGCTCTGAATATATCAGGAAGGAAAAAAAACCTGTTTTTCTTTTGACCAGGTGAAATTTATTTAGCTTTTTCCTAAATCAGAACTGAGTTCTGGTTATTTATCCTGTAGCCTTTTATGAGGCAGAAAGTTATAAAAATCCCTGAGGCAGCATGGCATGGCTCATCGTTGGCCCTCAGTAAAAGGTGTTAACTCAAGGGACAGAAAAACAGTCCAAAGTGGGCAATCTTCCGAAAGCAGAACACTGAAGAGCTGAAAGCCGCCTTCTCCCCTCTAGGGTAAAACAAATCTCTTCTCCCTCTGTCTGGCAGCCCGAGCTGTCAGAAAACCCTTTTATTTCTGAGCTAAAACCTGCTCTGTAAAATTCTACTTGTAGGTCTCAGCTCTGTCCTGCAGGGCTAAAGTCTCTGCGAAACTTCCCCCAAGTCCAGTCGTTCATTATTCCAATTACCCCAGCCCCTCAGTCATTTCTTTTCCCAGATTACCATCCTGAAGGTGCTGTCATCTCCCCACTTCTCCCACCCTCTCACCTTCCTCTGGACACACACACAACCTCTACCAACCTCACGCTGAAAACCACAGTTGGCTTGCGTTCTCTCACCCGCTCCATGAGCTCAGGTGGCAAGCTCACCTCTCCTCTACCTGGGAATTTAAGGAATGCAACTCAGACCGCATTCTCTGTTTGGGCCCTTCCGTGGCCCTGGCATTCAACTCGAAGGCACCTTTTTTCCATGAACCGCTCTTTTGTGTTCTGTGCGCTATTCTTTTTTGTTTTCCATGAACAAGTCTTAAGTTTGTTTTCCCATCTTGTATTTTGTTAGTTCAGTCCAGAGTCACAATCTGCCACAATCTCTGGGATGCCTGGCCTTGTCGGTTATCCAACTCAACTCAGTTCAGCACAACAAAAGCACAGAAACAACCACATACCAGGTACAAATGGGGTACAAAGAGAGAGAGTAGCTCCAGCAGGCTGTGTTGGTCACCCATCCAAAGCCATTCAGAGCACCTAGCATGTGCATGGCGGTGGACGTGGCCCTAGGACGACAGAGGTGAAAGGCCTGACGTGTTACCGAGCAGGCCTACGCCAAGTCTTCTGCAAAGCTGATGGCATGTCTTACTAGCTACCATGTGCCAGGTAGGTGTTGAAAGCTTTACCTGTGTTATCTCATGTATCCTCACAACAATCGTATGGGGTTCATATCATTAGCCCCATTTTATAGATGAAACTGAGGCTCTGAGAGGTTAAGTAACTTGCCAGAGGCCATACAGCTAGTACAGGGTCAGGTCTATTTGATTCCAAAGCCCATGCCGGTACCTGCTTCTAACACCACCTGCTATGTCCATAGCTGAGCCATCCACAAAAGACTGCCCAAATGAGGCTAAGGACCTCGCAGAGAACTCCCCGCCCGGCTTGTTCAGGACCAGGTCCAAGCATTCATGAGAGCACTTGATTGTTCTATTGTTCAGTACTTGTTTTTTCAACCTTCACCATAAAACCTTTCTTCAGGCTTTTCAGAAACCCAAGGACACCTGGGTTCCCCCTGCATAAAGATGAAAAGAAGTCAGCGGGTTGATGTCAATTACACAGACAAAAGAAAGGGGCAACTAAGGGCGTGCTAAAAAGGCTCTTAGGAAACCCAAAAGAAAACATGACAGAATAAAGGTAAAGAGGGAAAATAAAGCCACAGAGGGATTTCCTGGGAGCCAAGTGGTATCACTGGCACAGATGCTAAGAAACAGGCCTACAGCCCCATTTAACCCCACTGTCTCCTTCCCTAACCTGCGCCCTGACATAGGGCACCTAAAACTAAGTGGGAAAATATTATATATTGGAAGGAAAGGAGTGTAAAAAGAGAATGGAACTAGAGAAAACAACCAGAAATTATACCCTATTGAGCACTGATGCAAGCTAAAAATTAAGCCTGCACAGGCCATTGTTTAAATGTGCAATTATTCTTCTGGATTAGAAAAGTCACGATATAGGATCAAAGTGGTTCTGCTGCCCCCAACTCTGGGGCTCCAGTTTGTACGTGCACCTTCTCCCAAGCTAGAAATGGGGCAGCAATCCTCACTCATCTAGTCCCTCTCCTACCCTGTCAATGCTCTCAAGACACTCCCCTAAAGTCCTCACCCCTTCATTACCTCCCCGTACCCCTCTACACCCCCTGGGCACTATCTTGGTTCCCAGCTTTGTAACAACGCCTCCTTCAGACTATCCCAATACTTCCCAACCAGCCCCTCTCCTCCCAGTCCAGCCCCCACATTGCCAAAGGACACTTTCTAAAAAACATACCCTGTCACCCTCCCTTCTCCAAAACCTCTGTGGAGTATTCTTTACCCCTGGCCTTCCAAAAGCTGGTTCCAACCTCTGTCATCAAACTCGTCTCCTGCCGTCCTTCTCACCCTTCCTGTATTTTAGCCACGCTCTGAACTTGGAGGTTAAGTTCATGGGCTTTAGGGTGGGACAGTCTGGGTTCAAATCCTGGCTGCATTACTTGTCAGTTGTGGGACCCTGGGCAAGTCTCTTAACTTCCATCTCAGAGTTTGTTACACATCTGTCAACGGAGCCACTAACAGTATTTCCTACATACAATCATTCTGAGGATTCAATAAGGCCCTTCAACCACTTAGCCTGGTGCCTGGCACATCCCCGGTGCTGGCTGCTCATTGGTACTGTGAACAGCACCTCTGAAGTGTGCTGTGCTTTTCAGCACCTCTCCTTCTCCCACCTTGAAATCTTTACCAACCTCAAGAATTCCTTGTTTTTGCTTTACATCCATGACTATATATATATATATATATATATATATATATATATATATACACATACATATATATATACACACATATATGTGTATATATATATATGTATGTATATATACACACAGAGGGTGCCCCAAAAATGTATACACGTTTTAAGAAAGGAAAAAATTATATTAAAATTGTAATATTGAACATATACCAATAACAAAAGATGAATACAAGTCATATGTATACATTTTTTGGCACCCCAGTACTTTTTGATTAGTTGACAGTAAACATGATTTTATATTAGTTTCAGGTGTACAGCACAGTAGCTAACATTTATATAATCTATGAGATGATGCCTGCGATAAGTCCAGTACCCATCTGACCCATACCTAGTTTTTACAATCTAGCCTATATTCCCCAGACTGTATTTCACATCCCCGTGACTATTTTGGGACTCCAATTTGTACTTCCTCATCCCTTCCCCTTTCTCGCTCACCCCCCAACCCCACTCCCATCTAGCCACCATCAGTTTGTTCTCTATAGCTATGAGTTTATTTCTGTTTTGTTTGTTCATTTTTTCTGTTGTTTAGATTCCACACATGAGTGAGATCAAATGGCATTTGCCTTTCTCAGCCTGACTTATTTCACTTAGCATTACATCCTCTCGGTCCGTCCATGTTGCTGCAGATGATAAGATGTCACTCTTTTTCATGGCACAGTAATACTCCATCGTAGGATAGGTGAGCTATCCTAGACAGAGCAAACTGGAAAAATGTCTTCATCCAGTCATTTAAGAATTCCTCTTTATCCTTAAAGATCCAGCTCCTAGGTCACCTCCTCCAGGCTTTCACCCCATGCTATCCATATTCCTATAAGGGGTCATCACTCTGTACTATAATCATTTATGTAACAATGTGATGGAAGAGCATAGAGTAGGTTTTGAAGACACACAACTCTGGTTTAGGAGTCTACCTCTGCCATTTACTAGCTGTGTGATCCTGGGCAACTTGCTTGATTTCTCTGGACTTCTACCTCCTCCTCTGTAAACTGGAGAACAGAATATGTACCTCATGGGGTGGAGGGGGGCTTGCAAAGATCGAGCAAGCTAACATAAGGGGCTGGCACATATTAGGTGCTTGAACATCTTACCCTTTCCTACTCTACCTGGCTATCTGTGTTCCTTGCTGACTATAAGCTTCTGGAACCTAGAGACTATGTTGTATTAGACACCCCTCCACAAGCAACAGTGCCCAAAACATAACAGAAGCTCAATAAATGTGTGTTGATTGATTCCCTTTTACGAGAGAGGAAACTAAAGCCAGGAGGCAAGTGACTGTTCTGAAGTCACGAAGCCAACAAGTGGCAGAGCCACATCTCAAACTCGGGCCCTGTGGTTCTGAATCCTCAGTTCTTCCTACCACACCTGCTATCTCAAAGGCTAAGGAATCACCCTGAACATCACATCCGTCAGCCCAAACCGCCCCGAGCCTTTACAAGTCTCACGGGAACCTGGTGAGCTATCCTAGACAAAGCAAACTGGAAAAATCATGCAAAAGGCAAACAGGTTTGTCTCAGAGCACAGCAATCAGCAACCTGACTGAATCATTGTAATATCAGACTGCTTTGTGCCAATGGCCTCCCATCACGGGCCACAACATACCACCCTGGTTTGAGGGTAAAAGAAGAGAACTAATGTATTGAATACCTACCAGGTGTCAAACACTGGGCTGGGTACTTTATAGAGACTGCTTACTCTACAGCCCTATTAGTCCCACTTTACAGAGGGAAAAAGACTGAGGCTTACAGAACTAGGTGAGAGCCACAGCTGGGCTTTGTACCCAGGTCTCTGCCTTCCTAACTCAAGCTCTTTCTACACATACCCAGGGCTTGTCTGAGAGGACCCTTGAGCTGAAAGTACCTGGTTTTTCCTTTTCTTCTCTCCTTTCCCCTCCCTCTGGCCTCCTTGCTGGCCCTCACATACCTAACTACTCTTCAGGGTGCCCATATTGTAGGTCTCACTCAAGAGGCCTTCCTTGATCACACTATGAGGTCTGACAATTAACTTTGCGAACTCATCCTAGAAAAAGTGTTACGTACTTCATTGCTGAATATCACTACAGTCACCTGCCAAGTACTCCCCTTGGGAAACTATGCACCGATGCCAGTGCCTAGTCCACCCTTCAAAGCAATTTTGGAACTCTTTTTCTGGAATGGCCATCAGAACTGTCATCATATTACGTTTGATGTCCTGAATGTCATCAAAATGTCTTCCTTTCAACATTTCCTTTATCTTCTGGTAAAGAAAGAAGTCACTGGGGGCCAGATCAGGTGAGAAGGGAGGCCGTTCCAATACAGTTATTTGTTTATTGGCTCAGAACTCCCTCACAGACAGTGTCGTGTGAGCTGGTGCATTGTTGTGAGCAAGAGCCATGAATTGTTGGTGAAAAGTTCAGGTCACCTAATTTTTTCATGCAGCCTTTTCAGCACTTCCAAATAGTAAACTTGGTTAACTGTTTAAACTTGGTACAAATTCGTAATGAATAATCCCTCTGATATCAAAAAAGGTTAGCAATATCATTGCAACAAGTTCACGAACTTAATTGTCACACCTTGTATAGTCCCTTCTAGTTGTTTTCATGACACTCTTCACCACCTGAATTACATTTGTTTCTATTTGTAGTCCCCCATTGGAATGTAAGCTCCATAAGAGCAGGGAGTTTATCTTGTTTGTAGCTGTATTCCTAGTATAGTACAGTGCCTGACACATAGTAAGCATGTGTGTGTATGTCATTGAGCACCAACAAGGTGTTAGTTGCTGAAGATACAGAAACAAACAAGACAGCCCCTGATCCTATGGACTTACACATTAATAAGAGACGGTGAAAACCCATCATTCAATTATAACTAAATACTACAAAGTAGAATTCACGTCCTTGAGAGACTGGCTCACCCGGTCCCTCACCGAGTCAAGAGTCAGAGAAGTTTTCCTGAAAAAGGGACAATTAATCTGAGATCTGAAGGATGAGTCGGATTTGGCTGGGTGAAGGTGAAGATGGAGGGATGGTGAAGGCAGAGAGCGCAGCCTTCAGCCTGCATGAACGCCTAAGGGAGAAAGGGACTGCCAGGCCCACAGGAGCCCAAAGAGGAAGGGAGGGCAGGCAAGAGCAAAGAAGATACTGGCCAGGAAGGTGAGGTCAGATCCAGAAGGGCCTGGTAGGTGGTGAGGAGTTGAGATTAATCCTAAGGGGGCCGGCCCAGTGGTTCGGGCGGTTGGAGCTCTGTGCTCCTAACACGGAAGGCTGATGGTCAGATTCCCACATGGGCCAGTGGGCTCTCAACCACAAGGTTGCCGGCTGGACTTCTGCAAGGGATGGTGGGCTGTGCCCTTGCCCCCTGCAACTAACAACGGCAATTGTACCTGGATCTGAGCTGTGCCCTCCACAACTAACATTGAAAGGACAACAACTTGACTTGGAAAAAGTCCTGGAAGTACACACTGTTCCCCAATAAAATCTTAAAAAAAAGATTAATCCTAAAGTCCATCAACTGATGAATGGATAAGTGAAACATGGTACCTTCATACAATTGAATATTATTTTGTAATTATTATAAAAAGAAATGAACTACTCATACATGCTACAACATGCTACAACATGGGTCAACCTTGAGAACATTCTAAGCAACAGACGCTAGCCACAAAGGACCCAACATTGTATGATTCCAGTTACGCGAAATGTGCAGAATAGGCAAATCTATAGACACAAAATGGATTAGCACTTTGCTAGCGCTGAGGGCAATGGGAGACTGGGGTGGTGACAGCTACAGGAGGGGTTTCTTTGGGGGGTAATGAAAATGTTCTGACATTATGGTGATGAACGATGCTCAACTCTGTGAACGTACTAACGACATGAAATTGTGCGTTTTAAATGGGTGGATTGTATGTTACGTGAAAGCAAACAAAAGGTTAGTCTTAAGGGCTCAAGGGTTTCCGCCACGGAGTGACCGGATCGTGGTATTCAGACGCAGGAATCGACACGTGAAGGTCACTCCAGGTAACCGCGCTCACCGGGTGCTCTGGTCAGATGGAGCGTGCAGGGGCCCCTTCTACCTTTTAAAATGGGCAAACTGAAGCTGACCTCAAAGGTGCGTGCCAGCCAACGCCCATTTCACTCGTGGGCCCCGCTGCCGGGCTCCTCGGGCTCCTGGGTTGCCCGTGGCCCGCACGTCCCCCGCGGCGTCCTGGGCCTTCCCCGCCCCTCCCAGCCTTCCCGGCCAGGCCTTCAACAGGCCTGGGGCGTCCGGGAGCCGCGTCCTGGGCACCTGGCTCTCCAGGGCCACGAGGGCGGCCAGGGAGGAAAGGGACCGGCGCGGGTCGCCGCTAGGTTTTCCACGGGCCACGCAAAGCCGACTGCGCCCGATGCCTCACACCCCAGTTGGTCCCGCCGCCCAGCGGCTCCTGGCCGCGCCCGCCCGCGCCCCCGCCCTCCGCCTGCGCCGCTCGGCTCACCAACCTCCACTGGGGGACTTCAACTCGGGACGCGGCGGACGCGGGGCCGCGAGTGCGCCTGCGCGCCCAGACCGGCGCAGCCCCGCCTCCGCCTGGCTCCTGTGGGCGGAGCGCCCTCTGTCGGCCACACGCGGGACTCGGGGTCTGTTTGTAAGGGAGCCCAACATGCGATACCTACTGGGTGCCCCTTCCCTGATCAGACCCACCCACTTGAAAAAGAAAGCTGTCCCACTAACAGCCTCCTTTACCATAAACATCCACTCGTCCGTCTGGCTGTTGCTACCTTGGAAATAAGCCCCGAAGGCAGGCTCTCCCCCATATTTAGCAGAACATGGATTGCTGCTAAAATATTAGGGGTGTTCAAGATCTGTGAAAAGCTTGCTAGAGGACTTTTCCTAAACCACTCGTGCTGATGACAGGAATTATATTTGGATTGGAATCTGCGTTTTGAGTCATTTCATCAAATTACAGCCCCATAACACCTGTCAAAAGAATAAATATGACAGTAATAGGCACGCTTCCTTGCAGACCCATCTATAATTACAATTGAAGAAAAGAACACAGAATTTAAACTCAGAGCTACTGCCAGTATCATTCTTTGAAAATGAAATAATGCTATTTTATTAAATAAGCTCTCCCCACTCTCTCATGTTTAAAGCTAAAGTGCTTCTCTGAATTTATTTAAATACAAGTTTTATGTCCTGAAAGAAATAAAGATGAGTCTTTATCTTCAGACAAACCCCCTGTTCAATGATGATCTTCTCTCAGCTGATGTCTAAAAGGGAGTTAGGTTGTTAGTGGATAATATTGCTCTGTTCATGTTTCTCTTCTCTAAGGCTTTTAAAATCTATTTGTAATGAAAAGGCTGATTTCCTTATACAGACAGACTCCAATGTGTAGCTGATTTAACAGGACAACTTTCTTTTCTTCTTTTTTCTTTTCCTTCTTTTTTTTCCAAGGAAAAACATTGCTTCCTTGTGGCACCTGTGAATCTATTTTCTTCTTTTTGGATAAGAGAAGTGGAGGATATTTCTTAACAGAAGTGGTTTTTAGTCTTTTCTCCCTTTTGTTTTTTCTTAACTCCCTGTAGAGTTTTCTCTCCCTTTTTTGTTTTACTTCTTCACCTTACATACTAGCCTTGCTCTAAATCAGGGGGGAGGGGTCCAACCCCTGAAATATTCAGATAATTGCCTCAACCTTTCAATTTATTTTTAACATGTAAATTTAAACCAGATATATCTGCAAGATACAAATGAACCGTCATAACTCAGCCCTCTTATTTATACATGCATATTCAGGGTCACATCATTAGTGCAGATTCAATCAATAAGTCATTAAGCTCTTAAAACCCTTATTAGAAACAATCTGCAGTATCACCATCCATTCCTGTTTTCAGCCTTAGGATCACCTATTATTTTGAAGAAATTTCACAGTCTGTTCTTTGGCCCCATCTCCCTTTTGTTCCTAGATTGCTGTGTTCCTGCATCAGAAACATTGTTTTAGTACCTAGATCTCATAAAATATTCAAGATGCAAGCTGTTCACTCTACCTCGGAAAGACTGCACCTTCAGAATCCCTTGTGCCTCTTCTGTCTTTAGACAATTCCTTATAGAAAAAAATAACCCAAAGTAGGATGGGCTTGGACAACAATTTCCAATTTTTTTTCCAAGTCATAATGGTAACCTAAATATTTTAAATAATTGGATTATAATACCTTGAAGTTGACATCAACTTTAGGTTCTTACAGCCTCAGCAGTAAAACTAAAGAATTCTTATCAGTCCAAATAGTCCCTAAAATGACACGAGGCTCATAGTCTAATGAAAACCCAACCTTTCTTACTACTATGTCATTTTCCTTTATGCTGAAACTTTAGCAGATGAACACCCTCATGTCAGACAATACAAGATATTTACAGATAAATGGAATTAAAAACTTTACTCGAAGTATTTGTCACCCAAGCGTTGACTGTACAGGGGACATATGCTCACAGGGGAGTTTAGAAACTTTCCTAAGAAATACATCACCACATTCTCTTGATTTCTGACATTATGTCATTTAACCTGACAACTGTAGGTTTGTAACCAATATTTGTAGGAAAAGATGCAAGTTTTGATGCTTCTTCCGGTTTAAACCTGTTTTTAGATTTTAAAGAGAAATGATACATTTGCATCACTGATTAAATCAGGTTATTGTCTCAAAGGTTGACCATGTAAATAATTCAAATTAATTCATCACTTACAATAGATTTAATAAGCATAATAAACACTTTGAAGAAAACACTTAGGACCCTCGATCTGCCCTTGCTCTCAACTCCATTATCTCAGATTTCCCTGCGAACAGAATGAGTGGTACCACGTTGTTCTCTTCTATTCAAAATATGCAAAGTTGCTATTTACCAGTTTGCAATTTGCATGTCTCAAATCCTGCCAACACACAGGGTGAGAGGTTTGGGGTGACTGGTGAATGTGTCAAAAGGGGACACCAGAGTAAAAATGGAAAACCCAATGAACGGATCTTCTCTACCTCAGGGTGCTGTAAAGCATAACCCTCACCAACTACTGAAGATTTGTTTTAAGACAATGAAAATATTGGGTATAAAGATTATGTGAAATCTCAGACATCTAGTGTCTTTTTTCTTTAATTGCTGGGTTGAAGAAGGGGAAGAGCGAGGATTTCAAGATTTTTTATAAAAAGGAGCACAAAAGGGAAAAGGGTACAATTGTGACTATTTACAGCATACTCTTAGAGAGTAATTTACAGCCTGGATTTTAAGCCTTCCTGGACCTCTGTCTTGTGTTACTTTCTGCAGCTCCATAAATCTAAACTTGCTGACTGGTAAATATCCTTGTATATTTCTTGTAGTAATATATTTACAGTGGCTACACATGAGACCACACCGATGATCAGATGTATGTCATTTCTGAATATGTCTCCACTTTTTCATCTCTTAAAAATATGCTCAATGTCTCATGATTTCAGATTATAAATAACATGCACACACACACAATTTTTTGTATAAATCACCTTTGAAATGGATTTTTTCCCATAAAAAGTACAAGTGAATGCTGGATATGTATATGGTGATATTAACAAAGGAGAGAACATGCTTGGAAACATTCTTCTTCTTTGCATTTTGATAGCATTTGACTAATGATCGGTTTAAAATAACCTTGTTCACAAAGTATAATTCTGTTTCCACTGACTACATCTGTAGAGTCTTAAGATAGCCACAGGTAAGAATTGATGCTACAATTAATAGAAATGGAGACTACAAAATAATGAATATTAAATAGGATTATTTGGAGGAAAAGGAGAGATAGAGGGTTGTAGAAGAGAAGAAGAAAGAGGGGGGGGGATGAATGAGAAAAAGGAAGGAAGTTATCCTTTTGGTGTTCTCCCAAAGAGAAAGACCTGATAAACTTAAGGGAAGCAGCCCTGAACAAAGGGTCATCATTAATTAAGGGAAACCATTATTCATTTTGACCAGGAAATTAGGTGTCTGGTCAATCAAATATATAGTTAATAGTTACGTTGCATTTCAGTAAACATTTATTGAGATTCCTCCAAATGCAAATCTCCATGCAAAATCCTGTGTCATAGCAGAGTCCCCTGAACTCCCTCTCTCCCACTCCTGATCTCCTGTCCACTTTTTGTTAGAGGCAGATCTGATCTTGTCCCTGTCCTTTTTGAGCCCCCTGAATGGCTTCTCATTGTTCTCAGAATAAATAGGCTAAACTTTTTTATCACATCCTACAAGACCCTGTAGGGTCTGGTGTCTTAGGCTTCACTCCATGTTCCTGGTCCCCTGCTGCAGCCAAAATGACCTTTCAGAACCTCAAATGCCCCATGTTCCTTCTACCTGCTCCTCCTCTAGCTCCCAACTCACAGGTCTCTTCCTCAACTTCCCTGATGCCCCCTGTCCCCACATCCACTCGACTTTGAAGCAGAAACCCTCTGCCCCCAGATAGTAGCCTGGAACTATCTCTATGGCGTGCATCACAGTTTATAATTACTGTATCTACCTTAGTTTGGATTCTCCCAGAAGACTCTAAAGCAAGGATTCGAGAACAAGTAGTTTATTTGGTAGATGATCCTAGAAAACACCCAGTCAGGGAAATGAGACCGTGAAGGGAAGGCAGCTCATAAAGAGAATTTTGCCCAGCAAGTTACCACCATGGGCAACTGAGCTTCATGCTGCTAGGGAACCAATATGGAACACACACCACTTATCCCATCCTAGAGTCGTGAGAGCTGGGTATTTATACATTAATTCCTGTTAGTTACTGATTGAATGATGCTCTGAGGGGTGCTAACCCCCTGGTACTACTTCTGGCCTTCCATGATCTTAAGCAAAGAGATTCAGGTGCTGGCAGTTGTAAGTTAGCTAGTTGTAAGTGTACACAATGGTAAGGTTCAGGCAGTCTGGGGGTGGTTCTGCTAATTACGTATGCACACAGATTTGCATATGATACATTTGCATGTGATATATTTGCATATGGGACATGCATATGTATGTATATTGTCTTCCCACTACAGCCCCACGAGAGCAGGGACTGAGTAGCAGTGTCTCTCCCAGTGCCTGTGCTTCACTGTGGTCTACCATTAAAATCACTCCCTCTTACCAATACCCTCAACAACCTGGTTCCTCTCAGCCTCTGTCACTCTCACTGTAGATGAACCTACCATCCTTCTCCAAGCAGGTTACTGTTGAGAAAATTACACAACAGAGCTGATGGGTTTTAATTTAAATTTATGATTCCAATTCGAAGGCATACTGATGCTGCCTGGGAAAAAAATGACTATTTCTCAGAACTCCCATAACCCACCTCTATCCTCACTGGTAGCTGATGACCTCATAGAAAAGTTAGACACCCTCAGTCAAGAACTTCTCCTCTTCTCACCGCTTCTCCTTTCCTGTTACACTGAGGAAAGCTTCCCTCCACCTTTGAAAAACCAATTCCTCCACAGGTTTCCCTCTGCCTTCCTAAAATCTTTGCTCATATAGTTATCCCCTCTCTCCTCCTTCATTAATCAATTCTGTTCATTTTAAGCAACATACCAAAGTGGTCTAGAGACCTTGCTACTCCAAATGTGGTTTTCATGGACCAATAGCATTGGCCTCACTTGGGAGCGTGGGAGAAATGCAGAATCTCCCACCCCAGACCTGCAGAATCAGAATCTGCATTTAACAAGATCCCCAGGTCATCCCTAGACACATTAAAGATTGAGAAGCACCATGAAATTTCTCCACTCTCAGTCACCACCGAACTTTTATCCACTCATTCAACAAATGTTTATAGAACACCTACCAGGTACCAAGGAGCCTGTTAGGTTCTGGGGAATACAGAAAAATAAAACATTATCATCATTGTACACACGTGGTGTCCCAGTGGCAGAGAACCACAAAGAAAGGAAGAAGACATGATCAGGTCATAAATAAGTTCTGTGCAGAGAAAAAATATGGCCAAGTAATACTCACCAGATGGCTACTTTAGATCACTCCAAAGTTTACGTATGCACAAAGAGGTGACATTTAAACTGAGACCTAAATGACAAGAAGCCATCATTTGAGTTGTCTACCCTTCTTCATTCTTTCCCCCATTCACCCCTCAGGGGATACAGTTGGCTTCCATCTTCACAGCACTGAACCTGCTCTTAACAAGGTTTCCAATGGCTTCCCTGTTGTCATACATAACAGTTCCATCTCTGCCCTTCTCAGCATCCTTGGGTCAGCTGACTACACCTTCCTTCTTGAAAGTTGTAAAATGTAGTCAGTCACCTAATTAACCCTTTCCCTGCCATATGTTGTTCAGTGTTAGTTCTTGTTAGAAAAAAAAATTAAAGACTTTTCTAGGTAAGAGAAGAAAGGGCAAAGAAGATGAAGGGGAAGGAGATAAATGAGATTCATTTTATTCAAGCATAAACATGTAATTCCAAATCGGAAAAAAATACATTGTATTTTATGATTTTTAAAAACCCTTTGTTATGTCAGATACATCTAGAAACAAGATAGATAACTGCTTTGATCCAGCTCACAAAGGAAAAAGCTGGTTCCACATTCCTTCCAGACCTGCCTCCCTCAGCCCTGTCTTAGCTCTCAGGGAATCTGGGCAGGAAGGAAAGCTGGCAGGGGCTGTGAGACTTCCCACCAGACCACCAGTTTTAACTCTAGTCCTAGAGGGCAGGTTGGTACAGTGAGGGGTGTAGGGGTGGGAGGAGGAAAATCATTTGCTGGAAACTACAGAACCTCACCCAAGAGATGGATGGAAGTTATTATTAGCCTGCTGATATATGGAAAGACCTAATTCAGCCCAGGGAAGGCGGCTTAGGGCTGTCAGAGTACAGTATACCAAAGTGTGGGTTCATAAATGTAGAGGACACTCTGAGTACTACATTTACCATACATGGATTGTCCAAACTCTTGACCTAGGTCTTTCTTTTTAATTACCAAATATGGTTCAGTCCATTGGGAGCACACAGCCCCCATGTTGCCCTAGGGCTGCCTACTGAAGCTTGGTCCTGAGCCCACAGCAGTGATAGAAGCACAACGCCCAATGCATGCATATGCCGTTATAGTCACTTGATGCCCTATGTTTGAGGATCTTCGTCCACTGGATCCAAGCTCATCAGCACGTGGCTCTCTGTGGCTATGGGGATATGGCCAAAGGCAAAAAAAACCTCAGAGGTTGGGCCCGCCCGGTGGTTCAGGCAGTTAGAGCTTCATGCTCCTAACTCCGAGGGCTGCCAGTTTGATTCCCACATGGGCCAGTGGGCTCTCAACCATAAGGTTGCCAGTTCAATTCCTCGAGTCCCGCAAGGGATGGTGGGCAGCTCCGCCTGCAACTAGCAACGGCAACTGGACCTGGAGCTGAGCTGCGCCCTCCACAACTAAGACTGAAAGGACAACTACTTGACTTGGAAAAAAGGCCTGGAAGTACACACTGTTCCCCAATAAAGTCCTGTTCCCCTTCCCCAATTAAAAAAATAAAATAAAATAAAACAAAACTCAGAGGCTCAGGGATCGTTACAGCTTCACTCCCCGGCCTGCCCCAATAACAGAGGACAGCAATAACATCAAAAGAAAATGTCTTATGACACATGGAAATTATATGAAATTCGTATTTCAGGGCCCATCAGTAAAGTTTTACTGGAACATAGCGATGCCTGTTTATTTACATATTATCTGTGTCTACTTTTGTGCTACAATGGCATAGTTGAGTAGTTGTGACAGAGACCACATGTCCTGCAAAGCCTAAAATATATACTCTCTGGCTCTTTACAAAAAAAAAAAAAGAAATGTTTGCCGACCTCTGATCTACAGAAAACGGTGCTGATTTCAGCCTGGATTCTAGGTCTTGCGTAATGAAGCCTTGATTTACCTTCACAGCGTCCTCTACAGTGCTTCCCTTCACATTTCTCCTGTAACAGCCATGTAAACTTCTTCTTCTTCACGTAAATTTCATACTGTCCCACCGCTGTGTTTTCTTCCTGCTGTTTCCATCATCTGGAAACCACACCCAATACTCTCAATTTGCTTTGATGCCAATTTTCTCCAACCTGCAAGCAGGCCTTCCTGAATCTCTCAATTATAATTTATTTCTCCAGCCCCTTTTTTGCCCATAATTCTTTCTGTACTGTCTCCTGACACACCAGTTTCCTACTTTGCATTATAATTATTTATGCACATGTTTTATTCCCCCACTCGACTATAAACTCCTTGAAGAATGCATTGGCTCATTACAAAATTAGCATTCTGAGAACCCTTATTTGCATCACACATAAGATCTCTTGTCTTCAGCAAAAAAGAGTATACTTATGACACATATAATTGGCACTCATCACACAAATCGATGATAATGGGGAACAAGGGCAAGACGGTTAATTAAAACCTACAGCAAATTCCTCTAAAACTCATTTTTGCCTTCCCTATCGCTTTATCAATGTAATATACACGGGTTTGTATTAAATTCCCTTTCTGCACACTTTGTGAAAGAGTCACTGCATTGACCATGAAGTTCTGGGGGCAAAAAAATCAGAAGTGAATAATCCAGCAACTGAAATCATCAGGCCTCCAGTAATGGAAAGCCTTCGGGGCATTCTTTGTAGTGAAGGTTATGAGCCTCTGAACTTTCCACTCCCAGGTCTCCATAAAGATTTGAATTTGTGTCTATGTCATTTGGAACTTAGACATGGAACAATAATCTTTTAGTGTGGCACTTGATGCTCAAAAGAATAGATGAATTGAATATAGAAAAAGTAAAATAAAATAAAACAATCAAGTTCCCTGCACATAGGTTTCATTAGGCAGGCCAAAGATTCTATCGCAAACATGAATTCAACAAGAAATGATAAGGAAACAAAATAAACATGAAAAGTAATCTTGCTTGCCAAAGCAACATATGTGTTTGGGATGATTCTCTGCACCCCTGACTAGTGTACACAAATATTGTGTTAAGCCTCTCCTCCTAATAGCCTCATTTCTCACATGCTCTTCAGAGGAAAAAAATGTGATGCTAATTTAAGATGACTTATCCTGCTAAGCACATAAATAAAAAATAGTTCAGAATCCAGAACATGACAGAACTCCCCTTTCATGTCTAATTAAGTACTTTTAATTGGCAATTCAATCGGCAGACTGTGTATTTGGGGCTGGAGAGAGGAAGGCAGAACAGATCCCTAGTAAGATACAACAGAGAAGATGTGGGGCACGTGCAATTGCTTTATCGTATGTGATGCAGAAATGTGATGTTAGGCATGAAAACTAGGCGACTATCTATACATCTGGGAAGAAATTCGCAATGAACAGGGCAAATGCTAGAGGGTCTGATCATGATTACAAAATGTCATTTAGAAAGATATTTACACTGTTAATTAAGCAATGAAGCTGATAACTGCTACTCCGTAAATTGTGCTAATTACCTCAGTGCCTTGGAAGGTTTTCTAATCAGCCAGATCAATAGGCTCCTGGTTTATGCTAATAATGCCATGTCATCCTCCTCCTGAAGTGCATTGCTTACAGCAATCTGGACCCAGTACAGCTCCGCCCACTGTCCTGTGCTAGAGGCAGCCAGCATTCATCTGTCTGCCCACATCACAGTGGTGAGGCTGATGTCCACTCACCCCCAAGGCCCTCGGCCAGGAAATGACAAGCCCACCATGCACTGCGTCTCCATCAATTGTTCAGGAGAGAGGCTTGAGCCTTTGTGCTCCATGAGATTTTTATGTGGCTGCAACCCTGTGTTTTCCCCAACAATTAGAAAGATCACATAGTCCGGAGAGATAAGGGCTACGAAGGAAGACCTAGATTCAAGTCTCAGCTCTGGCATTGACTTAGGGGTATGACCTTGAAGCAGGACATGCCAATTGTTTTGATGAACCCAAGTAAGAGGGTCGATTCACTTCAACTACCAGATGGACTTCTAGGGATTTTTTTGATTTTGTTTCTCACCAAAGTAAGTGATTGTTAGTATGAATCTGGTCTTTTGAGCCAGAAGAATCAAACTGCTATGTCTCCCAACATATCATCAGCCTCTCTGGAACCCCAGCGTGACAATAAAGGGTCTGAAATATGTAACAAAAGGCAAAGACAGCTCTCAAGTGTTCACCTGGCTCTTGGTCATCTATAAGGACTGGGGAGAGGGTGCATGAAGGAGACTGAGAAATAATTAATTTACTTTGTTGCAACCTATAGTTTCTATCTCCTTCCCCATCAAACCTCAAACAAACAAACAAACAAACAAACAAACAAATCATCAGCTGGTAGCCAAAGTAGCCTGGTTTGAAAATTATTTGCTTTCTCTCTCATTCCTGGTAGGTGTCTGAATGAACAGTCAAAATCTCACTTGGACAGTAACAGGGTAAAAAAGAGAATTATAATAGCAAAGGGCTTCGGTAATTCATGGGTTGATAAATCAGGCCCCAAAGAATTGAGAGTCGATTGCATGTGAACTTTAAGCAGCAGCCAAGGGAGGGCTTAGAGGTGGAAAGTCAAGGTGAGAGAGACGAAGCCTCACGGTTAGGGCTGGAAACAGCTAGGATCCATTTCTTCCCTTGAGAAGCAGAACTCCTTCTGTGTGCCTCTGCATGGGGCTCCTGAGCTTTTATCGAGAACTCCGCAGTCCCGGCGGGCAGAACCTCTGAGTTCAAGGCCAGCTCCTGTGCTAGGCTTTGGGATGGAGCCAATTTGTTGAGTTGTTTCAGTGCTTTGATGTGTAAGCTAATCATCTGTCATTGTGCTCTAATTAAACCTAAATGGTGCAATGGATTTGCTGTCATAGAAGCTGGGGCCCTTCTTGGATTGGGGGAGGGAGAGGCAGCGGCTGTCCACTGAAAGTAACCCTGCCTTGAGAGAGCAGAGAGCAAGGAAATGCCAGATGTGAATATGAAAAAGAGCTGGAAACCTTGACTTGGTCCAAGAGGCTGAAGAAAATGTGACAAAGCAGGAACCAAAGCGGGTCTATGATCTCTTTCCTGGGTGATGTCGCCCTCAGGGTGAGTGTCTAGACATAACACACTCGGGTCAAGTGGGTAATCACAAGGTGACCTTACTGTTTGCCATGGTAACAGACTTCTCAGGGGCCAGCTGGCCTGGCATCGTCAAAATGTAACCCTGTGTCATGAGGTAAATTTGAGGGATTTCCATCTCTACACCCAAACCAGATGACCAAAATGTACAAGAAGGGCAATTTCAGAACTCTTTAGAAAATGTCAATCCTCATGACTATCCTCCCCACCAAATATTTGCATTCTAACTTAAAAGAAGTGTTTCTAACATTCTGAAGGGGAGAGCGGGTCTTCCTTATGAAGGAGAGCCAGAGGGAAGGGGGAGAGGACAGTGGTGGTGCATTGAAATTGTGACTTTTGTCTTGGGAGTAGAGTCAATATGGTACCAGATCTGACTCTTCTCTGGCCCCAGTGCATCACCAGAGGGCAGGGAAGAGGATGTTTATGTTCCTCGTTGCTCCAACATTTTGTGAGACCTGGATAAGGCTGATTTATCTGTGCTGTTGGCACAATGTAATTGACCAATCCCACTCCATAGACACAAGGTAATGGGATAATGGAAAAGCACTTCTCCTCACCCATGTATTTATTCAGCACTACTGACTGAGCATCTAAGTATAAGGAATGCTACCTGAGCATCTAAGTATAAGGAATGCTACCTGAGCATCTAAGTATAAGGAATGCTACAAGATCAAGGCTGTGCAAGATACAGCCTCTGCCATGAAAGAACTCATGCCCTCAGAGGATAGATGAGATGACCACACACAATTCAACAATTGCAAGAAATTCAATAGTAAATGTACCTTAGAAAGAAAAAATAGGTCAAGCATATCGTACGGAACTGTCTGGACATCTACAGTAAGGCAGTATAGGAAAAGAAAGGATGGCAGATGCCGCCACTGATCCCTGCCCTTCCCACACCCCTATATCTGCTCTCTCCTTCTCTGATAATAGAAATTTTAGTCTTAGATGGCTGACCAGATAAAACTATCTTTCCTAGTCTCCCTTGTAGCTAGATCTGGCCATGCGACTAGGTCCTGAAAATGGGATGAGAAGAAATGTGATATGTGCTACTTCCATGTTGCAACTTCCAAAAAAAAGCAGCCTGTCTTCCCTTTCCTCTGTGCCCCTTCCTACTGGCTCAAACACTGATATGGTGGTGAGCCACCTTCAACCATGCAGATGAAGGTGGCATACTAGGGATGACAGAGCTACTAGCTAGCAGGATGTGGGTACCCCACACCATATCAGTTTGGACTGCTTCTACCCTTACTCTAACGTGGAAGTGATACACTATCTTGTTTTAATCACCGAAATACTGACTCTTAGTGTTTCGGGTGTACCCTAATCAATACAGAGTGGTACAAATCAAATAACAGAGAGGTACAGAGGAGAGGAAAATTATCATGAAAAAATTCAACTGTTCAAAAAAATTTTTTTAAATTAAGCACCTATTATGTGCCAGGCACTGTTTTATCTCTGGAGACTCAAAAATAAATGAAGCAAAATCCCTGACCTCAAGAAAGAAACACATGGGTCAGGCATTTAACGTGGGCCTGGAAAAACCAGGTTGGATTTTAGTGGTGAAGATGAGAGGTGGAAAAGAGGGGAGGAAAATCTATTAGTAGAGACCGCCTCCTTGCCTGGCTGGAATTAGTCCCCCTGTCTGGAATGGCTACCTGGGAGGCTTTCCTCTCTCTCTCCAGGTCCTAACAATTCTTGCATGCACAGTTTAAAATCCACCTTCTCTGGAAGATTCCGCTGATCCTCCGTCACTGTGACTCTGAAGGAATACCTCCAGTGACATTGGCACCTAACTAGCGACACAAAGCCACATGTCAAGTTATGTTTGCATGATTGACTTCTCTCCCCATTTAGTTTAAATTTCTCCAGGGCTGGAATAATGTTTTCTGAAGTTCTGTGTATACCGCTCAGCACATGGCACAGAGCCTGAAATTGAGAGCCGAGACTAGTGTAAAAAGAACTTGCACTCTGGACTAAGGCTGACAGAAGTTCAACTCCTAACTGGCTGTGTGGGACCTTGAGCAAGTTACTTATCCCTCTGAGCCTCACTTTCCTTATCTATGCAAATAAGAATAACAGAGCCTATCTGGAAGAATTGTTGTACCTACAGAATAAGATAATGTTTGTAAAAGTACCTAGCAGGGTGTCTGGCATAAACCATTCATTTTCCTTTTAAAAATAAATATATTTGTCCAAACAATCCTTAACCCTGCGTATGTTATATTATTTATTTGAAACTGCAATGCACATTCAGACTACATGCTGAGAAGTTTGGAAGATTCCAAACTCTGCTCATTCAGAATGACTACGTGCTGAGAAGTTTGGAAGATTCCAGTACGCAGAGCCTGAATTTAACTGACGTAAGTGTCAGGATCTTCGCCAGTGTTAATCAGGGGAGGTGTGTGCTGAGTGTGTGAGAAGCAGGTAGGGGGAATTTGCTGGTCATTTCTGGACCTCATTTACAAAGTTGGCTATTTATTAAGCCTTTAAAACCTGCCAGATTGGAGCTACAAAGCCAAGATTGTTGTCAGCAGGTCAAGCTGACAAGAAAAATGGATCGTCCTTGTCCTGGATGGCCCCGAGAGGCATTTCTCTTACAGAGAAAGAAGATTGCGGCCTATGGTAGTAGTTGCAGTTGCCTGGCCTTGAGTTTTTTTGTTTTGGTTTGGGTTTTTTTTTGTTTTGTTTTGTTTTTATAAACTTTTAAAATTTATTTTAAGTGTGTTTTCCCAGGCTCCATTAGCTCCAAGTCAAGTAGTTGTTTCAATCTAGTTGTGGAGGGTGCAGCTCACAGTGGCCCATGGAGGGATCAAACCAGCAACCCTGGTGTTACGAGCATCGCGCTCTAACCAACTGAGCTAACTGGCTGCCCCATGGCCTTGAGTTTTGGATTCCTCCTATATACATACAGTCACCTTTCCCACTGCAGAAAAAATAAAAGGAGAAGAAGAAGTCTGTTCCTGCCCTGGTCTTCCCGATGTCAATAAATGGCACTACCTTCACCTGGTTATCAAAGACCAGATGTTATCCTTGCTTCCTTGCTTCTCCTTTTACCTCACTCCACTTATGTCCTTCAGTAAGTCCTATCGATTCTCGCCCTGATCTCTCTTGAATGCATCCTCTTCTCTCCATCCCACCACCAACCTAGTCCCAGCCACCATTGTCTGTTTCTTGGAGCCTGGCTACTCAAAGAATGGTCTAGGGGACCACTGGCATCACTCAGGAGCGTGTTAGAAATGCAGTCTCAGGCCTGATCCCAGATCTAGGGAATCAGAATCTGCACTTTAATTAAAGATTCCCAGATGATTCATTTACACATGAAAGTTTAGGAAGCCCAGAGAATACTACAGGAGACTCCTCACTGCTCAACCTCTCCTCATCCTACCTAACTCCAACTCATTCCTCTAGAACTAATTTGCCAATTCCCACACCACTCAATGTAATTATTTTACTCCATCCTTCTGCATGGCACAACATTGAATTTCTAATACCGTACCATTCTTTCTTCTACAAGACAAAGGCAAGATTTCTTATTTCATCCTTCAGCTGGTGAGGGAAGGTATTTTAGGCCATTTCATGGGGTGGGTGAGTGGAGGGGAACCCTTCTGAAGCTCCTGCATTTATGGAGGGGTTTCAGTTCTAACTCCCCTTTTCAAGTAGTCCCGAGCCCTGTCCTCGACTCAGTTACAGGCATGAAATCTTCA
This sequence comes from Rhinolophus hipposideros, assembly GCF_964194185.1. NCBI lineage: Eukaryota > Metazoa > Chordata > Mammalia > Chiroptera > Rhinolophidae > Rhinolophus > Rhinolophus hipposideros. Next base: position 17,890,560 of record NC_138066.1, on the reverse strand, counting down.
GCCCATCTCCATTAGGGTTCATATTCTGGAAACTTCCTCTGACCCCACTCCCACTCCAAAGATCCAGCGTCCACTGGGATCTTCCCGCTGTCTTTAACTTGTCTCCTACTCTCTGACCCAGGGTTATTTGGCTTTCTATCAAACTCAGATATATAGTTCAGCTTAGTTTTATTAGGTGTTTTTGTTTGTTTGTTTGTTTAAGGAAGGCATTTCTATGTGTTTGTCGGAGGGAAGGGGAAGGAGTGGGGCTTTTATTAGCCCAACTTACCCTGTTACCAGCCAGAGCTATCTTTTTAAAACTGAAATCAGATTCTGCCATGCCTGTGCTTAAAACAGGTCAGTGGTTCCTCTTCGTGATTAGGACAAAATCCAAAACCCTGAGTAGGCAATCTGGTCCCAGCCTACTCAGCTTTTCAGCATTTGTGTCCAGTCTTTCAGCCCTCCTTTCTGCGTCTCCCAAGCCAAGGGCTTTCTAGGCTCAGGGCCTTTGCACTGCCTCTGGCGTCTGCCCAGAAGTTTCTACCTCCACTTCACATAGCCGATTGCTTCTGCCCTGCAGGTTCCAGTTCTCAGATGTCGCCCTCCTGAGAGAAGCCTCCCTACCCCCTCTGCCCATCATATACAAGCTTCCTACCAAAATCACAAACAGACAACTGCTCATCACAATCCATCATCACCTTGTTCATTTGCATGTTTACTTGTTTACTATACAATGTCCTCTCTGAGATGGAATTTCCATGATTTCGCACACCATGTAGGCACCTGGCAGGTGCTTGTATTTGAGAAAAGAAGCTGTTGAAAGAGTTATGGTCTAAAGCTACACTGTCCAGTACGTCCACCACTAGCTTCATAGGGTTTCTGAACACTCAAAATGTGGCTAGTCCAAACTGAGTGGTGTGTTCAATGCAAAATACACACTGGATGTCAAGGTCTTAAGATGAAAACAAGAATGTAAAATACCTCAATAATGAATGCTCAGATTTATTACATGTTAAAATTGTAATATTTTGGATGCTCGTGTAAAATAAAATGTATTTTTAAAAATTCATTTCACCTTCTTAAAAGTAGAGAATCTTAAATGATGTATGTGGGTCACATTACATATCTACAGGACATTGCTGGTCTAACGGTGAAGTTCCTGGAACCGGAAATGATGGCAGGCATCATTTGAACTCACATCTCAGTTCTGTTTTCTCTGGTTACACTGGATGCTGTGGGGAAGCCCAGTGATTTGGGAAGCAATTCATTCAGCACTGAGCTGACAACTGTGCTCATTTCTGACTGTGTTGAGGGAAGGGCCATCTCACTGGGGAAAAACAAACAGTCCCATCAGATTTTGTTCCTAATGCTACTCCTAAATGCTGATGACAGCCCTGCTGGGTCCACCCTCAGGGGAAACAGTGGGGAACTGATTGACAGCCATTAAGGAAATGGAATTGAACGTCTCCGATTAGACATCAAGGCAGAGTCTTTATCAAGCAAGCATCAGACCTTGTCAGCTCTCCCCAGCTAGGCGGGAGGCACTTTGCTGCTTGTGATTATATGGCAGTTGGTGATCCTATTTAATATTTGAGGATTGGAATTGTAAAAAGGCATTATTGTGTACTACTTGCCATTCATTAACCACGTGGGCAAGTTAGTTAACCTCCATTTTCTCACATGTAAGATGGTGATAATAATTGTACCTACCTCACAGATTTGTGAAGACAAGACGACCTCTAAGCAATGCACTTAGAACAGAGCCCAGCACACAGTAAGTGTTTGATGGAGATTAATTGCTGTCATTATTATTATTGCTACTTATGTTTAATATGGAAAGTTTTATACAAAGGGCCTTTTTCTGAAGGCTCAAAATCTGAAGCTAATGCTGACAGATGTGCTCCTGTTACAGATACCAGGACAGGAAAGAACCCAAGTGACACTCAGAGAGTTAGGAAGGTCAGCTTTATTACGCCAGTGGGCTCAGTGGGATCCTTCCCAAAGACTGAGCCCCTAGTAAGGTTTTGAGCAGGTTTTTATGGGTTGGGGACTTCCTTGAGTTGGGGAAGGGATAGGTGTCGGCTGGTGATTAGCTCAGGGTGTGGCTTGGAGGGGATTATGCGGAAGTGGGCTGGGGCTTAGGCTAGGGACTTCTCTCTCTGCTCGGGCCACCATTTTAGGTCAGTTCCATGTGGCAGGGAATCATTTTAAGTCAGTTTCTCCATCACTCCTACCACCCTCACAAACCCAAGAACCACTTCTGAAGACGGGTGATGGGCCCGTCCTGAAATATTTTGCCAAAGGGGATTCAATCTAAGAATCCTTTGCTGCTATAATGGTCATTTATAATGTTGGCTGTCAAACATATTCCCCTTCTTAATAGTAGCCCGATTTTCTTTTGGGAATCAAAGCTTTCCTCATTATCTATGGGTGGTAATCCCTAGCACCTCTCCCTCTGTAAGTCCAGCTCCTCTCTCTGCGTCCAGGTACAGAGTGGGGCAAGAATGTGACCTAAACTGCTCAGTTGGATGGACGTCCTCTTGAGCACTTCACCTAAGGAAGGAGAAGCAATGTCCAGGTTAGTCTCTGAGGCCCAAGTGGGCTCACCAGGCTGTCCCTGCAGTGAGACCGTTACTAGGGCTCTCATGGTCCAACCCACAGAGCACTGTTTCCTGTGAACTGCCCTGCCTCAACAATGTTCTTCTAATCCTGAACTTGTGTCACTTGGGGGAAATCAGCTCCTGTTGTTTGCAACCAAAAACCCCACTAATAAACTCCTTACTCCTCCCTTTCCTTTCTCCCCGGCTCCCTGCTCCAATCTTCCCTCCAGTGTCACCAGAATATGGAGCAAACTGGATGGTCAAAGGAGTTGCATTTCTATAAGCTCTTTCTTCAGAGTTCAAGGATAAGAGAGCATTCCGCAATCCATAAACAGCTTGAAATGGCAACTGAAATGTTATGAACAGAAAAGAGAGACAGCAGAGATCTGGATTCAAATCCTACCACTTCCTGTTTATGTGACCTTGTACAATTACTTAATTTCTCTGATCATCTGTTTCCTCATATGTGTATACACACACACACACACACACTCACATGATTATGAGGGCTGGTAAGTCTGAAATCTGTAAGGAAGGCTGAAACTCAGGCAGGAGCTAATAATGTTGAGTCTTGAGGCAGAATTTCTTCTTTGGGAAATCTCAGATTTTGCTCCTCAGGCCTTCAGCTGATTGGTTGAGGCCCCCCACATTATCAAGGGTAATCTCCTTTACTAAAGTCAACTGCTTGTAGATGCTAACTACATCTACAAAATACTTTCACAGCAACACCGAGATTAGTGTTCGATTAAATAACTAGACACTATTGCCTAACCAAGTTGACACATCAAAACTAGCATAGGGATCATAATAGTACTTTATATCCTTGAGGATTAAACAAGATAAATGCATGTAAAATACTAAACACAATGCCAGACATTCAGTAGCTACTCAAAAGATGGTAGATTTTAGTATTAGAGGCAGGAAAAGATGTCGTTCGTGCAATGTCCTGTGCACCAGGCTCTAATCTAACAAACAATTTACAAATGCTAACTCATTTAATGTAATCCCCTGACAACCCTAGGAGTTAGGTGGTATTATTTACATGAGGTACTGGAGGTCCAGAGAGGTTCGGTAAGTTGCCCAAGGTCCCACAACTTCACTATGTGGTAAGCCAGGATGCATGTAACTGTCCCTCTGAATCAGGCTGCCCCCGAGTGGTCTCCTCAGCGTGTATAACTCAACTACAGTTAAAATCCTGAGAAAGTATGCTCTGCCTTGTCACTTGAAGTAAAACTCTACCAATCCCACAAACACAGCCAAATTTAGCTGCCAACACACATTAGAAAAATATTTTAGGGAGAACATCACACCCCTCCACACTGCCCCCTCCATTATCACCCCCTATCCATAATGATAAAAAGCCAACACCTTTCCATCTAAGAAAACTTAGCAGAAATCCCCCTACACATAAAGAATGGTTCCTTCAGCCCACTTCCATCATGAGTGTCACACAACAAATGAACTTTCCAAACAAAGAAATGTTGAGTCAGAAATACAATCACTTGTTAGTTGTGGTTTTTATGGAATGGATGACTAGATAATATCCTAATCGAAAAGCTGGAATCACATTTGCGTTCAGATAAAGGCCTGTTAGAAAAGAGATGAGAATAAAATGAGGCTCTAAGACGATGGGTACCTGTCCCAGTCATGACTGATAGGGGCAGGCAGCCAGCAAGTCTAAAGTTGCCAAATTTTGGTCAAGTCCAGGACTCCATGATGCCCAATGGTGTCTACAAATTCTTTTACTGTGGCCATTCAGGGCATTCAAGCAGCTCCCCTCCCGATTTGCAGTTAGCTGGAATTCTCTCTCGTAGCAGCGTTTTCTTTCTTTCTTTTTTTTTTTTCTTTTCAAGAATGTGCTGGAAATTTAATAGTCGGTAAAACAGAGTGCAATGATAAAGATGTTTAAAATCAAAAGCCAAGGAGTTCTTAGCTATGACTGCTTTTATTTGGGCAGAAGTCAATTCCATGTGGCAGTGTAGGATTGTAAACACATATCCCTTTTGAAATAAGAAAGACCCCACACAGACCACAGGCTATGCTTGGGTTCGACTGTGGAATACAGACATCTTATCTTTGTCAAGTTCCATATTTTCTCTCTATCTCTTCTTGTTCCTCCCTGATATCAGGTTTTTTTCTATCCTCTCCAAAAACTGGGCTCTGGAGGCCCCAAGTCTAGTGATTGGGGTTGTCTGGTTAGGCAAATGGCTCTTATACATATCAATTCCAAAAGCTACTCCCCACTTCCATACAAGGCAGCAGAGATTCATATTCCAGACCATGTGATCCCAGAGCCTAAAGATTAATTTGGTGGTGCTTGAATGATACTGGTTACGCCCTGGGGTTTGGCTTCTCTCTTGTCTTTATCTGTCAATGTCAGTGTCAAATTAGGGAGAGAAATGAAATAGGACAAGCCAAGGGCAGCCTTTCTGGGAGTTGTGCCAGGTTGGCAAGATGAGACAATGTGCTGGCAGGAGGTCACGACCGGGTCAGATGACAGAGAAAGAGGTGTGTGCAGGGACAGAGTTGGTGCTTTGAGTCCAGAGGAACGAGTTGAGGTCAAAGGTTGGGTAGATAAAATGGAGTCAGCGTTCAGAAATCCAAACTAAGCAGGAAAGGTGTGGTCTGAGCATGAGATCCAGGCCAGTCACAGAGAGAAATAATCAAAATGCAACCACACTTCTGGGGCCTGGGCATAGAAACAGAACACATTTCTCTGGTTTGCTTCCCTGTCAACTCCTTCAGAGCCAAAAGGCCCCTGCAAAGACACTCCTATCCCACCTTCCAGTCACTCCCAGGGATCCAGAGGGATTCTCAAGTTGGTGGCCTCTCAAATAAGTGCTATGGCAAGCAGGAGGCCCTTGTTTTCCCTCTCCAGGCTCCTTTCTGCAAGGTTCCCTGTTGGAACTTCCACTGCCTTCTCAGCAGCAAGCATATGCTTTCCTACCACCAGCTTCCTACATGTTGGACAAGCTGCTGCTGGCTAAACACTGCTGTCCCCCAGCCTATGCCATGTGCCCGGACCACTGCAGTACCCTCTACATTGCTTGCCCTCTCTCCTGGGTCTTACCATTGCAGGCCATACCTGCACAGTTGCGTTTCTTTGCCTGAGGGCTTTCCCTGGTGGTGGGACCCTACTCTCCACACGGCAGGAAGTGCTGGAGAATTAATACCTCTGCTAGCCACTCCAGCAATGGCCCTCAACCAATGACTGAAGAGAGCAGGTATAACTACCCCAACTTCTTTATCCCTAAGACAAGATAACTTGAAGGTGCATGTTCTACCTATCTTGGCTCCCCAGAGTTCCTCAGGAGAATTAAGTTCCAATTTTCCACAGTGGTAACTCCTTTAATGCACCTTTTGTTGACTACTTTCCCTTCCCTGTCCCACTTCCCTATGTCTCTACTGGCATTTTCTGGAATCCTTCTCAAATAAACTTCTTGCCCTTAGATGCTTGACGCAGTCTGTGCTTCTGGGTAAACCCAATGTAAGCCACCTCCCAGCTTATCTCGCTGTCCTCCCCCTGTGGACTCTTCACACAGCAACCTGAGTGGCTGTTGATAACATCAATCAGAGCAGCTCACTGCCTGGCTCAAGACTTTTCAATGTCTTCTCCCTTACATCTAGAATCAAAAGGCAAGACCAGCTAGGCAGCTGGAATTATTCTGTATTTTGATCTGGGTGGGGGCTCTATGGACACATACATATGTAAAATCACATCAGGTCGTACACTTAAGATGTGTCTCTACATAAGATGTGTGTAAATCATACCTCAATTTTAAAACGTGAGAAAAAAGAAGAGAAAGAGGACTATCGACAGAGGAGGAGACTGGGGTTTTCTTCTAGAACCAGCTCAGTTCCCACTTTAGGCCTAATGTCAGAGCTGCTGTGGACATTTGGCAGAGCAGAAAAAGCAGAAACTAACAAAGGCTATCACAATTATTTACTAATTACAAAGGGAAATGGTAACTTTATGGTAAAGAAAAACCAAATAACCAAAGCTACTAGAGCAAACCAACATCATGTGCCCACTGATGTGGTGCCCCAAGGACACAATATCACCTCAGGAATATTTCTGCCAAAAATGGATGACCTGAATCTGATCGTGAGAAAACGCCAGACAAGCACAAATGTGGGTACATTATACCACACAACCATTTTGAATCTTCAAAAATGTCAAGGTAAAAAACACAAAAATGCTGAGCTACTGTTCCAGATTAAACAGACATGATAATCGAATGCAGTGAGTAATCCTAAAGGGATTATAGGCCTAGAAAAAGATCTATAAAAGACAGTTTGGTAATAATTGGAAAAAATTTGAATATGAATTGTCGATGAGATAATACTTTTGTATCAACGTAAAATTTCTTAATTGTGGCGACGTTCTTAGGAAACATACACTGAAGTATTTAGAGTAAAAGGGACGTGATGACTCCAACTTGCTTTTTAGTAGTTAGAAAAAAACGCAGAGAGAGAAAACAAATTGGGCAAAATGAGAACACTTGGTGAATCGGAGTAAAGATAATGTGGGAATTCCTCATACTATTTTTGCAACATTTCTGTAAGTTGAAAATTATATCAAAGCAAAAATTTATTCAAAAAAGCTAAAGCAAAGCATGACAAATTGATAAGCAAAACATCTGTCTGTATAAATTTTTTTAAAAATTAAATAAGGGGAGTATGAAGTATTTGTCCCTTTCCTTGTACCTTTGCCATGGAAGCAGAGAGCCAAAGCCAGTTTTGTGAAAGATGAAGGGAAGGAAATACCCTTTTCAGCCAGGGGTACATGCCTTTCTTGGTTTGAATCAGGAAATGAGAGAGGCTGTCTTGTCCAGCGTATCTGGACAAATAAGCAGAACACACCAAACAGTTCAAGGACCCTGACGCCAGCTTTGAGGATTTCATGGTTAACCTAATATGACATTACAGAATTTTCTTCAATAATAATAGTCTAAAAAACCTCTTGAGCCAGCCTGGTGGCCCAGGGGGTTGGAGCTCCGTGCTCCTAGCTGAAGGCTGCTGGTTTGATTCCCACATGGGCCAGTGGGCTCTCAACCACAAGGTTGCCAGTTCAATTCTTCGAGTCCCGCAAGGGATGGTGGGCTCTGCCCCCTGCAACTAAGATTGAACACGGCACCTTGAGCTGAGCTTGAGCTGCCTCCCTGATGGCTCAGTTGGTTGGAGCGCAGGTTCTCAACCACA